>NW_022589711.1:27216923-27369218 GCF_004348235.1 Phoca vitulina | reverse complement strand
GACGATCTGTCCATTTCAGTGAGGGGGGTGTTAAAGTCCCCCACTATTATTGTATTGTTGTCGATGTGTTTCTTTGCTTTTGTTATTAATTGGCTTATATAATTGGCTGCTCCCATGTTAGGGGCATAGATATTTACAATTGTTAGATCTTCTTGTTGGATAGACCCTTTAAGCAGGATATAGTGTCCTTCTTCATCTCTTATTATAGTCTTTGGTTTAAACTCTAATTTGTCTGATATAAGGATTGTCACCCCAGCTTTCTTTTGGTGTCCTTTAGCATGGTAAATGGTTTTCCACCCCTTCACTTTCAATCTGGGCGTGTCTTTGGGTCTAAAATGAGTCTCTTGCAGACAGCATATCGATGGGTCTTGTTTTTTTTATCCAATCTGATAGCATGTGTCTTTTGATTGGGGCATTTAGCCCCTTTACATTCAGGGTAACTATTGAAAGATATGAGTTTAGTGCCATTGTATTGCCTGTAAGGTGACTGTTACTGTATATTGTCCGTGTTCCTTTCTGGTCTATGTTACTTTTAGGCTCTCTCTTTGCTTAGAGGACCGATTTCATGTTAAAAAAAAAAAAAAAGAAGAAGATAGTAGGAAGGGTAAATGAAGGGGGGGAAAACTGGAGGGAGAGACGAACCATGATAGACTATGGACTCAGAAACAAACTGAGTCTTCTAGTGGGGAGGGGTGGGGGAAGGGGTTAGCCTGGTGATGCGTATTAAAGAGGGCATGTACTGAATGGAGCACTGGGTGTTATACGCAAACAATGAATCATGGAACACTGCATCAAAAACTAATGATGTAATGTATGGTGATTAACATAACATAATAAAATTTTAAAAAACACACATTTTTTTAAAAAATGCCAGGAAACAAATAGGTTTTGCAAGAGAAACTTGCTCTTGCCTCCCTATTAGAAAAACCAAAGCACTGCCCTAATTGACAAAACTTTCAAAATCATCATCAGTCTAAGTTGGTACAAGTCTCTTTAATAGTTTTAAGCATTCAAGATATTCCCCTTCATAACCCAAAGTGTTCATGATATGTGGGAAAAAGAACGCCACAACGATCACTGGTGCATGTTCGCTCAGACTCTGAGATCTCTGAGAAAACTCAAAATTGCAGGGTTAAAAGTAACCTGAAAGGATCAGAGTGAAATGCCCTTGGAACGTGTGTGGTCAGTTCTAAAGTACGCAGCAGAATATGTTTTGTAGATAGGAAGCCAGCTGTAAACAGCACACTGGGCACTCCCCTCTTTGTTCCCTTGTCCTATAAACAGCACACTGGGCACTCCCCTCTCTGTTCCTTTACTCTCTTTTAAAGATTCTTACATGCTTGACTAATCCTGTATACATGGAGGAATGTGCCTTACTACGCCCCTGCTACAAATCATTATAGATCTTTATCGCTGTAGAAGGTATATAAGAGTATGGAAAATAAACCTCGGTGCCTCGGGCTGTTAGCTCGGGGTCCCCTGTGCCTCGCTATACCGTCGTCTCTTTTTCTCAGTTCCTTCACTGCTCCAGGTCCCCGACTCTCAGAGGTCAACAAGTGGTGCCCGAACAGGGACCTGAAGCCCCCGGCGAGGAGTGATCTGCCAGCAGAACCCTACAGAAGGTGGTAAGTAGGAAAGTTTATTACAGGGTTATGGGGCAATCAAATTTGAAAACATCAGGTTTTGCTGCATTGATACATCATTTTCTTAAAGAATATGGAGCCAAAGTTACCAAGCAGTGTATAGAAAAATGTTTGGAAACAGTAGTTGAATATAATCCTTGGTTTCCGGATGAAGGCTCCTTAGATGAGGAGACTTGGATCCAAATGAAAAATAATGTCTTGAAGGCTATGAGACAGGATGAAACGATTCTCCTTGATTTCTGGCCCATTTGGGTTTTAATACGAGTGGTCATCAATACTATGGAAACTGGGGATAAGTTATCCCCGGCTGAGATTGCTAAAGAAACTACCAACTCTTTACATACATATGAATTAGGCGATGAGACTTTAGAAAAGGCTAAGACTGAAAGTAAAGTTTTCGCAGCTTCACAGTCCGGGCCGTTACCCACGGCCCCTCCGCTTTTAACGGAGGACCCCACCGAAGATGATTAACCGCCCTCCACAGATTTATTCCCTCTCAAACGATCCTCCCTAGCTCTCTCACCTCTCGAAAAGGAACTCCGACGGCAAGCGGCTAATGATCTATGTATGGCTTTCCCCGTAGACCGAACACAAGCTGCTGGTCCCGTCTATGAGGGATTAGATTTAAATGCTTTAAGGGAACTGAAGAAGGCTTGCCACTTGTATGGACCCACAGCCCCTTATACTATAGAGATTTTGAAAGCTTGGGCCAATTCTGGGGAGTGGATCCGTCATGATTGGCATATGGCTGCATGGGCTTGCCTTAAGCCACAAGATTTATTGCAATGGAAAATGTGATTATCGGATGCCTCCTATATGAAAGCCCGGGCGAATTGGGCTAACCCAGCCATGCATCATATTTCTTTTGAAATGCTCACTGGCTCTGGCCCCTTTTCAGATGTTCAAGAGCAGCTGGTTAACACTCCACCTGCAGCCACAGCGCAGGAATCTGAAATCGCACTCGCAGCTTGGGGAAAGCTAACCCCTTCAGGGGAAGTGGGGCAAAGTTATATAAAAATTGTGCAAGACCCTACAGAAGCATATACTGATTTTATTTCTCTGCTCGAAATGGCTATTGACCGCCAAGTCGATAATAAACCTGCTAAAGAGCACTTGCTAAAACAGCTTGCTTTTGAAAATGCTAATGAGGACTGCCAAGCAGCCATCCGGCCACATAGGGAAACAGGAGGCATTCTCGATTATCTTCGTCTATGTAGAAATATTGGCACTCTTACACGTCAAGCTCGGATAACCTCCCTTCAACTCATGGCCCTACAAAAACAACAGGATATAAAATGTTGTAATTGTGGGAAAGTAGGACATGTCAAGAAGAAATGCCATAAAGCCCCCCAACCTAGAGCCAGTTCCCTTTCTAATACCGCCCTTAGCCTCTGCCCTCGTTGCGGCAAAGGCAAACATTGGGCCAAGGAATGCAAATCCAAATTTGACAGGCAAGGTATCCCACTCCCATTAAGGTCGGGAAATGGGATGCGGGGCCACCCTGGGCCCCGAACAACAATGGGGGATTCAATTTGTTGCCTCTCCAGCAGCAACTTCCTGCTGCGCACATAAACCTTCTGTGTTAACACTCAGTTCCGCCACCCAGGGAAGTGCTGCAGTAGATTTAACCACTCCTTTTACAATAAGTCTTCACCCTGGTCTCGGGCCTCAAATACCCACGGGTTATTACGGACCTTTACCAAGAGGAAACATGGGTCTTGTGCTAGGAAGATCTAGCCTAAATCTTAAAGGTATCCAGGTGATGACTGGAGTAATAGATTCTGATTATGAAGGAAAAATAATAGTGGTCGCACGGACTCGGGTTCCCTGGACTTTTAAGGGAGGAGATAGAATTGCTCAGTTATTATTGCCCTATGTACAAATTGGTCAATCCCAACAGATCAGACGAGGAGGATTCAGTAGTACTGATCCTCTCATGGTTAAATGGGCTTCATTATTGACTCAGACTGATCGCCCTTCTATGACTCTTAAAATTAGAGGAAGGACTTTCTCAGGTCTAGTAGATTCTGGAGCCAATATTTCAGTAATAGCCTCCCAGCATTGGCCTAATACCTGGCCCACGCAAGCAACCTCTAGTTCGGTAGAAGGAATAGGTTTTGTGACGGCAGAAGAAATTCGACAAAGTAGTGTGCCACTTAAATGTGAGGGACCAGATGGATTAGAAGGAGTTATCCAGCCTTTCATCTTAAATACCCCCATTAATCTTTGGGGAAGAGATCTCTTGCAACAAGGGGGAGCCAAGCTAATCATCCCCCCAAGTGAACCAGCTAATCAAATCATGACAAAGATGGGCTATAAACCAGGACAGGGCTTAGGCAGACAACTCAAGGAATAAAGGAGCCTATCATTGCCCAAGGACAAACTCATAGGGCTGGACTGGGTTACCCTTTTTTCTAGGGGCCGTTGAGGAAAAGAGGCCTGCCCCTATTAAAATAACATGGAAAACTTCTTCCCCGGTTTGGACTCCTCAATGGCCCCTTCCGATAGAAAGATTGCAGGCCTTAGAACAAATTATTCAAGAGCAATTGCAGGCAGGGCATACGGAGCCTTGGCAATCTCCTTGGAACTCTCCTGTTTTTGTTATCAGAAATCAGGTAAGTGGAGGCTCTTAATAGACCTTCGGAATGTTAATCCCATCATGGAGCCTTTGGGTGCCTTGCAGCCTGGGTTACCCACTCCTACAGCCATTCCTAAACAATGGCCATTGATAATAATAGATCTTAAGGATTGTTTCTATACCATAGCCATTCACCCTGAGGATAAGGAGAAATTTGCCTTTTCTATTCCCAGCACTAACAATAAGCAACCAATGAGACGATATCAATGGACGGTTTTGCCACAAGGCATGACTAATTCTCCTACCATGTGTCAGTATTATGTTGGCCAGGTCCTCAGACCTGTAAGAGATCATTATCCTCAATCCTATATCATTCACTATATGGATGATATTTTGCTGGCATCACAAACTGAAACCGAATTACAAGATGTGTATCAGGCCACTTCCCAACATTTGACTTCTGCCAGTCTCATAATATCCCCGGAGAAAATCCAAACAACTACTTGGGCTTCTTATCTAGGCACTGTGGTAGATAGAACCACAGTGAAACCTCAAACAATACAAATTCATAGGGATACCCTCCTTACCCTTAACGATTTTCAGAAACTCCTAGGAGACATTAATTGGATTTGCCCTCTCCTAGGGATTCCAACCTATAAATTACAAAATTTATTTAACACTTTACAAGGTGATCCTGCTTTAGATAGTCCTCGCACTCTATCCTCAGAGGCAGAAGCCGAACTGCAGTTTGTTGAGGAGCAATTAAAAACTGCTTTTGCTTACAGGTATGATGATTCTCTCCCCCTGCTTCTTATTTTCCCTACCCCTCATTCTCCAACTGGTGTCTTAGCGCAAGAAGACAAACCTCTCGAATGGATGACTTTACATACAAAAACTTCTCGAACTGTCGCTCCATATCCAGCTCTTGTCTCTTCACTCAGTCTCCAAGGACGAAAGTGTTCTATTCAAATTCTTGGTTTTGACCCAGCGCTCATTGTTTTATCTATCTCTTCGACATCTTTTAAGGAAGTCCTTCCTTTCTCTACTGATCTGCAAATACTCTTGCTGATCAGGCAAACTATGGGACTTCCTAAAGCGCACTGCCTGGGTTATAAATCGCATAGTTCATAATGCCCCAATCCCCTCAGCTACTACATACTTTATTGATGGTTCTTCCTCTGGGCACGCCGGAGTCGGGCCCTGCTATTCAGCGCTCCATGAAAACCCCTTACACTTCTGCTCAACAAGTCGAACTTACAGCTTTATTGTTCTTATTGCAGAATGTTCATTATCCTACGTAGTTGGCATTGTTGCGCCTTTGGAAACAGCTCTTATTTCCACAACTCATTCTATCATTAACCCTTTGCTTCAGGAATTACAATTAGAAATTCAATCTCAAACTCACCCTTTGTTCATTACTCATATCTGCTCTCATTCTAAGCTCCCTGGACCTCTTACACAGGGAAATCAGTCTGCTGATTTATTGGCTATTCCTATTTTTGAAACTCCACAAGCAGAACATGCCCATCTTCATTCCAACGCCAACTGCCTACATTCACACTATAAAATACCCTTGCGCTCTGCCAGGCAAATAGTCTCTTCCTGTCCTATTTGTCGACCTCTACATTTAACTGAGCATCCGGCGGGCGTCAATCCCAGAGGCACAGCTCCTGATTGTATTTGGCAAATGGACGTTACTCATTTCCCACCTTTGGGACGTGCCTCATATATTCATGTTACAATAGACACCTTTTCAGGATTTCTTCATGCTACTCCATTGATGGGAGAAAAGGCTGGGCATGTTATCTCTCATTTACTTGAATGTTTTGCTATTATGGGGTTACCTAATTGTATCAAGACAGATAATGGCCCAGCATATACTAGCAAGAAAGTACGAGAATTCCTTGCAGAATGGCAAATACAGCATATCACAGGTATTCCTTATAATCCTCAAGGACAGGCTGTAGTAGAAAGGGCGCATGCCACCATTAAAAAACAACTCCATAAAACTTTCAAAAAAGGAAGGGGGACTCTCCCCCCGAGACGTCATGGCACAAACCTTATTTATTTTAAATTTTCTAAACTTACCCCAAGGAGAACCATATACTAGAGCTGACAAACATTTCTCGCCAGCCTCAATCTCAACTCAGGATGCACCCGTGTGGATAAAAAATGATGAAAATAATTGGTTGCCTGGGAAATTAATTACCCGAGGCCTTGGTTATGCTTGTGTCATTCCAGATGGATCCAGTCGAGCAATTTGGATACCTCTTGGAAAGTCCGGCCCAGGACCGGGGATAAAGACAACAGAAGAGGTCTCTCAGGGCACCTGGGTGGCTCAGTCATTAAGCGTCTGCCTTCAGCTCAGCTCATGATCCCAGGGTCCTGGGATCGAGCCCCGCATCGGGTTCCCTGCTCAGCGGGGAGTCTGCTTCTCCCTCTCTCTCCCCCACTGCTTGTGTTCCCTCTCTCGCTGTGTGTCTCTCTCTGTCAAAAAATAAATACAATCTTTAAAAAAAAAAAAAAAAAAAAAAAGAAGAGGTCTCTCAGCCGCTGCAGGGATTGACTACCCAACCCCCTGTTCGAGAGATGGCAACACTCCTTGAAGAGACCTCGAAAACAAAAATTGACCCCGACAACACCCCCAACTTGGGGGCAACTAAAGACCCTCACTCAGAGGGCGAGCGAGTCCTGGAGACGACTAGATCTACCAAACCCCCTGAACATTTGTTCCTGGCTGTTAGCGGTGGTGACATGCGCCTCTGCACAGTACGGATTCCATCCTTCTTCTCCAGGCCCGTATGGGGGTCTGGATCCCGGATACTGTACCCTCAAAAAACAAATGAGTGCCCCAAATCTCCACAGAGTGCTTATGACAGCCACTGTTTTGAAAAAAGAAAGGGGGAGCTGTGGGAAACAGAACGCCACAACGACCACTGGTGCATGTTCTCTCAGACTCCGAGATCTGAGAAAACTCAAAATTGCAGGGTTAAAAGTAACCTGAAAGGATCAGAGTGAAATGCCCTTGGAACGTGTGTGGTCAGTTCTAAAGTACGCAGCAGAAGATGTTTTGTAGATAGGAAGCCAGCTGTAAACAGCACACTGTGCACTCCCCTCTTTGTTCCCTTGTCCTATAAACAGCACACTGGGCGCTCCCTTCTCTGTTCCCTTGTCCTATAAACAGCACACTGGGCACTCCCCTCTTTGTTCCCTTGTCCTATAAACAGCACACTGGGCACTCCCCTCTCTGTTCCCTTGTCCTATAAACAGCACACTGGGCACTCCCCTCTCTGTTCCTTTATTCTGTTTCAAAGGTTCTTACATGCTTGACTAATCCTGTATACGTGGAGGAATGTGCCTTACTACGCCCCTGCTGCAAATCATTATAGATCTTTATCTATCGCTGTAGAAGGTATATAAGAGTATGGAAAATAAACCTCGGTGCCTCGGGCTGTTAGCTCGGGGTCCCCTGTGCCTCACTATACTGTCGTCTCTTTTTCTCAGTTCCTTCGCTGCCCTAGGTCCCTGACTCTCAGAGGTCGACAATGATAGATGAATATTTTGAGGTCAAATCTTCTTTGTGACATGTGATCTCCTGCTATTGTGATCCACTAACATTAATGATGCAAAGGATAGTTTATGATAGGAATGCTTTCTACGCCTTATATTATTTTCTAAAATTAGTATGAAGTATATACAGAAAAGTTTTAGTGTATACTTTAATGTATTCTCACAAACCTAAAATGTTCTAGCATGCAGATAAACAATATTACTAGCAGACCTGTAGCTCCCCCTTATATCCTTATTAAGTCACTACATACTCAAGGGCAACAAATTTGATAACTTCTACGACCATAAATGGGTTTTGTCTGTTTTTGAAATTTACATAAATGAGATCATACAACGTATAATTTTTGTGTCTGCCGTATTTCAACATTACATGTGAGATTCAAAAATTGCATAAAAATATAATTCATACACCCTCAAAAAACTAATGATATAATGTATGGTGATTAACATAACATAAAATAAAATTTAAAAAATACAATGTGAAGATACCAGAATAAGAGAGCCTACAAGCCAAGGAGGGAGGCCTCAGAAAAAAACTGACCTTTTTGCTATCTTGATCTCTGACTTCTAGCCTTGGTAACTGCAAGAAAATAAATTTCTGTTGTGTAAGCAAAAAAAAATAATGGAGAGCCACTGGTATCTGTTTAATACATTGGAATTCCTGAATAGATTTTATTTTTAAAGTGTTCCATTGAGGGGCTCCTGGGTGGCTCAGTTGGTTGAGCGGCTGCCTTTGGCTCAGGTCATGATCCCAGGGTCCTGGGATCGAGCCCCGCATCGGGCTCCCTGCTCAGCGGGGAGCCTGCTTCTCCCTCTCTCTGCCTACCACTCTGCCTATTTGTGCTCTCTCTCTGTCAAATAAATAAATAAAATCTTTAAAAATAAATAAATAAAATAAAGTGTTCCATTGATAATGCATGTAAAGTATCACTGTTGAGTCTAGAGAATAAGAAATTAGAGAACTAAGTAACCAACAAGGGTTATATAATGAGTCTAAAGGTGTTGATACTGCCAGAAGTTGGTTGAGAGCCTACATGACCCACAGAGTTCTGATGACCAATGTGCCTTTTCTGGAGAAATGACATATTTAGGAATCCTGGGAACAAGTAAATAAAATAACCACATGAGGTTATAGTTGAGATTTAAAAATTTATTCTACCTTCCTAGAAGGTCTAATAAAAGCATTTTTGGAGGTAGGCCTGATTATTGTTTATAATTTCTTTTTTGAAGGATCCTTTATTTATAGGATAAATATTCAACTAATTTATTTCGATTACCATGGCCAATATTTTCTTTTAGGACATTTTGTTGTAATAAAGTAAAATCGTCTCCCTTGCAATGTGGCCCTTTCCTGCTATTTGGTCTCATCAGCAAGCCAGAATTATTGTTACATGGTAATCAAAGCAGAACCACCACATGAAATACCTGGTTCCTACCTTAATTGACAGGGAACTACATCAACTAACTCACTTCTGGCAAAAACAAAAAGGCTTATCACAATCCAACACTCAAATGGAATAAAAGAGGAACATTCTGTCCAAATGGTATAGTCTAGTTAATGAAATCTAATGCTTCCTAAAACTCATCCTGGGCAAGCAAAATGTGCCTCCAGAAAATTGGCTTCTTTATTAAATATGGAATGCCAAATATTTTCTTAAGGCTACAATCCTGAACCATCCTGATACTACAAAGAGGTTGAGTTCCACTGGAAAGCATAATTAGGTTAAATCACATCTGGTCATTTCTCAGCCAAGGAATACAGTAAATTAGGAATTTTTGGTTCAAGATTAATCAAGAAGAGTACATATTCATGAAACTAATATGCATTTAAAATAATAAGAAACTTGAATACAGCAGAGGATAATAACATTCTATAATGTTTCTTAAGAAAATACACAAACTATATGCTGGCTAATTGAATATAATAAAAAAATTTTTTAAATTAAAAAATTTTTAAAAAAGAAAATACACAAACTAAAATTTTAAACCAACATTGTTGATAAAACAAGGGAATGTCTTATAATATAGAATGTGGCATTTGAAAATAAAAGTATGTCTACAGAGTAAAGCCTTTCATCATTTTTGTAAATAGTAGTAGACAATGCTTTTAAGAAATTAAAGTTTTAGGAAAAAGAAGTAATTCAGTAACTGAAGTAAAGAGATAGTTGCATCTCAAATAAATGGCCCAGATTGTTTCCTTAGAGGAGTCTTAGAAGAAAAATTAACATGAGTCATTCTATGGAAAACTGTAGATTTTAGCAGGATGGAGTTTACTCGTGTCCCTCACAATACTATCAACTGTGAGAAGTTACCACAAGTAGAATCCTTTCCTCAGAATTTTAATTCTTATATTAAGAGGTTTGTTATTTGTGTATTTGTGAGAACGGATATCAACAGAGACAGATAATCCAAAAGACTACAGATGCTAGAACCATGTTTCCAGGGTCATATGTTTTTGTTAAATGTGCACAAGAAAAAAATTAACTATTATCAGTCAATATCCCTGTCTTTGCCACTCTGCCTTCCCCTCCATCACACCCTCCTTCCTATTGGTGACTATCAAGTAATCCTGATCATGATCCAAAGAGGGAAAAGCTGATTTTAAAATGCATGTAATTTGGATGTAGTGAAATATTTATGTGGTTTGCAGTCACTCTCATGTATAAATTTTTGCTAGTTGTACTCATGAAATATTGTCAAGAAAGTGCCTATTGTCCCTGTATTGACTCACCCAGCAACCAAATATCAAGATAAAGGGGAAAAGGTGGTAAGAATTCATCCTATAGGACCAGGCTCCAGAATCAGGAACTGAATAAAACTAAGTTTTAAAATGCATGGAAATGAAAACTAGATTCTGGAAAATTCTTCCAGTGATCAGATGTGTAATATTTTAACTAAAAGATTCAGTTTGCACTGACATAGGCAAAAAAGAGAAATTCACTCCAGTAAAAAAATATACTCAATAACACAGTATATAAAAATTGTAAATGCACCATGTTTTGCAATTGATATACATAGCACAAATTTGAATTTATGAAAATCCCTGTATTTTGGATCACAAACCTCTAGCAGTGCTACAATCATTGAGTACATCTGTGTAGAGTAGCATAAATTTTTTGTCATAAGAAGTTGCAATTAAATAGTAGGAGTTAAATTTTAGGAAAACATACTACATATGTTATTTAATTAGAATTACATTTCTGGATTTTATGATGGATTTACCAGTTTTTTCAAAGTTGCATTGTGTTGTTAATTTTTTCTCATTCTAAATATGGTCTTCTACATATAAATTTTATTTGTAATTTTATATCCTTTAACTTAAGAGCTTCCCCCTGCCTCCCAACTCTATAAGCCTTGGACACCACAAAGCCTGGATCTATCTTTGATTATCAGATTTTAAAATGGGAACTAGTAAAAATATTATCTTAGAGTAAACTTGCTGGACTATATATATATATTCCATAACCTAAGAAAACTACAGAAAGTATTAAAAACATGTAATTCTAGATATATTGCACGGTAGGTATTATGTTTCCACAATCTTAAAACAAATTCCTTTGAGCTTTGTAAAAGTGCAACATTTAGGTCAGATCTAAGGCAGCCAGAGAAAGATGGGAAAATATAACATTTTTAATGTGTGACTTTGAAAGTTTTTTTTTTCTTTTCAAACACATTTTAACTAATATTATCTCTGAGCTATTAAAAATTAAAAACTTGATATGATACATGATTATTGAATTCATAGCTCTATATTTAAATATTGCAGTTTTCTCTGGAATCTTTTAAGCAACTCACATAAGTGGGATGAATTAGTAATCCATATTTCAATTGTTTCTCTGCCCATTCTCATTATCAAGTTGTAACATATTAAAGAATATTATTCAATATCTATTCCTCTCATATGCAGACTCTTTCTCCCCTCATTCAGTCCTCCTCTTCAAATTACTATTCACACCATAAAAATGAAGCACCTTTGCAAATTTTATTAAAAAATGTTTTTATGGGGATTAACATAATAAAAAAATTTTTTAAAAATGTTTTTATAGCATATATGCACCTTACTTGTTTCTCCTATGCTTTTAGTAGGTCATTCCATTGTCTTCTTATTTGTTCAGTTTCTATAAAAGAAATCTTTTATTACATGGAGTTTAGATTTCTTGATATTGTTCCATAAGTCACTGAGTCACTGTTTCTCCTTTTTCTAATCTTTTTGATTTTCTGTGCTTCCATTGGGATAGTTTCTATTGTTAGGTCTTCAGATTCACTGATATTCTGCAGATGTTTATCTAATGTAATCTGATGTTCATCTAATCTAGAAAAAATTTTATTTTAATTACTGTATTTCTCATCTTTAAAAATTCCTTTTTGCTTATTTTTATATCTTCCATTTTTCCCCAGCAGAAAGTGGGAGTTGTTGTTGCATTAACTTCATTTGTTTATCCTTTTTTCATTGATCACAGTCCTACCCTACTCGTTAGCTAATAGATGAAAAGAACTGCTTTATGTATTTTGTCCAGTTCCCTAATGATTTACAGCACTAAGAAAAGTCAAATGTTTCATCTCTGGAAGCAGAGATCTTGAGATTTTTTTTTCTTTTTTTTCTACTGTGCATATGACCCAGGCAGACATTAACAGACATTAGTTCAAAACCAGAAGGTTCATTAACTCAACAAAAAGGTATTTGTCTTTAGTTTTCTTAACGTGTGAGGAGGCTAACTTTATCATGGCCTGCAATTGTTTCAGTGTGTAATATGCTTCAAATTGCATTTTAGCATCAAAGTGTGTATGTGTATGTGTGCGTCATTGATTTGAGACCATGACTGAGTAAAAGAAATGGCTCAGCCTGGTGATGGGTATTGAGGAGGGCACGTTCTGCATGGAGCACTGGGTGTTATGCACAAACAATGAATCATGGAACACTATATCTAAAACTAATGATGTAATGTATGGGGATTAACATAACAATAAAAAAATTAAAAAAAAAAAAGAAATGGCTCAGTATTCTATTTTAGATACTTTAGAAAAAAAAAGTTTAATCTAAATCATGATGAGAAATACATTAATGTAAATATAAGAAATGAATACAAATAATAAAGAAAAAGGTAGAAATTATGAATAAATCTAAGATTGGAAAAATACAATTTTTAAGTTAATATGATGTTAGAACTAGAATGTGATAAAAAAAAGGAAAAATATAGATCATTTGTTGAATTGAGAAATTCCTAAATATAGGATAAAATTGGCAATGTAAGAATAATACATGATGCCCAAATAGGGTTTACTACAGGGTATGAAAATACTTCCATGTTAGCTCACTCTGTTCAATAAGCAGTGGTGACCTCAGCTTCAAATTTAACAGTGAAACTCATAAGACACAGTACATTTCACATAATAAATGCATTCTTAATTAAGGCTAGGTAAAAGATAATGTAGCATGTACAGCAACAACAAAGTGAAGGTCCTATGACTCTCAGGCACAGCTTTCTATGTCCCTAAATCATTTCACACTGGAAATACACGTGTTCACCTAAGCAGAGGGAAGCCATAAGCTTCATGGTTTTATTCTATGTTGCTGGTCCCAAAGCCCCTCAGGAATAATGACTAACTCATATTCTACAGGGCTACTACATCTCATCAATACTGGTTACTAATTACTCAATACACATTATCAGTGACGAAGTATAGATTGTTGTTCTGGCGCATAGTACTTAATGAGATTCCCATTTATATTGGCTCAATCGTTTTTTTTATAAATTCTTTGAATTAATGTCATAAAAATTTGACCAAGCTAAATCAGCCATTCATGAGACTATATAAAGAGCCATAGAATCATCTATCAACCTCTTCCTTCCAGTCAGTATGGAGATTATAATATATAATATGGGGAATACAAGGTAAATATAAAGGTATCTGGTAAAACTCAACATCCAGTCTTACATTTTTTTGAAAAAGTCTTTAGTAAAATAAGACTACAAATATGATTAAAATATTTTAAGAATACAAATTTCCAAATAATTGTCAATGTCTTATGATCCTTAATGGTGAAACATTGCATTACAACTAAAGAAACAAAAGAAGGTGATGTCATCAAGATGTCAGTATAGGGTATTCCCAACTTTAGTCTTCCCTCACCAGAAGACCGACTAGCAACCATGCAGACAAGACAGTATTGTGAAAATCCCAGAACCCAGAGGTGAAGCTGAAGCTCTTCCTGGACCAAGAAGGATGGCATTAGAAAGGTAAGAAGAAAAGTCCCGTTTGTACCATAGTACCCCTCCCTAAATCAGCTCAGTGCTGCATCAAGAGGACTTTCTCCGATGGAAGAGGAGAGCCCAAGGTGGACGTTGAACTCTCCCGGGGTTGTGAAACACTTCCAGAGGCCTACTCAAGTCTTGCCTCATGGGGATCACTGGATTAATCTATAGGGCTTAACCACTGGGGATCAGATAGATAAAAAGGAGGGCAAGCCTTACATCAACCAGCACTCAGATCTTGGTGGACTGCATTCCTGCTTGCAGCTGTGCCCAAGCAGACATCGAGGCCAGTAGCTCTGCACATCTGCAGAACAAAGCTAGTGGCCCAGTCTGGGCAGGGAATTCAGATGGCAGTTCTGCTTGATTTCAATCTTCAGCCAATAAGCCATACCAACCACAGAGCCTATTGTAAGTCCCCACCAATCAGGGAAGCAAATTCACAGCCCCATCTAACTGCTGACCATAGTTTCCAGTTCCACTGGACCAGAAAACCTGACCAGAGAAGCTGGATAGCAGCAGAGCCCATTATAAAACTCCATTAGGCAATGAACCAAGCCAGCATCTCTGGCAAAGTGTTACACATTGCCTCTGGCCTTTTGTAACCAGGGAGTTTCAACAGTGACGCAAGGCAGCCTCTGAGCTCATCCTGCAGCCCTGCCTGATGAGTAAACACTGGTTATGGCTTAGACCAGCCCGGGAGCCCAGCCAGTGACCCTGCCCAACCACTGAGTACAGGCTCTAGCTCCACCCAACAGCAGGACACAGTAGGAAGCCATACCTCCCCAGAGAGGTAAGTCAGCAACCATATCTAACAGCAAAGCACAGCCCGCAGCCTACCTCATCATGAAGCCCAGCCTATGTCCCTGCCCAGCTTCAGGGCATAGCCTGTGGCCCCACCAGATTACAGAGCATAGCCTGAGGCTCTTGCCAACCACAAAGCCCTGCCTACGGCCCTGCTGAACACAGTCCTTGAGGCCTCCCCCAACCAGGAGCAATTGCAGAGCCCAGCCCATGGTACTACTCAATTGCAGAATTCAACTAGTGGTACTATCCTACCAGGAAACAGTCTATGACCCCACCAGACCAGAAGTAAATGCAGAGCCCAATTAGTGGGCCCTTTCTAATCGTACAGCACAGCCAGCAGCCATATCCAACTGGGGAGCCCACACAGGTGCCTGCTTGAAATTGGAGCCCAGCCAGCAGCACCCCTTCCCAATATCAAAACACAGGCAGCGGTACTGCCCAACTAGAAAACTCAATAGCAAGCCCTGCCTGCCAAAGCAACTACCAGTTGACCTAGTCAGTACCCCAAGCTGATCTGACCTGTGATGGTTTTTCCTTGCAGAAGGAAACTTAAGTCTGGAAGAGAAGACTGCTTACTCAAATGTACAGATACCAATGCAAGCATACAAGAATCACTAAGAATCAGGTAAACATAGCACCACCAAAGAAAACTAATAAATATACTCACTGGTAAAAATAAATATATTTTCAAACCAAATTCCCTAATATTGTATTGGTGGTACATAAATCACAACCATAGTTTTAAATTTAATCATATTAACAACTATAACTATGATAATTTGTTTTTGGATGCACAATATAGAAAAAGAGGAAAATTGTACATTAGTAACAAAACTTGAGAAATGGGGACAGTAAAAGAATAAGTTTCTATATGCTATCAAAGTTATCAGCTTAAAATAGGTTATTATAGGGGCACCTGGGTGGCTCAGTTGGTTAAGCGACTGCCTTCGGCTCAGGTCATGATCCTGGAGTCCCTGGATCGAGTCCCGCATCGGGCTCCCTGCTCGGCGGGGAGTCTGCTTCCCCCTCTGACCCTCCCCCCTCTCATGTGCTTGCTCTCTCTCATTCTCTCTCTCTCAAATAAATAAATAAAAAATCTTTAAAAAAAAAAATAGGTTATTATAACTAAGTTATTTCATGTAAGACCCCTAGTAACCTCAAAGAGTGAGCACACACCACAAAAAATAACCAAATCACAGAGGAAGACAGCAAAAAGCAAAAAACAGAGGATCTATAAAACAGAAAATAATTAAAATGACAACAGTAGGCCCTTACTGGGGCTCCTGGGTGGCTCAGTCAGTTAAGTGTCAGGCTTAAGCTCAGGTCACGATCCCAGGGTCCTGGGATCGAGCCCCACATTGGGCTCCCTGCTCAGCAGGAAGCCTGCTTCCCCCTCTCCCTCTGCCCCCTGCTTGTGTTCTCTCTCTCTCACTCTGTCAAATAAATAAAATCTTAAAAAAATAGCAAGTCCTTACCCATTGATAATTACTTTAAAGTAAATGGATTAAATTCTCCAATAAGAAGACATGAAACAGCTGAATGGATAAAAATAAAGAAAAACAAGCAAAAAACCCCATAAGATCTAACAATACCCGGCCTACAAAAAACTCACTTTACTTTTAATGACATTTACAAACAGAGAGAAGAGATAGTAAAAGGTATTTCAAGCAAATGACAACCAAAAGAAAGCTGGGGTTGCTACACTTACACACAGAGAAAAAGCTCCTTGACATTGGTCTTGACAATAATTTTTTGTATATGTCACTAAAAGCACAGGCAACAAAAGCAAGAATAAATAAGTGGGACTACATCAAACTAAAAAGCTTCTGCACAGTAAAAGAAATGTACAAAATAAGATAACCTATGGAACTGGAGAAAGTATTTGTAATCCATGTATCTGATGAGGCTTAATATCCGAAATAGTTAAGGAACTGAGACATCTCAAGAGCAAAAACCCAAATAATCCAATTGAAAAATGGGCAAAGGACTTGATTAGACATTTTTTCAAAGAAGATATTCAAATTCCCAACAGGTACATGAAAAGGTATTCAACTTCACTAATCCTAAAGGAAATGTTGATCCAAACTGCAATGAGATATAGCCTCACACTGGTTAGAATGGCTATCATTAAAAAGCCAAGAGATAACAAGCGTTATTGTGAAGATGTGGAGAAAATGGAACCCCTGTTCACTGTTGATGGGAATGCAAATCAGTGCAGCCATTGTGGAAAACAGTACGAAGATTTCCTAAAAAATTAAAAATACAACTACCATACAATCCAGCAATCCCACTTGAGTATGTATCAAAAAGAAATGAAAGCACTATCTCAAATAAATACCTGCACTCCTCCCCCAAATTCATCGCACCATTATTTACAATGGCCAAAACATGGAAACAAACTAAGTATCCTTCAATAGATGCATGGATTAAAAAATGTGACATTTTTAATGAAATAGTCAACCATGAGAAAGAATAAATCCTGTCATTTGTAACAAATTGCATGAAATTTGAGTACATTATGCTAAAACTAGTCAAAAGAAAAACAATAAAAAATTAAAACTAAAAATAAAATCAACAACAACAGAAAAGAAAGACAAATACTGCATGATTTATCACTTACATGTGGAATATAACAAAAACTAATCTCACAGAAATAGATTGGTTGTTAAGCAGGAGCTGGGTGGTAGAGGAAATGGGTGAAGGTACACTTGACAGTAGCTAAGAGAATAAATCCTAAAAGGTCTCACAACAAAAAGAGAAATGGTCACTATGTAAGGTGATAGATGTGTTAACTATCTTTATTGTGGTAATCATTTTGCAATACATACGTACATCAAATCATCATGTTGTACGGCTTAAGCTTACACAATGTTATAGGTCAATTATTATCTTAACAAAAGTAGAAAAATATAAAATACTGAAACCAAATTAAAAATAATGTAAGGAACAAAAATGTACCTTTTATTAATATAATTTAACTTTGTTCTAGAATTCTTTGTCAATGTAATTCCATAATAAAATGAAACAGGAAAGTATTCAGAAAGGGGAAAATTACAACAACTACCTCTGAAAGAGCATTAAGGTGGCTGATGATAAAATACATATAATAAATCTATAGTGTGTTCTTCATTTATTAGTTAAATAATTGAATACCTGTTGTGTACCAGATGCTCTGCTACTGAAGAGATGAAACCGCAGACCCCTTCCACAATGAGCTTACCTAGTCATCAGAGCTTCATTGAAATTACCAGAGGAGTCTTTTGCTAAATATACAGGCATGAGCCACATTTCAAACCTACTGAGACACAACATTCAAGGACAGGGCACGGGACACTTAATAAAGGAGAAAAAAAATTGTTTCCAAGTAATTTTTGCACTCATTAACCACCACTCCTGACTAATTAATATAGTGATAAAATAGAGAAGAGAAAGGCCTTTCCCGGAATTCCAAAGTCAAGAAAAAATTCTTGGTGAAAAGGCTTAATAAGCCCAAAACTGAATGGTGAATAAGAAGGTTTAGGAAGTTTGTCCCATGAAGGAAAAGGAAAAAAAAAAAATCTTATATAAAGTCCGGGATGCAACAGAGTAGTCTAAAAACAAGATTCTTTTCTATAATTGTTCTTCACCCTTTGGAACATATAATCAGGTGGGAGGTAGGAATAACTAATATTAGCAACATATGTTAACTTCCCAGAAAAACAAAGAAATGTATAGAATCTGTGTTTAAAAAAAAAAACCAGCAATTAGGTATAGAAAAGACTATTCTGTGACATGCAAAAGAATCCTGAAGAAATATATAATATTCCTGAATGGGAAAACTCAATCATATAAAGATGCAAATCTCCCCAAAATTAGTATACAAAGAGAAAAGAACATTACATGGTTTGCATTTATGTTAGATTTCATTAGATTATACTCAGAATACTTCAAAGTTCTTTAATTTGTACTCAGTTTCCAACCCACCTGAATTCACACTAAGTTTAGATTTGATTTTGAAAAACTTCATTTTATTTTCATTTTATTTTATTTCATTTTGAGAAGGGTATGCTTTTGTTCTTAAGAATAAGACTTTATGTGTATCTTGATATACTGATAGAATGCCAGAAAATATTAGGAACCATAAGGGGAGAAATATGAAAATATAAAAAATAGATTTTTCAACCAAAGGATGAAATGTTCAATTAGGCCCAATAAGAAGCATAAACATAAATTGACTCTTTGCTATATTAGAAAGGACTTAAAGACTATCACTAAAAAAAAGTCACTTAGGGGTTTGGCAATGGCTGAGTAGATTGTATTATACAAACCTACAGGTTAGGTAAACTTAAAAAAGTACACACTATTTATTAAAACAAAACAAAACACCCTCAGTGGAGGTCTACCATTGCAAAGAATTTGTATGCCAAAGATTCAAAAGAAAAGACAAGTGAGGTGACCTTGGCATTTGAATCTAATGTTCCCTTGATAAGAGATAGACAAATCCCAAGTTACTGAGATTATTTTAATGACACTCTAATTGATAGGACACAAAGGAAATAGCAGTACAATTCTAAATAACTCAAGGTAAAGAAGCCCCAAAAGGAGTTACAAGACATTATAAACTATATAATAAAAATATTACATAATAAATTTTGCAAGTTCTAGCTACAATTTGGCTTAGAGGAAAATGTAAACAAGTATTAGAAAATAAAATTGAAAATCAGTAATCTAGACCTGACTCTTAAAAAAACAAAAAACAAACAAACAAACAAACAAAAACAACGAAAAAGAATGAAGAAAACCAGAGAATTAGGGAATGAAAGGATAAAGAAAAATTTAAGAAAATAGAAAACTAACAGCAAAGGTGATCTACATAGCCAGAAGATATATTAGTAGAATTGATACTCCTGGCAAAGAAGATCAAAGAAAAAAAAAGAGGACACAGGTAGCCAATATCGGGAATTAACAAAGGGACATTACTAAAGACCATCAAAAAAATTATGAAAAATTTTTATTTAAAATGTCCTGCTTACTTCAGTTACATGTATAATTTGAACAAATTTCAGAAGTGATCTCACATAATTTGAGTTAGACAAATATTAACTATTGTGCAATTAGTACAGTGACTAAGCCTGTGGGACACAAAGATGAAAATACCATGGCCTCAAATTCACAAACCAATGGGATAAATACTTCTAAATAATCTCAGAACAGTCTTAAGCGTTGTCATTATAGTCAACCCAGAGGGATAAGCGAGCATAAGAGCAGTCAACCCAAGTCTCAGGTTGCCAATAAAGGCTTTCTGGTGGAGTTAACAAAGTGAATCTTAAAAGGACAAGAGATACTGGCAGTGAAAGCATCTGGGCCAGGACAAGAGTGTGAGTCAACAGTCGTGTAGGCATGACTCAACCTCATTTTGGGGGAAACGATCAAATTTGATATTTGATTACATATTAAAATTAGTAACGGAGAAAGAAGAGAGCTTAAAAGTAGTTGTAAATATCAAAAATTGGTTGATGAAGAACTTGAGTAACTTTGTATCCTATGCTTAAATTGACTCCATTCCAACAGAGATGGGTTACTATGATGAATTCAATGAAAGGGAGTAACATGAGCAATTAATTACTAAGATTCTTGCTTCTCAGAGTGTGAACTACAGAATGTTGTCAGCATCATATGTGAGCCTATAAATGCAGAAGCTCAAGGCTCCATTCTAGATCTGTTGAATCGGAATCTGCATTTTAACAAGATTGCCTAGTGATTTCTATGCACATTTAATTTTGAGAAACAGTGAATCAGATCAAAAGGGCATATTTTGTTCATTTATGGAAGCAAGATTCAAATGAGAACAATTAGAAAGCTAAAGGTAAGGTCATAGATACAAGATACAAGATCACTTCACACAAGATACAAGATCCCTTGCTAGAATGCCAATTATCAAAAAGAATTAAGTATTGGTGAAGATGTGGATAAAGGGAACCCTTGCACACTGTCAGTGGGAATGCAAATAGGTTCAGCCACTGTGGAAATCAGTATGGAGGTTCCTCAAAATTTTTTTAAAAAGGAGGGGGAAAGTAAAAAATTATGCCCAGTCTAATAGTTTGGGTGAAAAGATAGATGATGAATATACTACAAGGAGCAGGTGTAGAAAATGCCTCATCATACAGGGAATAAAGCTGAGGAATATTATGTTGAAATAACCCATGATAATGCAAAAAGGGCTTTGTAAATTTTAAGTCACTGATTTTTTGGTGCTTTGCAGTTTACAAAGCTCTTCTTCATTTGTGCAGTTTTTAATCTATTGAATTGTGGTATTAACTTGAATGTATCTCTTTAACAGAGATAAATTTTATAAAATAAGAGTCCTTTCCTTTGCAATTTAAGACTAGATGACTATCAAATCATGAGTTTAGGGATAAGGTAACATAATTTATGTTCAGTTTCTTGAATTATGTTCTCTATGCCCTGTTCTTATGACTACTGCTCAAGAAGTATTGGACATGTTTCAAGATTTTTTTTTCATTATTATTAAAACATTTATAGGAGAAATTGCCTGAGTTTCCATCTTTTCTAATCCTACTCTGGAGAGCTATTCTGCAAGCTGTGCCTATAGAAGCTATCCTTCAGCAAGTATTCATTTCAGCATTTCCAAATGCATCAACATTACTCCTGCTGATAATGGCTTTTTTGTTTGCTTTTTAACCAAGACCGAAAGATCCAGCAGAATATGTACAGACCGTTGTTGCTATAATGTTGGTGATAGAAAGTACAAAATAGCCAGATGTTGTAGGATTTGTTCAGCATGTTTAAATTATGGATCTTGTGGGGCGCCTGTGTGGCTCAGTCATTAAGCGTCTGCCTTCGGCTCAGGTCACGATCCCAGGGTCCTGGGATCAAGCCCCACATCGGGCTCCCTGCTCGGCGGGAAGCCTGCTGTTCCCTCTCCCACTCCCCCTGCTTGTGTTCCCTCTCTCGTTGTCTCTCTCTGTCAAATAAATAAAATCTTTAAAAAAATAAAAAATAAATAAATTATGGATCTTGTCACCAAAATAGATAATCAACTTCTAGGTATTTGACTCCATAAGAAAAATTATTAAACTAGCTGTCTTCACCCTGGATACACTGAAAGTTCCATGTGTGATGGAAAAAGAAGTATCAAATACCTATTTGAAACGCAAATAGGTAAGTTACTTCCTGTGAACATCCAATTTTAATTATTTATCAATGATAAATAATAGAATAGGGATGTCTTGGCTAAATCTGGGAGCATGTTAGTACTTTTTTTTCCCCCTCTGTGCCGGAAACATTGCACTACTAAATTTTTCTTTTTGCTCTTAAAATTTCTGGTGTTCTTTTGATTTGATACTGAATTATAATTAATACTAAATTATATTACCATCATATATTTTATGTTACACCTTTCACTGCAACTGCATTACAAAGAGCAGTTTTTTCAACCTAAAGCCTAAAATAAAATGTGATATGTTCATTTATGTTGAAATTCACCTCTACATAAAATACATTGATTGGGCACTTATGGTATATAAAACATTCTTCTAGGTATCTGATGCATGAGATCAGGAATATAAGGATGAGCAGGATATAAATTTCACTTAAAAAATATAAGATCCAATATGGCCAAATGAGTATTAATAGGTAACCAATAATATAATGGAGAATAATCTGAAAACAAAAGACAGCTTAAATCCCAGTAGAAT
This sequence comes from Phoca vitulina, assembly GCF_004348235.1. NCBI lineage: Eukaryota > Metazoa > Chordata > Mammalia > Carnivora > Phocidae > Phoca > Phoca vitulina. Next base: position 27,346,672 of record NW_022589711.1, on the reverse strand, counting down.
AGATTTGGAAGCCTCTTATTAAAAATTGTATATTTATACTCAATAACACTTCTGTGTTTACTGGCTTCTATTCTTTTCTTAATAACAATATGTGTATAAAGTCTGTTCAAATGAATTAAATAAAGCAATGAATTTGAGATGGTTTACACAGGTGATCCAAAGCCTAAATGCATTCAAAAGGACAGTTAAGGGGGGGAAAAATAATTTCTGTCTTAGCATAAGGCGGCTTATATGCTATTTCCATGAATATAGATATGAATATTATATTTTTACACAGGTAAACTTTCCTGTATGGTCTCCTTTCTGCAGCAATGACTGTCACTGCAAATTTGTGAACAGTTTAAGTTAGGCCAGTGAAGTTTTTTTTTTAGTTTTTTTTCTTCTTCAAATTGGCTGTAACATGCTCATATAATAATCAAATAAGGGGAAGAAAGTTTCCAAAAAGACTACGCAGTCTGATGCCAGTTGCCAATGGTAGAAGGTCATTTACAGGAACATTTTCTGCTCTGTTGTTCATTCAAAGGGAATTGTACTACTGAGATTCCATTCAAACTGTATTCATTAAAACAGAAAATATAGTCTATCAGGTTACTGAAGTATTCATCTCGTTCATAGACACAAATGTACCTTAAACTTTTTAGTAAAGGTATGTATGTTTATATACATGCCATATACTTGTAGTTCATTTTTAATGGATATTTTAATCATCTGGCTTATTTTCTGTAGTTTGCCCTTTACTTACACAAGCAAACAAAAAACAAGGACAGAAAACCAGTTTACCAATCAAGAAATCAGAAGAATGAATAAATCAATATTGCTTTTCTGGGTTTTATTGCTTCTTAAAAGTAACCTTGTTCATGATTTCTGCTTCTACTTTAACATAAAAATCAGCATCTTATATGTGGCAACTAAATCAGAGGTGATTTTTCTCTGTGATGCTTTGTTATTTACTACTTAAAATGTTTTCCTCTTCCCAAAAGCAATAGCCTTCAATTTAAAATCCATGCAGATTCTATTTCCAAAGGAGATTTGTATACTGTAACTACATGTAGCAAAATTGTTGAAAAGTAAAATCTGTCATGAAGCTACCTGATGGCCAGAAGGCAAAACAACAATAAATGTTTGTCCAACTGAAATCTCCAGACCCATTCTTCATATTTTCACATTTTCTTTTCTCATTTTTGTAAAACACAGAGCAGAAATAAATAAAACCAATGAATATTTACTTAACATAATCTCACTTCAGTATCCTATTTTGCTTCAGGTTACCCATTTGAATTTTGCATTGGCTTCCTTAATGAGACAAATTACATATGCCTTTGTCTCCAGGAGGATATCTGCTAACTTCTAAAAACCTGAAATTTTTACTAAAGAATAAAAAAGAATTTACATTTTACAAAATAATATGAGTTTCATACTCCTTTCCTTGCAAATATTATCTCCAGGAACAGTATTTTTGAGGTGAACTGTCAAAGGTTGTTGTATCAAGGTTTATATCAATGGTTATTATGTATAGATTTCAATATCCATGAAAACCATTAGAATTGACTTTTGTAAAAATGGATCTATCAGGGCGCCTGGGTGGCTCAGTTGGTTAAGCGACTGCCTTCGGCTCAGGTCATGATCCTGGAGTCCCGGGATCGAGTCCCGCATAGGGCTCCCTGCTTGGCAGGGAGTCTGCTTCTCCCTCTGACCCTCCTCCTTCTCATGCTCTCTGTCTCTCATTCTCTCTCTCTCTCAAATAAATAAATAAAATCTTTAAAAAAAAAAATGGATCTATCAAAGCAGTCAACTATGTGTTTATGGAATGAAAAGGCCCAAAATAGCATAGCTTAAATTCTAAAATCATTCATAAGAGGAAAAAAAAAAAATGATAAATATGGACTATGCCATGGAAAAGAAAAGAAAATCAACAAGGTTTAATTTTGCCTTTTATGGATTTTACATTCTGGTTAGAGAGTTTTATTTCATAAAGGTCTCTGATATATTTTGGAATTAAGAGATTCTTGCAATTTAGTTCAAAACTTAACACTGGACTAATTTTTATATTCTGTCAGTAATATGTCCAAAAGATATTGCAGACCATTTTTAATTGGCATATATTTGGTTCTTCAAAGTTTACATATTTAACTGTTTAGTGATAAACTCAATAAACTTAAGATGCACACTAATTGAGTGATCCTGTAAATTTGCTAAAATTAAAAAAACTTGCAAAATGAGTTGGTATATTTTTAGCTTTAATACTTGAAAAATAACGCTTCTTATCTAAGTCTAGTATATTTGTTTGAATTTAACCTTGGTGATTTGGCCATTATTTTAAATATCTTCATATGTACATTGAATAGACATTTCTAATAATCCTTCCCAGCTCATATCACTGTTAGTAAAAGACTAGATAGTATATTTTTGTTTCAGTATAAATATATATTAAAAGAAGAATTTTTTTTTTTTACAATGTGATTGAAAAACTTAATAACTTTTGGCTTTTTCCTATATCACAGAAAATAGTAAAAAGAACATGACCTTTGAGCTAAGTTAGATCTGAGAATAAATAACAACTTGACATCTTTTCTGGTCCTGTAAACTTGAACTGAAGTTCTTAAATTAGGTGTAGAGTCATCAATAAAATTAGACCTATAGAGAGATTATAATTACATATATATAATTATGTATATATATAAAATACTCTATGTAAAATGTTCAATATGATGTCTAACAAGGTGAAGGTATAAAAGATTTCTTTCTCCTCCTTTACCAAAGAAGGACATAAAATTTTAGTGAAAAGTGTTTTTATTCAGAACACATTCCTAGGTTACTTCCATGTGCATTACAAATACATTTGCAATAGTCTAAAACTGTCTCTAAGGTAGATACATTTTGTTTTAGATGTAGGTTCTTCTATCTTTCCATATCCCTCCTCCTCAGCCACATTGATGGAGTTTTGTGTAGCATCTACGGGATCTATCACTAAATGTTCACTAATAAACAAAAGACTGGTAAGACCAAGTAAAACATTGATATCACATTGCACCTCCACTAGCACACTGTTTATTCATATGCACATTGGTTCATGGAGGAAACAAACCAACAAAACCACTGCTTTAGCCAATTAAATAGAATATTTTTACTGTTCAAACAATGAATCATGGAACACTACATCAAAAACTAATGACGTAATGTATGGTGATTAACATAACAATAAAAAATTAAAAAACAAAAACTTTTTTTTGTTGGTATTTAAAATTTTTATTTTCTTGGGGGACATGTATTTGCAGTAAGTAAAGATAATAAAATTTCATTGAGAAAAGAATAGAATATTTTTAGATGGTATTTTTCAAAATATATATTTATCAGCTGGTTTATTAGTTAAATTGAATGGAAATTGGGTTTGAAATTTTTTAATTTATTATTCTTGAAGATCCTAGGTAAGTTATATTACAGAATATATTTCTAGAAAATGAAGAAAATGCCTATTTCAATAAGTATTAGAAAAATATGCAACTGAAATGAGACACTTGCAGAGCTTTAAGTCTCTGAAGTCAAAAACAAGTAATATCAGCACTACGCTTTTCTATTTTTTTTAAAGATTTTATTTATTTATTTGACAGAGAGCGAGAGCAGGAACACAAGTAGGGGGGGAGTGGAAGAGGGAGAAGCAGACTCCCCGCAGAGCAGGGAGCCCTATGTGGAGCTCGATCCCAGGACCCTGGGATCATGACCTGATCCGAAGGCAGACACTTAACTACCGAGCCACCCATGCATCTCTCAGCATTACTCTTTTTAAAACCACTTCAAAAAATAAAATACTAAATGAGATGCTCAGATAAAGGGTCAACACAGGGTTTGAACTTGTACCCTGACAAAGGACATGTGGGAATATGACCCTGAAGTTAATTGCTTACAACTCTGAAATACAGTGGCTTAAGATAAATGAGGAATATTACCTGTATGCCATGATGTCCCAAGCATCCTAATGGCTTATTGTGAGACCACTAATGTATAAATTACAGATTCAATGGCTGCTAAGACTTTAAAATAGGTAAGAAATAGAAGCATTAATTTCACTGGTTTGATATTAGTCATACATCCTTAAACCTCATCTCTTACACCTTAGCAAATGCAAAAATCAAATAAAAAAAAGTCACATGGATCATGTACCTAATGGATCATGTACCTAAATGTAAATGCAACACTATAAAACTCCTAGAAGGTAATATAGGAAAAATCTGCATGACCTTGGGCTTGACAATGACTTTTTAGATATAACACAAAAGACATGATCCATGAGAAAAAGAATTAATAATCTGGATTTCCTTAAAATGGGAAAACCTTGTGCTCTGCAAAAGACACTATCAAAAGAATGAAAAGACAAGCCACAGATAGGGAGAACATGTTTGCAAAAGACCTATGTGATAAAGGACTGTTATCCAAAATATACAAAGAACTCTTGAAACTCAGTAAGAAAACAAACAACTCAATTAAAAAATGGGCAAGAGACCTGAGCAGAAATCTCACCAAAGAAGATACACAGACCTCAAAGTATATGAAGACATTCCATGTCATGTGTCATCAGAGAAATGCAAATTAAAACAATGAGATACCACTACATACCTGTTAGAATGGCCAAAATCCAAAACACTGACAACATGAAATCCTGGTGAGGATGTAGCAAAACACAAACTCTCATTCATTACTGACAGGAATGTTAAAAGGTACAGCCACTTTGGAAGACAGTTTGACAATATCTTACAAATTTAAACATATAATTATCATATTATCAGTGTCCAATTCGTCTATTACCTCACATTGGGATTATGGCTGGTAAAAAAAAAAAAAAATCAGAAAAGGAGTATATGGGGGAAAAGAAAAAGACCATTTCTCAGCCTAATATTAATATTGGGAAAGGGTTGGGAATGAGATTAAACTTGTATGAAAATAGGGATGTGTGGGTGGCTCAGTCAGTTAGGCATCTGCCTTCGCTCAGGTCATGATCCCAGGGTCCTGTGATCGAGTCCCACATCAGGCTCCTTGCTCAGAGTGGAGCCTGCTTCTCCCTCTGCCTGCCACTCCCCTGTTTGTGCTCACTCTCTTTCTCTGACAAATAAATAAAAATCTTTAAAAAAAAAAAACTTGTATGAAAATAAATGGAGTTACTAAGAAAGACTTGGTGGTCCAATATTATCATTCAAATGGAGGAGAGAAAAATCTACTTTATCTGTCGTTCCTCCAAAAAGGACATCACCCAGGTATTAATCCTAGTAAAAACAAGTCTAAGTCTAAATAAGTGTAAGTATGTATAAATCAGTTCAAGTAAGTTCAAGAAATAAGTAAAAATAAGTCTAAAACATACAAATCAGAAGAAGAATTAGGAAAGACTACAGTAGAACATGATACAGAATTCATTTCAACCACAAAATAATAGAAGTACATAATTGAAGGCCAGGAACTTTTCCAAATCCCTAGGAGAAAATCCAAAGTTGCATGACCCTCATGGAGGTGAGTGAGCTGGAAGTAGGAAAAGGTCATTCCTTGGGTTGTTGGTAAAGGAGCTCCATGCACTGTTATCCGTACCAATGACCCCAGGGGCATACTACAGAGACCCATGTGAAACTGAATGGTTATGGAGACATAGAGGTAAAGGCAGCTGGCTAATGATAAAAGGAGAAATAGGAAACAAGAATATAAACACATCCTTGGGTAACATCATCCTTATAAGAGTACATAATTGGATGTGTGAGTGATAGATATGTCAATATGAGAAAACCTATCTAATATTTTTTAGAAATATAAAATGATAAATATTAGAATTTCCTCAACCACCTTCTCGGATAAATGCTTTTTAAGAACATGAAAGTCACAGAAGACAGTAGAAAAACTTTTGTTAAAGAAATAAAGAAAGCAGGGATATTAATACTAATCAACTCCCTACAGTCCAGTGTGGTAACTCTAATTAATTTGATGGACTTACAAGGTGAAACCTTAAGACTGTTAGATTTTTGAAAGAAAGATGGTGGTGGAATGAATCTTTGAAGTGAAAAAAAAAAAAAGGAACATATAATTCTATACACAGAAAGGGTTCTTTCAAAAATAAGAATTGAATTAAGACACTTTCAGACAAACAAGTTGAAAGAATCTGTTGCAGGCAGGTCTGCACTGAAAAGAAACATTAAATGGGAATTTTTTAGGTAGAAAGAAACAAACTCAGATAGAAACAAAATAAAACAATGAAGAACACCAGAAAGGGCAAATGTACGGGCAAATATGCATACATATTGAACATAAAGAATAAATCTAATGTCTAATGGAGCTCTAAATATATGTAGAATTAAAATTCATTTCTTATTTTTGAGGCTTTTTATCAAACTTGGAATAAAAGAGAATTTCCTTACTATAACATGATGCATGGCTTCAGATACTCAATATTTTAAATATGCCAATTCTCCCCAAATTAATCTATAGCAATGCCAAGCAAAATTCCAAATAACATTTATTTCCATGAAAATTGTAAAGATGATTCAAAATCTTTATGGATATATGAAGGTCCAAGAATACATAAAGGAAAAACAAAGAATAAGCTGCAAGACTTATACTACCTACTACAACAATGTATTTAAAAGCTTTATCAACCTGGAGTCCCGGGATCGAGTCCCGCATCGGGCTCCCTGCTCGGCAGGGAGCCTGCTTCTCCCTCTGACCCTCCCCCCTCTCATGTGCTCTCTCTCTCTCTCTCATTCCGTCTCAAATAAATAAATAAAATCTTTAAAAAAATAAAAAATAAAAAAAAATAAAAGCTTTATCAGTACAACAGTATGGGAATTAGCACAAGAATAGACACATAGGACAATGAAATAGAAAAAAGTTTGAATCAAAATCAACTAGTTTATAGCAAAGTAGATACTATAAAACAGTGGAAAAAACTATATTTAAAATAAATGTTGCTATATTAATTAGATACCATACAGAAAAATTATCTTGCTCTTATCTCATGCCATATACAAAAGTCAATTCCGCATGGATTACAACCTGACTAATAAATTTTTGAAGTAACACGGTAAAATAAAATTTTAGTAAATTTTAAAATTTACTGAAAACAAAGTAAAAAGTAAAATAAAAATTTAAGAACAAAAGAAAACATCTTTTTGACCCTTGAATAAGATTTCTAAAACAGGGAGTTAATTGCAAAGGTAAATAATAAAGAATATGAAAATTAAGTTTTCTTTCAATAAAAAATGACCTGATAAGAATAGAAATGTAAACCATAGGATGAGACAAAGTATTTCCAACACATATGTAACAAAAGCCTTATGCCTAGAATATATAAAGCATTATAAATCAGTAGGAAAATGACAAGCAAACCAATAGAAAAAAATGGGCAAAATAGCTGGACAAGTACGAAAAAGCATATCTGAATGGCTAATATATAAAAAGACACACAATATCATTCAGAGAAATGTAAATTAAACCACAATGTGTCACTACTATGATAAATCAAAAAAAGACAGAAAACAGCAAATTGAGAATGATATGGCAGTCAAAATTCTTGTAGTATTGGGGCACCTGGGTGGCTCAGTCATTAAGCATCTGCCTTCAGCTCAGGTCGTGATCCCAGGGTCCTGGGATTGAGCCCCGCATCAGGCTCCCTGCTCTGCGGGAAGCCTGCTTCTCCCTCTCCCACTCCCCCTGCTTGTGTTCCCTCTCTCGCTGTGTCTCTCTCTGTCAAATAAATAAATAAAATCTTAAAAAAAAAAAAAATTCTTGTAGTACTGATGGGAGTATAAATTCATGTGACCACTTTGAAATGTTGTGGATAGAATTTATTGTAGCTGAACATAAGCATATCCTAGGATCTAGCAATTCTATTCCTAAACATATAACAAATGGAAATACATGCATATGTTCATGAAAAAGAAATAGTAAAGTGTGCATGGCAGTACTATTAAGAGAACAATAAGCTGAACCGTAGTAGAATGCTGAAATAAATTGCAGTATTTTCTCACAATGGAATTCTATGCAGCAATGAGAAGACTGCAACTACACACAAAAATATGGATAACTCACAAACAATAAATGTTAAAGAAGCTCTATAGAAAAGAATGTATATTGTTCATATATACGTATATATACATGCATACGTATAGAGAGGAAAGTTGTGGGTTTTTTGGAATAGTGACAAGAAGTAGACAAAGCGGGATCCTGGAATGCTGGCAGTGTTCTGTTTCTTGATCTGGATTTTGGTTTTAATATGCTCAATTTATAAAAATATATCACCCTAAATGACATAATATGTATATATAAAGTATGTTATACTGGAATAAAAAATTTTTTAAATTTGCAGCCAAAGAGGGGTACCTGGCGGCTGGCTCACTTGGTAGAACATGTGACTCTTAATCTCTGGGTCATGAGTTCAAGCTCCAAGTACAGGTAGAGCTTACTTAAAAATACATAAAGTAAAATTATTTAAAGAAAGCAACCAGGGGCGCCTGGATGGCTCAGTCGGTTAAGCGGCCAGTTCTTGATTTTGGCTCAGGTCATGATGTCAAGGTCCTGTGATCAAGCCCCACAACAGGCTCCAGACTCAGCAGCAAGTCAGCTTGAGGATTCGCTCTCTCTCTGCCCCTCCCCCACTTGTGTGTGCATACATGCGCATGCTCTCTCTCTTAAATAAGTAAATCTTTAAAAAAAAAAATTGCAACCAAAGAAATCCAGGTGAATTGATTAGGTGTTTCAGTAGTAGTCTGGAATGAGAGAAGGCTAAGCCAGGGACCATCAAGGACTTCCCATTATAGGTGCAAGGGCTGGACACTGGGGGCAGGACACCAGTCAGTGAAAGTACTGGAGTGTGAGAGCAAGAGCAGAATGAATTTAAAAAGGAGGGCATGGAAGGACTTCAATCTTAGAGGAATGTGGGAACCTGGACAGGAAAATGAGAGTCAACAGACACATCAGGGATACCGTTGGTGGGAGAATTAGCAACTCTATTAAATCCACAAATGTCGGATATACAATTAGTGGCAGTGTCAATTACTCCAAACTCCTAATATACAAATACAGGAAAAGAGGTGTATATTCTTCTTAGCCGAATCCAGGTAAGAGTTCCTCAGGCTTGTTTTGGGACAAGGAGTAACTATCCCTCCTGAAACCTTGCTAACAATGGATTTAAGAGAGTAAAACTAGAAAGCAGGGATCAAGAAGCCAGAAAAGGGCATACTCACAAGTTTTCAAACCACACGGGTTTCAGCCAAGGTCACAAGTCCAGGAAAATAAGAATGTAGATCAGATGACCAAGAAACCCAGCCAGACATGGGTTTTACACAAATAGATTTGGAACCGACCAGAGCTGGCTTTACAAGTTGAATCGTATTTGTACATAGAAGACATACTTCAAGATTTGAGAAGAGAGTAGGCAGCCTCTACAATAGTGTTTCTGTAACATTTGGCTTCAGGACCCTTTTACATTCTTAAAAGATATTGAGAATCCCAAAGAGCTTTTTTTATGCCAACTAGGTCTGTAATTACTCTATTGCAAACTAAAATGGAGAAATTTTTAAAAATCCTTATTTAAAATCAACAATAGGGCGCCTGGGTGGCTCAGTTGGTTAAGCAACTGCCTTCGGCTCAGGTCATGATCCTGGAGTCCCGGGATCGAGTCCCGCATCGGGCTCCCTGCTCAGCAGGGAGTCTGCTTCTCCCTCTCCCGCTCCCCGCTCTTGTGCTCTCTCTCTCTCAAATAAATAAATAAAATCTTTAAAAAAAAAAAAAAAAAAAAAAAAAAAAAAAAAAAAAAAAAAAAAAAATAAAATCAACAATAAAGCCATTACATTAACAAATTATATGCTTTATAAAAAGTATCTATACTTACCAAAACAATGAAAACTGAGTAAAGAGAGTCCTTGTTTACATTTTACAGTTTTCCTTAATGTCTCTCTTAATGGAAACAGCTGAATTTTCCTGTTTCTGCATTCATTCTGTTTCAATGCCAGATTATGTAGCCTCTGGAAAACTCCACTTTTCACTCATGAGAAAATGAGAAGTAAAGAGGCAAATGGTATCTCAGTATTGTGAAAATTTTTTGGTATTGCAGACTCCCTGAAAGGGTCTTAGGGAACACCATGGGTCCCTGAACAATGCTTTAGGAATCACTGTTCCACTGAATGCAAGTTTGATCTCAGAGCTGGGAATGACTGATCCTGTAGAAGCAAGTTCCCTGAACCCACATTCAGCTACCACAGCATGGAACTTAATATTTTTGAAAGGATACAAAAGTCAACTCTCAAAATAATGTGTCAGGGAAAAGTACATTTGTGGACTGGCTATAAATGGCAGATAAATTTGCTAAAATAGAAGAGTATTTATAAGGACATGAATGGGAAATATTTATAAGAAAAGAAGAATGTAGGAAATCAAAGGTGAGCTTTAAATAGGGATAATGGAAATTTAAGTAAACATGGACATGTGAGCAGAGCATTATATTTTTGGGGGGGGTACAGTTGATCAGAAAGAAATTCTATTTTATTAAGTACCTTTTAGGCAAACCATGTTATAAGGTGTCAAATGATTTGTACAAAGCTAGTGGACTTAAGACAGCATGTTTGATCAGTAATTTATTCTGGAGGAGGGAGTTAAAGAGAAGAAGGTTGCAAATCTAGGATTTATGTGACCACAGAGATGAGAGGGGCCAAAACAAAAAAAAGCTAGACTTAAACCAAACTACATGATACCAATTCCATAAGTCTTAATTTTGATCTTTTAGAATCAGAGAAATGACAAGATTATAAGGGGATGTATAGGAGTTGCCAGTAAAGAATACTTTAATGTCTTTTGAGGTCTACCAATATTCCAGATAAAAGGGTTATTGTAAAAACGAATAGACCAGGTGGTGATGAATCCCTGACTTACTGTTTGTATCCGATGCCATCACTGCACAAACTCCTGATGGGTTTGATGCATCAGTTTGACCTGTGACAGCTGCATGAATGTTCAGGGTTTTTTTTGCTATCCTTTTGCTCTTTGGTGCTACCAAGGGAAGATTGAAAACTAAGGAGAAAATGAGAATGGAAGAGGCAAATAATATCTTTCTATAAAGATATTAATATTAATAGAGTGAATAGAAACAACTATTTGAACTTTCCAGGATTGGGAGAGGTGCTTCGCTGGGATAAAATCAGCAATCACAAAGATTTTTCAGTTTCTTAATAGGCAGAAGTCTACAAATAGAGAAAATACTGCAGGACCTTTTTGAGGCTTAATTCTCATAACATTTTTAAAAATATAGATTTAGATATTTTCTTGCTGAAATAGCATACTAGTGCCACATTGCATTGTATATTACACACACACACACACACACACAAAACCTCATTCATTTGGAGAGGATTAATCTAATAGGAATCTGACTTAGAGAACCTTGAAAAAAAAAAAAAATCAAGAATTCTTTGACATAAGCTAACCTTACTGGCCACATGAGCTATAGGAATTCTGATTTGATGTTTCTGTGAACCTCTGTGAATCACATCACCAACTTTTATTATCACCAGAATAAAATGTTAAAAAGCTCAAATGGATATTTAAGAGGACATGAGCTTTGCCATGTTAAAATCAAATCCAAAAGACCAACTTTTCATTTAAGTCAAATACCAGCAATTTACTCATTTAAAATATATATATAATATCATTTGAGTGTAGTTCACAATGTTCTATTAATTTAAGATGTACAACATTGTGATTTGATAAGTTTATACATTATGCTGTGTTCAGCGCAAGTGTAGCTACCATCTGTCACCATACAAGGCTATTACCATCAGTACCATTGACTATATTCCCTATGCTATTCCTTTTATTCCCATGGCTTATTCATTCCACAACTGGAAGCCTGTATCTCCCACTCTTCTTCACCCATTTGCCCATCCCTCAACTCCCATACCCTCTGGCAATCATGTTTGTATTCAGGTCTGATTCTGCTTTTTGTTTATGTATTCCTTTTTTGAAAAAGATTCCACATATGAATAAATCATATGGCATTTGTCTTTCCCAGCCTGACTTACTTCATTAGACCAATACCCTCTAGGTCCATCCATGCTGTTGCAAATGGCACAAATTCATCCTTTTTTATAGCTGCGTAGATTTCCTCTGTGTGTGTGTGTGTGTGTGTGTGTGTGTGTGTGTGTGTGTGTTCTTTATCCCTTAACCTATCAATGGACACGTAGGTCGCTTCCATATCTTGGCTATTGTAAATAGTGCTGCAAAGAACATAGGGTGCACATATCCTTTCCAATTAGTGTTTTCTTTGGATAAATACCCAGTAGTGGAATTATGTTACTAATTATATGTGGTATTTCTATTGCCAATTTTTTCAGGAGCCTCCACACTGTTTTCCACAATGGATCTTTTAAATATATTTTTAGGCCAAGGTAACCTTCCTCCTTTGGGTTTTACTTGTCCAATTTGCATTGTCTTTTTCAAGGAAGCCATTATTTTCATTTCAAACTTGAAATATGGCAGTACTTTAAAATTGACTTTATACTTTTTACAAAGGACATCTGTTTCCAATACAAACCAGAGCAAATAGCATGAAAATATTGTATGCATACTGCATTTGGAGAGGAAATAGTAAGCAGGTCCAAAGCTTAATATCAGTTTCTCAAGTAATATATAAAACAACAAAAAAGAATCAAATGCTGTGTTTATATTTTTCTCATTTGATTAACAATTCAAAATTATTGTTGAAAATATTTTACTCAGCTTATGAAATTTTAGATATGTGATGTTTAAACTTTTTTGAGGTTTTATTCAGGATGCTATCTTGCTAATTTGTACTGGAAGAAACTTAAGAATAAGATGGAGCTAATTTCATGTATATAAATCTAGAATGAGATGGTCTTCAAAAAAACTGTGGACACCTTCTTGAACATTTAAGCCACATGCTACTGGATTTTAACAAATGTTATTACTGTGGTAGATCTTGTATTAGAATGTTTTAGAATTACTAAATATCTATTTGTTTCTTAGTGTTCAACAAGCCTCAGTAGAGAATAATAGTCTAAGATAACCTACTGGGAGAATATAGTACATGAAGCAACTAGAAAACAATATAAGCTCGAGTCCAGTTTGAGACTGTGCAATATAGATGGGTTTAAGTGTTCAGAACAAAGAAAATCATAGCAGAGACAAATCAACTGGGTGAGATTTTATGGAATAAACAGATACAGTCAATGTTAGACAAAAAGGAAAGACTGCATTTGGCTCAATTGAGGCAGCTAAGCAATAACAACTAATCTGATCAGAACATCGGTTGTTATCCACAGATAAGCTGGTCTCACTAAAAAGTACAGGGCGCGGAGCGATCAAGTAAGACTGAGTGAGAACCAAGGGATAAAGAACTTGAAACAGGAACAACCAAGTGAGGGTGATGTGCTTAAACTATCCCCCTGGAAGTAGTTTGAGAGTAGCAAGAGTTTGGTGGCAGTAAATATAATCATAAGCTTATTGAAGTTTTTTTTTTTTTTTTAAGATTTTATTTATTTATTTGACACAGAGAGAGAGAGCACAAGCAGGGGGAGCAGCAGCCAGAGGGAGAAGCAGACTCCCCGCTGAGCAGCGAGCCCGATGAGGGACTTGATCCCAGAACCCTGGGGTCATGACCTGAGCCGAAGGCAGATGCTTAACCGACCGAGCCACCCAGGTGCCCAAGCTTATTGAAGTTCTATCAATGAACTGTTATAAAGTCTAAGTTGATATTAAGAATATAAAGGAAGAAACACATATGAAAGACATAAAGGGAGAACCTATAGATAATTTACTGCATATAGGAAATAAAACTGTCTTCCCAACAGTACAGTAACTTTTGAACATGCCTATATTATATGAATCATTTCCATCTTCCTTTTCACTTGGTTTACCAATTTAAGGGCAGTTGCATATGTAAAGGACAGAGAATACAGATATTAAAGTTTTTTTCCCTTTTAATTGTTATTTCTCCATACCCAGACCATTCATATGGAAATCAAAAGTGTTTTCAAAAGTCAAGTATACATATTGTAAGAAATACTTAAGTTTAAGGTTTTTATTATGTTGTTCCTGTAAAAATAATTCCTAAACTATACCAAACATGATTCGTTCAAATTGTTTTATTTAGATTCCTATGTAACAGAAAAATTAATATGACACCTTGAATTTTGCAACAAAATGCCAGTGAAATGAATACTCATAACATATTTAATTCAGTGGGAGAAAATTCTTCTGTGTAGAGCTAAACAGAATCTCAGTTGTGTCTAAGACTATGAAGAAAAACAAGAAAAGGCTGTGTCTAATTTTATCAAATACAATCCTCTATTTAAAATGAAATCCTTAACTTAAATGCTATAACCCATTTCCTCACAACATTCCAAACAGATGCTACAATTGATGGACAGAAAACTTTTAAAGAAACAGGACAATGTTTCCAACAGGTAATTGGTTTACTTCAGCAGTGAAAAACTATCATTGACTTTACTGGAATTTCAATTTGCTTTTCAGCCATTGTAATTTTAAGTAATTAATTTTCCAATATAGTTTTGGAAAATAACTCTTAGACCAATAAAGAGAAATAGGTAAAATCATCCTTTAATGAGGATATTGCTTTATTCTGACATGCCCTCTGGAAGCATATATCATCCTATGGAAGAGTCCTTTCTGTTACTGATTTAAGAGGCCACCTTTATGATCTGAAAAACTCAAGCCCAAAACAATGATTCTGATGAAAATAGGACTTGAAACTATAAGAAAAAAATTACACTTCTATTTGAGGGTTATGATTATAGCTATAGCCAAAAATAGTTACCCTGAAACATCAATAAATGTAAGCACTAAGCCATGTGTTCAGGGTCTGAAAGAAATCAACAAGTACCCAATGATGGCCTTGTAGAGACATAGGATTATTATTCTTCCTGTAAGTAGACAGTACTGTTTCTGTATCTATTAATATATAGAACTTCAAAAGGAGATAGATCTGTGGCTGTGTTGAAAATGGGGACAATGAGACATTTATAAATTGATATACTTAATGTCTAGCATGAAAGGTACAGGATAGAGATTAAAAGAGAATTAGAAGTCAGCTTGGTTTCTCTGTGGCTTTGTTGTATAAATTTCAGCAAGTTACATTACTTGGACTTCATTTTTCTTATCTCCAAATAGGGATAATGATAATAATAAAATACACTTATTATAAGGATTGAATATGAATATTTCTTAAGGCTCTCAGAACAGACTTACTTCCAGGCACTTACTAGTGACAATGGCAATGATTGAAATTATTATTTACTTATTAATATACCTGACATAGCTAGGCTTTGTTAATTGAAGTAGAACAAGATTTACTGAAGATTCAAATCTGAAACTAGACCTGCCTAAAGTACGAAAAGAATGGAGGGGATGAACTCAAGGACAAATGGAAGTTAATTCCCGTCTTACAGTTAGAATTTAGCATCTGGTGAGCAAAGTCACAGATGAATAGGGATTTTCTAATTCCACAATATTCATTCAGGGAGTGGAGTCTCTAGGCAAGTAGAGGCAAATTAAGAGGGAATACAGGTATTGGCCATAGTTTTGACTAAGGCTTAATCCTAAAGCCAGTAAATAAACCTTAAAATCCACAGAGTCCAAAGTATCCTCCAAATTCTCACAACACAGTACTACTTTGTAGAACTGCAGATCATCTCCCAATATAGCAAGTTCGATGCATTTGATCTCTCCTCTTCATTTGAACACATGATGAAGCAGTTCAATGGAATATGGGGCAATGTTGTAATGGATATATAAAATTAAAATCCAACTCTGTGTGGTTAAGAGTATAAGGAACACATGGAAATTAAATCTACCTAGGAAGTAACAAATTCCTAGCTTTCCTCTCACATCTAAGTCATATACGTATGTGTAAATCGATAACTTTTGAAAGGTTTTCTCTCTCTACATATAAATATACACATATGACATTATATGCCTTATACTTTTATAGTCAAACTTGCAAAGAAAATTAAGGAATTAAAGATTTTTACTTTAATAAAAGGACTTTAGCTTCTTGCTTGCATAGGTAAAACTATAGTACCCTCAAGTACTCATTTCCATAACCAGCTTAGAGTCTATTTTTCTTCATTTTAACTGCTTGGTTATGCTTCAGTTGGTTGATTCCCCTTTCCCTTCATATTATGACCCCAGGAATTTTCAAATCTATTTAAATATAACATTCCACTTCCTCCTCAAATTCATCAGAGTAGCTGAACACTGCTGGAGTAAAACACATGGCCAAGTTGAACACGCCAGCCACGGACACACACAGCTCAGGTCTCCCTTCAGAACTTGCTGCAGTGAGCCCTGTTGACTGAAAGCCTCCATCAGCAGCACCTACAGATTCTCTGCAGTGCTCGTGCCAAAGCTGAGCTCCCCCTAGGCTGCTCCCAGCCAATAACTGGGTTTGACAAGATTACTAGAGCAGAACTATCTCTGCTCAATATGGGATTCTCTTAACAGTCAATTTTGCTGGGGGAACCTCACGTTGACCTGGCCAAGACATTCTCAGACCTGCACTGCACAGTCTGAAGTGCTTAACCGAGTTTTCCTGGCTTTCATTTCACAGCCATCAGACCTACATCACAGTCTGAAAACTCTTCTCCACCATGCCTAACTCTCCTACCTTTCACAGGTATGTCCCCCTAAAACTCTTGCAGGTCTAATGCCAACCTGGCATCTTCTTCTTAAAGGACCTGAATTGATTCACTAACTCTTAAGCCCTGACCATAAATCTTAGGCAAAATCCGTTCTTTCTTTCAATCCCATTGTATTTCCTTAGTCAAATCAGTCATCCACCCTTCTAGACAAATAGTAGATCTATTTTCCTCTCTCCTCAAATTAACAAAAACTCTTCCCTCACCACCCCACCTGTCCACCTCTAGGGCATTCCTTCTTTTCAGGTGTTCACCTTTTAAATAGCTCACTGACAAAACAGAAGCATTCAGCAGCCCCTAATCTGCCATTCACCAACCCACATACTTTTATTCTTACATACTCTGCTTTCTCTCCTGCTGTTGCTTTGTATTAGTATTCCTACCCTCATCCCTCCAGTTATGCAGTGGATTTCATCCTATCTCACTTACTCATGATACTGTTCTCTTGACTTTCTGCATTATTAGTTGTTTCTCTCTTGAACAATTTTTATCATAATCAAATATGCTATATTAATATGAATTAAAAGATCCTCTTTAGCCATCCAGTTCTTCTCAAGCCACCATCTGTACTCACGCTCCATCTCTCCATTGCTCTTATTCTGTCTTGAACCCACACTAACTTATATCACTAGGACAATGTAATTTGTATCATTTACTCTTGGTTATATCACCAGGAGCATCCACCTTAACGAATATATCAATCAATTCTCAAACTCCCCCTAATGCAAACAATCATCAACATTTGACATTGCTGACCACTTCCTCCTTGAAAGATGTTCTTCATATTGACTATGGACACCACTTTCTCTTGATTCTTTTACTTCATTAACTACTTTAATCCTCCTCTGCAGGTATCTACTCATCTTCTAGGCTTGTAACAATTAGCTATGGCTTTGTTCTTGTAATTTTTTTCTAACTATACATTCTGATATCTTCCATTCCCATAGCTTTAAATATCATCTTTAACTTGTTTACTCCCAAGTTTATCTTCAGACTTGTATATCCAACTGTTGATTCAGCATCTCCACTTAGTCATCAAATATGTATCCAAACACATCCAAACATAAATTCTTGATTCTCCCCAAGCATGCTTCTTTCCCAGCTTTCCTATTTCGATTAATATCAACACCGCTCTTCCAGTTAATCATAGCAGAAATCTTAAAGTACCATCCAAAAAAGAAGATACTATTTGTTCTATCCTGTTCCCATTGGCCCTGATGTCAAAATATACCCAGCCCAAATCTTACCATTTCCACTCATTGCTACTATTCTGATCCTCACCATCATTCTTTTTTCCTGGATTATTTTAATATATTCCTACTATTCTCTCTGCTTCCACCCTTGCCCTTTAAACCTATTCTTTGCTCTGACTTTTTAAACGTACATAAGATCATATCACTCCTCTTTCCAAAACCCTTCAGATTCCTTCTCACTCAGAAGAAAATGTAAAAGGTATTAACAGAAACTACAAATCTCTAAAACATCAGTTTTCTATTCTTACTCTACCTCTCTGGTGTCCTCTGTTAGCCAACACTCTACCTTGTGTGCTCTACATCAGCCGTGTTGACCTCCTTGCCTTTCTTCCATCACTTCCCGCCTCTGGTACATGGAAATCTGTTTGGAAGGAATTTCCTCCAGGTATCTGTGTAATTTACATCCCTATTTCTTTCACTTCTCTGTTCAAATGACCCCCTACCAGAGAGTCCTTTCTTGAAAACAACATATAAACTAGTTCAAATCCTACTCTGTTGCTATTTCTCTTAGATGGTCTTCATAGTATTTAGCAAAAGTTGACAATCTCTATAATATACACATACTTGCCATACACAAGTACAAGTTCCTTTATAGAACTAATTTTGTACTATTCTGTACTCTATATTTTGAACTATGTTGATGGTATATAGAGCAATGAAGGTTTACTGAAGGAGTAAATGCATAAAATGAATAATGGGATGAGCACAAAGGAGGCAGCAGGGAGATCTACTTATCAGAATGCAGCAAGTAAGATAGCCTGCCTAATGGGATCAGATTAATTAATCTAACCTGCTTATTCTAATTAATGTAAATAGATAGAAACTTGATTGTAACTAGCATTTAAGATTTTTACAGTCAGGTTATGAAAAAGTTAATTGTGCGGAAAAGTGTTAAGTTAGTTGGTTGGAGACTACTATTCTTAGAAGCCCTACTTTCAAGATTGGCATTTGGCTGGTGTCTGGGAACTTGGATGGTAAGTGTTCCTACCATTCCTTAAATGACAGGGTGGTGGTATGGGTCTAGACTGTTTGTGTAGAGAATATGCTTTATACTATATCTGCTTTCCTTCTGGGAGTCTGGAATTTTGGTATGTGCTAGGCAGAGGGTGCCTATGTAACCAGCTCCCAGTAAACACCTTGGCCATTTGTCTCTCAGCAGCTCCCTCAAACAAAACAAAACAAACAAACCTAGTAAACATTGCATGCATGCTGTAGCCTTTTCATTTCCGGGGAGTAGTGTGCTCCATGTGATACTTCATGAGAGGGAGAGACATTAAGGAAGCCTGCAGAAGGATTCCTCCATGTTTCCTTACCTCTTTTTCCATTATGATTCGGTTGTATAACCTTACTACTTCTAGGTAATAAAATATAGTTTTAATCCTAAGATTTTAGTCTTAGGAGTCATTCTAGGAAATCTCCTAACATGGGGATGGCATTGGGGACCCCAAAACACAATAATAAAATGCCTCCACGGTCACAAAATACTCCACTCGGTCAGATTTTAAGCCACCAATTCTTAAACAACCAGGTCTGAAAACTCCTGAAAAACTGGCTCACAAAGCCAGCAAGATCTGGCTCCAGTGTACCACAGCACAACCAAAGCCAATACAATGTAAATGCAACCTCACGTCTACACCTGGCAAAGAAAGCCCTATTCCTCATGTTGCTATGACTGCTGAAAACCTAATATTGTCTCATGCACAAAGAGTGCTGAAAGAGCCACAGGGATATCTAACATTCAGAAAAGGAAAATTGGTGAATGACACTTTGCAGAAGCCTTTACTTAAATTTGAACCAAATATTTCATGTTCTCTTCTAGTTCTTCAGTTTTATTGACAACCTTAAAGACAATACTTATATACTATTCTAATTGTTCAAATAAAAACAAGAAGCATTACGCATGGTAGAGAAATGATATAGCAGTTGAATTTGTAGTCAACTGCTAAAATTTTTTAATGACATGCAAACTTAAGCTACCCACTTGAGATCTCATCAGGAAAGTTAATATAAAAGGTACAATAAATACTTTTAATTTTTGTTGGAAAAAATGGAGAGCTATACAAAAAAGCAAGGCTTGTTCTCTCTTTCAGTCACTGCTAAATCCACAGTTCTTTAATCCAATCCAGCACTTGTCATATAATAGTCACTCAATTAACTTTTATTGAATTAATGAACATCTAGTTCAAAAGTAAAGGTCACATGGTTAAACTGATTTTACACTACTCCTATTTCTTCATCCAATTAGTGACAATGACAATATAAGAAGATGATGTCATGCCCTAGCTCATTTATGATAAACAGCTTTTATATATATATTTTGCAGTGTCACTCTGCTTCTAGCTTTTTTGACCCAACTGGATAAATACATAACACTTATCTATTACTCATAACAGCTTTGAAAAAATATTTTCTGAGTGCATTAGACTATTACCCTATTCATTGGAAGTCAAGAGTGCACTAATATCTTTTATATACACTGTACTTTGAAGTAGTTTTCACACTGATTAAGTAAAATGTGATAATGGCAAGAGTGATGAAATGAAACTTAATGGAAAGGATGTAATACATTAGAATTAAGAATTCTGAGGTACCAAAATTAATTGCTTGATCATCTAAGGAAGCACTGTACTCCTATTTTGCAGTGCTCCAAAGATAAATAAAATTTCCAAAATTTTAAATGAATAGGTAATAAAATAAGCTTTCCTACTGTGAGATTGGATTAAAACAGTCATTTTTGTAATTTCTGATATTTCTGTACATATATGAACATCCATTTAATCTGTTACTCTACTAGTAAAAAACTAAATAAATAGCATTGCAAAGCCTGCAGCTTAATAATGACATGCTAGAGGCATCACATTTACAATATGTTACATACATACCTTGCTCACAGAAAAATTCTGCTCTGGCCTTTTTAAAGAAGAACCAAGTTTTCAAAGGGGGATGCCAACACAAATGGTAATGGAAGTAATAATCTCAATAACCCAACACAAGCGTGAGCAACTTTTTTTTTGTTATATGAAGCAGGCACCAGATTTAGTAGTTACCACTTGATCAAAAACTTTTCCCCAGAAAGGTTTGAGTTCCAGTTACTATAGAGAAAGGGGGAAAAAGCATTGCTCTCACTCAGACAACAAGAAAAAGAAAAACAATCTACAAAGCTATACTTTGTTTTGAGCTAATAAGATAGCTGAGGTCACAACAGAAACAAATAGGCTAAAACCTAAGGAAAGGTAGGCACCCTCAAGGAAATGTGAGTGGTGGCTTGCTAGGGCAGGACAGAAGACGAAAACTGGGCCATCCTATAAGCCAGTAAGAAAATTTCAGATAAAGCTTATAAACAAATTGCTAAAGACCAAGTGTGGGATAGTTTGAGTCTATAGAATTCCCCAAAGCCACAGACACCAGGGATTTTATACTCAATCTTGGACTCTTCCATGTATGTCACCACAAGGTAAAAAGAACAATTTTGGGCAGAGTGAAAGACTACAAAAGGCCTCCTTTATGGTATAAACCTGAAGAAAAACAGCTGACATAGCATGAAAGCACAAAGTTCCACCTGGAAACTTGTCTTCTACAGAAAAAAAAAAAAAAAAAATCTTGAGCCATGAGCATGGGGGTGGGGGGAGGGGGGAAACAAACACAGTTGCCGCTCTGGCAAAAATAAAGAAAAAAAACCCAAAAAACAAAAAACTTATTTCTAACCTTGGAAGGCAGGTTGGAGGCTCTCCAGACCCTGGCTATTAGAGGTATCCTACATCTGGCAGGAGCATCTGACAAGATCATAGAGAAAGCCCCAAACAGAGAATGCCCTTCTGTCCCTACCAACAGGCCACTGTGCACCCTTAGTAAGCTGCTGCTGTCTATTCCTGCGGTAAGGGCATGAAGAGAGACCTATTCTGATGTAGAAACACACAGGCGATGTCTGAATTTAATAACAGGACAGGAACATTGAGAAAAAACCCTCTGTCGATCTAACTTGTACTGATGTACAAGGTAACACTAAAGGAATTTGATTAGAGAAAACACTAAGGATAACTACAACTACAGTGAAATTCACAGCTCAATTTTTATGCAAGCCAAAAGACAACTGAATGGCATTCTTCAAGTTCTGAAAGAAAACCTTCAACGCAAGAAATCTGTAACAATTGAAAATATTTTTCAAAAAGGAAAGGTAAATAACTTTTGCAGACAAAAACAGAGAATTCGATACCATTTACTACAACACATTTAAAGGAAATCCTGCAGGTAAAGGAAATACGATACAAAACTTACCTGTAGCTCAAGTCATCTGCAAAAAGGGAAAACACGAGACTGAAATAAAAAGGCCATCCGTGGCCATTAATATAAAGGGATTCACACATTTTTGTTTCTTACCTCTAGGAGCTGGACCAGGTTCTCAGAGTGAAGAGTGGAGAAAAATCTTCTGTGCTTCTCACGGGGGGAGAGAAATAGGAATCTTTTGAAATACACCAGAGCACCGTGTTCTTTAAAATGTCAGCCATCAGGCGAAACTATTTCACTAGAACCTAACCTGCTGGGGTTAATCAGAACTTTATTGACCTGGGGGAAAAGAAAACTCAATTCCTGTCCCCTCTAGGTTTCCATGTAGAGGAAGGGATATACCCAACTCCAGCCCACTCTACTCATCCTGTCCCAGTGAAGGGAGGCAAAAAACTGAGAAGCATGTGGGAAGTTCACAATTCAGGCTCACTAAAAGACTGAGACCGACTTTTAAGACTATGAAACACTTTCCTCCACCCACACCTTGCCACAAAAGCCCTAATTACAGTTCTCTTTACTCAGTGCATCATGTTCAGCTGTTAAGAAAAAATTACAAGACATACCAAAAGTCAAACACCAAAGTTTGAGGAAAAGTAGCAAGCATCAGAACCAGACTAAGATATGGCAGGGATGTGGGAATTATCAGACCAGCAATTTAAAACAATGTGAATAAAAAATAATAATAAAATAAAACAATGAGAATAAGTTGGCTCCAATGGATAAAGTACAATAAAGAAGAACACAGGGACAAGGTAAGCAGAGGGATGGAAATTCTAACAAAGAACCAAAAAGAAATGCTAGAGATAAACTAACCAAACCAAACCAAAATACTGCAAGAGAGATTAAGAATGCCTTTGTTGGGATTATTGGTAGAGTGGATACAGCTAAGGAAAGATTTCCCGAGTTTTAGGGTATTTTAATAGACAAAACAAAACTGAAAACTACATGGAGTAGGAATGTCTTTGAGGAAAAGCCTTTCATTATGGATTAAATTTCCTTCAAAGAATAGGATTTTTAAAAATTTTCTCTTCCTGGGCGCCTGGGTGGCTCAGTCATTAAGCGTCTGCCTGCGGCTCAGGTCATGATCCCAGGGTCCTGGGATCGAGTCCCACATCGGGCTCACCGCTCGGCAGGAAGCCTGCTTCTCCCTCTCCCACTCCCCCTGCTTGTGTTCCTGCTCTTGCTATCTCTCTCTCAAATAAATAAATAAAATCTTTAAAAAAAAATTTTTTTTCTCTTCCTTATGATATTAATTCTGCTAAGTTGTACTTCTCTAGGAATTGTCCCTTTCATCTAAATTTTTAAAATTTATTCATGTAAACTTGCTTATAATATTCTTGTATTCTATTTGCAATGACTATTGGTCAGTATAAATGTCTTCTTCGACATTCCTTACACTGATATTTTGTATTTCTGCTACATTTTAATAAGTCTTGCCGTTGGTTAATTAGGTTTCATAGAGAACCAATTTTTGGCTTTCTTAGTTTTCTCTATTGAATGTTTGTTTTCCAATTAATTAATTTCTTCTCAGGTGTTTATATTTTCTTTTACCACTTTAAGTTTAATTTGCTATTGTTTCTTTTTGTTTTTAAATAGATATTATTTTTTAGAGCAGTTTTAGGTCTGCAGCAAAATTTAACATAAAATACAGAGAGTGCCCCCCACACCCACCGCCTCCAGCACTATCAACAGCCTGTACCAGAGTGTTACATGTGCTACACTTAACCTAATTAACACATCATCACCCAAATTTCACAGTTCTCTGAACTTGATCCATATTCTACAATCAAGAGCTATTTCTTGAAGCCTGAACAATTTTGTTTTGTCAATTTGTCAATTTGTCAATTTTGACAATTTCTTCTGTCTTTTAAGAGCTTAGCATTCTCACACAATTCACAATGCTCACCATAGCACATACCCTCCCCAATGTCTATCACCCAGCCGCCCCATCCCTCTCACCCCCCACCACTCCAGCAACCCTCAGTTTGTTTCCTGAGTTTAAGAATTCCTCATATCAGTGAGGTCATATGATACATGTCTTTCTCTGATTGACTTATTTCACTCAGCATAACACTCTCCAGTTCTATCCACGTCATTGCAAATGGCAAGATTCCATTCCTTTTGAGGGCTGCATAATATTCCATTGTATATATATACCACTTCTTCTTTATCCATTCATCTGTCGGTGGACATCTTGGCTCTTTCCACAGTTTGGCTATTGTGGACATTGCTGCTATAAACATCAGGGTGCACGTACCCCTTCAGATCCTTACATTTGTATCTTTGGGGTAAATACCCAGTAGTGCAATTGTTGGATCATATGGTAGCTCTATTTTCAACTTTTTGAAGAACCTCCATACTGTTTTCCAGAGTGGCTGCACCAGCTTGCATTCCCACCAACAGTGTAGGAGTGTTCCCCTTTCTCCTCATCCCTGCCAACATCTGTCATTTCCTGACTTGTTAATTTTAGCCATTCTGTGAATTGTGCAAAACTGTTGAATCACAGATCTGTACCTCTGAAACAAATAATACATTATATGTTAAAAAAGAAGAAGAAGAAGAAGAAGAAGAAGAAGAAGAAGAAGAAGAAGGAGAAGGAGAAGGAGAAGGAGAAGGAGAAGGAGATAGCAAAAAAGGAAGAATGAAGGGGGGAATCGGAGGGGGAGATGAACCATGAGAGACGAAGGCCTCTGAAAAACAAACTGAGTGTTCTAGAGGGGAGGGGGGTGGGAGGATGGGTTAGCCTGGTGATGGGTATTAAGGAGGGCATGTACTGCATGGAGCACTGGGTGTTATATGCAAATAATGAATCATGGAACACTACATCAAAAACTAATGATGTAATGTATGGTGATTAACATAACATGATAAAAAAAAGAGCTTAGCATTCTCCACACAGTAGGTACATAACAAATATCTCCTAAAATTAAATATAAATCTGTCCAGAAGAGAAAAGTTTATGAGTATGCTATTTGGTTTATCATGTTCCAGAATTTGCACCGAGTTATTGTCAGAACTAATAGCGACTGCACTTTTATTTCTTTCTTATGTATTTGCCTTTGTTGAAACTTATGTAGGGTTGAAATTCAATGATGTATCCTCAGCCTTCCCTGTGTCAACATAAGTAGAAGACTGGATGAAATCCAATGGGCTTAATCACACTTGATACTAAAACACAGAATATCCTATGCTTAGAATGTCAAATTACAGGTCAAAGATAAAATCATTTGCTGGTATGAAAAGTAAGAAACATTTAAGCTCTGAGCAATTTCTCAAAGATGCTCACAGTTGTTCTACTTAACATGGTGTCTCAATCACAGTGCAGCAAGCTCTACTTGGCAGGGATGGAAATAGGACATTATTAAAATGATATCTGCTTGATTCAATGGTGGGATAGGAAATACTACCTCATTGTTTGTCATTTCATTTTACCATTAACATATCCATATAAATGTAATTGAGAAAAGAACTCTAGAGCCCTCATCAGATGCTAGCAACCACAATGTAAAGAAATAATAATCATAAAATAGATTGGACTAAATTAAGAAATAAAATCAGTAGATGATGCACAACTAGCCTTTGAAATCAAAATAAGCCTTGTGGGGCATTTGGGTGGCTTAGGCCATTAAGCCTCTGACTCTTGATTTTGGCTCAGGTCATGATCTCAGGGTCTGAGGTTGAGCCCCACATTGGTCTCCACATGGAGCCTGCTTAAGATTCTTTCTCCCTCTGCTTCTTCCCCGTCCCATCTGCCTCCCAACATTGCACATGCATGTGCGCTCACTCTCTCGATAAAAATAAATAAATAAAAATAAGTCTGATAGAGAAAGGTGTATTAGAACATTGTCAGGTTGCACCTAACAAAAGGAGAACTGCTTCATTCTAGTCCCAAAATGGAAAACCCTTCACTATTAAAAAACAAAAACAAAGCAAAACCAAACCAAAACAAAACAGACAAAAACTCTCTAGCAGTAGAAATCTTCTAGACCTCCATTTTTCAACAGTTTGAGGTTTCAGAATTGAGGATATTGAGGTTATTCACACACACACACATAAACGAACTGAGGTGACTTGCAAAATAAAAAATTAATAAGTGCTAAATATAAATTAAAATGTTATAATTAATGGAGGAAAGAGAGTACACATATGGTATTCACAGAATCCTTTCCTATATTAAAGTTAAGCCACAATTTTGACTCTAATTACCTAGTGACCAAAGCTAAAAGGGATTAAACATCCATTAACATAATCTGTGGAGTATTTGAAAATACACAACAGCTTCTCAGTGGAAGCAAATTCCTCCTGGCATTTCAATCTGGGAAGTTCTTTCTGTTTTTGTTTTTGTTTTTTGTTTGTAAAGTAAGGAGTTATGTGGGTAACAAGAAATGATGTCATGGATATTGTCCTTACCAGTGTCCCTACAGTAAATTTAGCAATGAATTTTAATGCCAGGTCATCAAACAAAGTTGGAAGCCATGGTATTTCACAATAATGACAGTAATTTAATAGCCAAGACATTTAAAATCATTGCCTTTATTTCATCTTAAAAATTCCTTTTACATCAGAAAAAAAAAGTCTTTAAGAGCAAGCCAATTGCCAAGTGCCACTTAGCTTGTGAGTGATTAAATCAGAATCAGAAGGTGAGCAGTCTGACACCAATAACCCATTTTTTATATGGAACACTTTGCCTCACCAAAGATAATTCTATAAAATGTAAAGAGAAAAGGGCCCATAGGGTTCCAGTATTGCAGTTCCAGTTTTCTGCAGTTCTGGCTTCATCTACTAATAAAACTGAATATTTAAAATATTGCAATGGGTAAATTAAATGTCTTTCAAATGGTGCTCCATAAGGCTTTGGCCTCTCAGTTTGTTGACCTTGTATCTCCCCCATCATTCACTTCTATGAGCACACCCTCAATCTTGAGATCACAAGAAAACAAACCTCCCATCAATTCTTGATATCATATACTTTAAAATAGCATTCCATACTTTTCTCACTTGTTCAAATACCTTCACAATCCTTGTACTTGTCAGTGTTGTAAATATATTGAAACTATCACTTTCTAACTGTCCATCAATACTATCTGTTCTTATCTGACCTAAATTTCATTGTCTATCCTGATAATTACTTTATTGTATAGGCCCACATTTTTCTTGTCTCTTTCTAGCACTACTTTCTGATAAACCCCAAATCTTCATGAAACCAACAGGTTAAATACTCTCTTTTATTTTGTGGCATAAAACAAAGTGAAAATTATTTTTCATATGACAATCAGTACAGTTCTTCATAATAGGGTACCTCTCTTTTGTGTGGCTTCCCTTGAGGAAGTTACGCAAGGATGCCAAAGAATTTCACCCTTTGATGCTGCCACCTTCAGCAGATGGTTTCCACAGTTGCCATAGAAGAGAAAGAAGGGAGAAAGGAATGAAAAAGAAAAAAAGTCGGTGTTATGCCTAAAAACTACCCCATATTTCTAGAATTCCACACACACATGCACACACCCAGACTTCTAATCTCCATTTAAATGGCACCTATTCAGAGAAGTCTTCCTGGCTATTATATCAAAGATAATGGGCTTACCCATCTGTCTCCATATTCCTTACTCACTTCATCCAGAAAAGGGTCCTTAAAAATAGCAGGCAAGGCATGAGGAGAAAAAAAAACAGAAAAAAATACCATTACATGGAAAGCAAGAGAAGAAAGTTCTTTAAGAAAGAAAAAAAAAGGGGCGCCTGGGTGGCTCAGTCGTTAAGCGACTGCCTTCGGCTCAGGTCATGATCCCAGGGTCCTGGGATCAAGTCCCACATCGGGCTCCCTGCTCGGCAGGAAGCCTGCTTCTCCCTCTCCCACTCCCCCTGCTTGTGTTCCTGCTCTCGCTATCTCTCTCTCTGTCAAATAAATAAATAAAATCTTAAAAAAAAAAAAATTAACTCTGTAAAGTATATTAGAAAGATTGAGGAAAACACAACCGTCCCATGGTCCTTCCTGTACCACAAAGGCTAAAAGGGCTTTACTCACATTCCTTTGTGGCTAAGTTATTGGATACAATCTAGTGTTTGCCGCTGAGATATATGCAAGATCTGAAAGGCAGGGACAGAAATAGAAGTCATCTTTTACGGTTCCTAAACAGGTTCTAAAAAACATGTGCCTTTGTAAGCTCCATGTGCTGATACCTAGTTACCAGTGCCATGAACAAAAAGTAACTATGCGGGTAGCAACATTGATAACAGGAGTAGCGTCTTAACATCTAGACTGCAACTAAAATAATTTGGTCTTTAAATCAAGGGTTTAGTGATTTTTTTTTTTAACTTTCCTTAACTAAATACTTCTGATGATATGTAACCACCACATTACCTGAATTAAACCCCTCTCTGTTTAAAATACCTAGAACTTTGCCTGAGAGAGTATTAGGTAACTGGAGATGTTGCAGGAAAATGACTCAGAATTGGTTTATCTGACTTGGTTGTTTTGAAGGTTGGAAAATGGCATGCTATTAGTCCACAGACATGTGCCAAAATAGTTACATAAATTATTATCCTGTAATTCCCTGGAACAAAATGCTCATTGAAGGCAACCTCTGGCAGACCAGCTGGCTGCTGGAACATACTGTTTCGATGAGACGGAGTAATACAAAATGTGGAGTAGGCTAGCTATTCTGATAGCACTGGAGATTTTATTTAAAAAAAAAGGGTAAGGGGTGCCTGGGTGGCTCAGTTGGTTAAGCGGCTGCCTTTGGCTCAGGTCATGATCCCAGAGTTGGGATCTCTGCTCAGCAGGGAGCCTGCTTCTCCCTCTCCCTCTGTTGCTCCCCCTGCTTGTGCTCTCTCTCTCTCTGTCAAATAAATAAATAAAAATCTTAAAAAAAAAAAAAGGGTAAGTTCAAGGTTTTAAATTCTTAGCTTAAGTGATAATAAAGAAAGAAAGCTCCCATGTTTATCCTAAAAGAATCTCATACCTCTTGCAGATGCAGGGTTGGGCTGCTGAAACTGAAAAGAAGAGCAGAAACTTCTACAGGTTGCTTAAATTATAACATAAATGGGTTTATCAGCCCTGCCAGATCTCATAAAATTTAAGGGATTGACTAGGACTCTCAAAAGTGGAATGGGGCATTTGGATGATTTATGCTGAATATAAAGACTTTAACCCACAAATCACAAAAAGTCTCTGTAAAATCAGGAAAATTGCCTCTTCTCCTGTCTAGTGACAGAAGTTCTGCCTTGCCTGATGATTTGCAATGACCTCACCTGAAGCAGTTAATTCAAAAGTAGATAGCAATTGTCATTCTCCACTGCTGTCATCCCACATTCTTTCCAGGATTGTACGTGGATTAAGATTCCAGCATGCCCAAAGTAACAAGTATAAACTCTGAGCTGGGAAAACAGTTAATGCCCTAAGAATTATATGATATTACTAATTTACACAGGCAGAGACCTGGGTTTTATATGAAGTGATAGATTCAATGGGTTTCATTAATTGAGACAATATGAATATAAAAAAAAGTAAAACCCTTCTCCAAATATTGGTTCATCAACAATTCATCTGTGGCTTTTATTGTACCAAACCAACCAAGTCTTAACTTTCCAAATATATGCTAAACTATTTAAGGGAAGATTCTCAGGGAAAATCATATATATTCTCTAAAACAATCATTTTAAATAAAATATCATGACTATCACAAAATAAAGGAGCCCTCGTTTCTGACATTGTTGATATCAATAGCGAATCACTTAAATACTAACAATTAAATAAACAACAAATCATCAAAGGGCATAACTATACATGCTTATTCAAAATTAAAAATCGAATAAACATGTGGTATGCAATTATTTAAATTTTGAGGGATACAATTCATTTTGACAATGCTATGTGATACTGGTAGTAGGGAAAATGTAAAAAGGTACATGTGGTATTTACATATAGTTTTAGGTGGTTCGCAAAATCCCTGTATCCCATAACTGGAATCCCTATGATAATACACATCTTGGGGTAAGAAATCCTGTTAGAACAGTCTAAATTATTTCCTTGGAGTAAGAAGTCAGGTTATCAGAGGCCAGAGTATCTATTTGTACTAATTAATTTTATAAGCCCTCTCCAATAGAATTTCCATTACCGTATTTTACATATATATATAAATATTTCATTTTATGTATGTATTGATATATGTAATATATAGATGGACTTAGGAGACATGTACACATACACATTCACACACACAGTGATATTTACTGGAGGTTTAGAGACATCATTAAATACAATGTTCCATTTTGGAGGTCATGAGGGAATTTCCTATCAGATTTTGATATCAAGCAAAGCTGTGCAATTAAAGATTAACCTGATTTTTAAATGGTTTTAATTCAATGAACAAAAATCTTATATATTTTCTTTTGCTGTGACAATTAAACATAGTCATTCTGAGATCCATCTGTAGCAAGTGCACAAAATGGTCTGCATTTACGTGGTTTTATTATTTTTCCATCTCTGTTTTACTCTAATCTAAAATTTTGTTTTATCCTTTATTACATACACTTTGCAAGAAATTTTAAACACTTGGTAAAACAAGATAAGGGATAAAACTTATAAATAAATCTAATAATTACTTATTGTGTTTCAAGTCACAGAAAAATGCTTTAAAAATTCTTTACCCAGGATATATTTTTAGATGTACATTCCAGAGTGCAAGACTATAAACGGAATGTTTGTCATTGCATATTTATTTGAAGTACAAATTAAGGATCATAAGCATTTTATCAACAGCATTTTTTCACAACATTCAATATAAAGGAGCAAATTAAATCAAATTGATATTCTTTGCTGCATTATATAAATGATAAGAGACTAGGTCTCCCATTTGACGTTTGGACAAAATAGTGTAGCGTAGCCAAATCTGTCCTGTACCTTGACCTCTGTCACCGGTCAGAAATAAAACACCTTTATAGATATCATAAATGCTTCCAGTACCATTATTTTTAAAAAATTAGCTACAGCCTCTTCTGACACACACCCTCACCTCACTCATGCAGCTTATTTCTGGCAGTGACTACAAATTATGAGAACAGTACTACCAGGCTCTCAGCTTTTATTACAGTTTTCCTTACTTTGTTACTTCTATCTTACGAAATATGTTGGTTCTAAGTTACATATTTTCAGTAATATCCTGAATTTATATGTTGTGGTAGCTAAAATTTTAATTTAGAATTATGTCCAAATACCTACGTAGCCTAAATTCTTCAATTTGTAATGATAGCTAGGTAAGTCATGTCTTCTCTCCCAGTTAAGATGATTCCAAATTTTTTCTTTTATTGTTTTTCTCTTTTCACCCATATACCCACATATCCATGCATTTATTTATACGTTCATTCTTTTATTCAATAAAATAAAATACATAGCTTGAAAGATCATGAAAGATTCTTGATCACCTAATAAAGGAGACTGACAGTCCAATAATCAGGTGTTGACATTGTTGCATGGTAAGCATTAGTATGATCATCAGTCATCTTTGAACTTAGGTTAACATTAGTTCTAAAAGTATAATTATTTCATCTTGGAGTATAGCCAATATTCCATTAATTTTGGTGGGTAATATTCACTTGTTCTAAAGAGACAGCTTCATGTAGCCCATTTCAGTCATTGATTGTATTCATTGTCAAGCTCCATCAGTGTTGATTCACTGAAGATTCTATACATCAGTTCATAACTCGTCTTAAATATTATAGTGTCATGAATGTTGCCTTTTTAGGTAATTCAATCTTAGCTTTTATTAAACTGCATTTACAAAAAAAAAAAAAAAAAAAAAAACCTCTTTCTGCCTATACTACTCCTATGTAGAATCTTTTCTTGTTTACCAAAAACATAGAGTTTCAACACAATGCATATATTTCTCTTCCATTGTTTTCAATCATAAATAAGATTTGCCTTAGTGAAAATAAAAGCAACCTTTATTTTATTTTTTATTATTTTTTTTAAAGATTTTATTTATTTGACAGAGAGAGACACAGTGAGAGAGGGAACACAAGCAGGCGGAGTGGGAGAGGGAGAAGCAGGCTTCCTGCTGAGCAAAGGGAGCCCAATGCGGGGCTCGATCCCAGGACTCTGGGATCATGACCTGAGCTGGAGGCAGATGCTTAACGACTGAGCCACCCAGGTGCCCCAACAACCTTTATTTTAAATAATCAATTCTAATCTATTAAGATTTTAAGATATTAAAATAATTATTTTATGCTATATTTATATTATAATTATATAATATATAAATATATATTTATAACATAAATATATAATATATAAATATATATTAATAAATTGATATATATATAAATATATAAAATGTATTAATATTATTTGTATTAGCTCATGGAGTGCTTTAAAAATGTATTTTGATCTCTTTATAATCTATGCTTATTAAGCTTAGTTTACTTGCTAATTTTACCCATTTCCTAATTAGAACTGCAAATACCATGATCAATAGCAAACCCAGTAGAAAATAAACTAGATGGCAATATTTTACTTTTTTAAAAACAAAAAACCCCCTGTTTTGGGGGTGCCTGGGTGACTCAGTCAGTCTGCCTTAGGTCCAGGTCATGATCCCAAGGTCCTGGGATTGAGCCCCACATCTGTCTCCCCCTGCTCAGTGGAGAGCCTACTTCTCTCTCTGCCTGTGGCTCCCCCTGCTTGTGCTCTCTCTCTCTCTCTCTGTCAAATAAATAAAATCTTAAAAAAAAAAAAAAAACAACTCCTGTTTTTAATTGCAATCTGGTAACCTGTGGCTACAATCAACCTCTAATACATTTGGTGGCCAATACTCTGTCCACCCTCTTTCTCAGGTTAAGTATATCATCCAAAAGGAACTCTGCATTTTAACATGTGATGGTGGTTACGCATCAGAAATTATGACACCTGGAGTCACCACAGTGATAGAAAGTTTAAATAGATCAATCTTAGTATTTTGGAATATTTTAGTATTTTTGCAGAGCCAGTAATACTCATCAGAGGCCTGAAAACCACTCATGAATAAGCACCAAAAATCTTTGGGCAAGGCTTTCATAGATCACAGGAATTCCTCTATTTCCAAAACCCTCCCCAATTTTAGCCTACCCTGCCTATTCACATAAATTTCATGAAGAGAGAATAGTATAGAGGGTTTTTGCTTTTTCCTTTTTTGAAATTCATGCCCAGAATTGAGTTTATCATTCCCATCTATAATTGATTTGGATAATGATCATCTGCTTTTCTTTTATTAAATAAATTTTTGTCCCCTTCCAAGCCCTTACTCTCACAAAAGAACTTTTTAGTATATGTAATATAGGTCTCTCCCATCTATCTTTCAAGTACTTTGGGGGATAGTGCTATATCCTTGTAACCGTATTGTGGTATTTCAGGTGAGTATTTGTTGAAATTGTGTTGTGCTTCTAATACCATTCTATTTTTTTTCCTATTTTTATGGGTGATAGTCATTGCACACTCTCTAATTCTTGCTATCATTCCAGTGTGGATATGAAAATCCCACCACATGTTCTCTTATGAGGTACATATTTTTGAAAGAATATACCCAGAAATGAGAATGCTGGATCACAGGCAACTTAATTTCATGAGATACTGCCAAATTGCTTTCCAGTATTTATACCTCCAACAGCCACGCACTTAGGCTCCCATTTTGCCATATCCTCACTAGGCTTAGATACTATGTGACTTTCTAATTTGTGCCATTGTGGAGAATGCAAAGTGTTCTTTACCTTGTATTTCTCTGATGAATAATGAGAATAAACAATCTCTTCAAATGCTTACAGGTCTTTCTGATTTCCACCTCTCTGAATTACTATTCATTTTCTAAGTTCTCTCTTCTTTCTAATGATGTATTGCTAAAAGAGTTCCTTAAATATTCTTGATATCTCATACCTTATTTTGATATTGCAAATACCTTCTTCCTATTACCCTTTTATATACTTTTCTATGGTTGTTTTTGTTAAACAGAATTTTTTAAAATTTCAGTGCAAACTTTCCATTTTTTAGTAGGATCAGATTACAATCAAGAAGTCTGAGAGAACTCAGTGCTAAGCCTTATTTCAGAAGCATAAATGGTCGTTGCTTTAAAAATCATCCGTGGCACATCCTTGCATCTCCTCTTATGTTCAGCATCAGTAGACCAGATGAATTCCAAAATATGCAATTTCTATTCATCAACTTGAAGAAAGTGAATATTTTTTAAAATTTTTATTTTATTTTATTATGAAAGAAAGTGAATATTAATCTAGATAAACAAATGAATTATCTCAAAGCATTATGAAGAGAAAGAGGTATGGATGGCCACAAGCAGGCTTGATGCGGAGTGACGGGGCTCCAATGTAATAGAGTAGGTTGAAAAACAAAGAACATATCTCACCCAGCTTTAAAACCTGTTTTTGAAACAGGGAGTTCCAGATTACCTCCTTAAATTTCAATAAATCTTTTTTGTGTGTGTGGTTGCTGTTCCTTGTTTTCACTTTTTTTTTAACCTATGAAAGTTATGATGAATACCATTTTGTTCTCTGTGTAAAATTAAGAGATTTTCTTTATATCCTGACCAATGAAAAAGAACTGAATATTTTTTAGTTTTCAAAACTTGAACTTATTTTAGGTGAAAATAATCTTGAAATAGATAGATTTTTTTTTTTTTTTGTCTTGAAGAGCATAACAAGTGAGTCATTTTCTTTAATGTGTTTCAGGGTTGTCGCTATGAACCCTACATATTTTACTTGGCTGCCACACTAAGTTGCCTAAAGAGGTTACTGAGGGATTCCTTGAACCTACAATAAATAATTACAAACCCTGCTTTTTAAATTACTATACCAAATAATCATAATTTTTCTCCTATTTTCCTACTGTCACTGGGAGAAATAATTTCTTTCTACCTTCATTGTCTCATCTGTACAAAAAAGATGCTAATAATAGCTACTTCATAATGGGTCTGTGATGGGTAAATCCATTTATATAAACATTTACAGGGTTTGGCCCATAGTAAGCATTATGTATGTATCAGCTATAAGCTATACTTTTATTATTAATGATATTATAATTCTTATCTTTAGCCTCTATATAGCAATATCCCCTTTTTGAAAATTTTAAAGTTTAGTTGAAATACAATATTATATTAGTTTCAGGTGTGCAACATAGTGATTTGACATTTATATACATTATGATATGCTCACCATAATTATAGTTACTGTTACCATACAATATTATTACAATCTAATTGATTATTCTCTATGCTGTACTTTCCATCCCCACGATTTATTTATTTTATAAATGGAAGCTTGCACCCCTTAATCCCCTTCACCTATCCCCCCCACCCTCTAGCAACCCCCAATTTGTTCTCTGTATTTATTTTATCTGTTTCTGTTTTATTTGTTTTGCTTTTTAGATTCTACATGTAAGTGAAATCGTATGGTATTTGTCTTTCTCTGTCTGATTTGTTTCAAGTAGCATAATACCCCTCATCCATTTTGTCATGAATAGCAAGGTTTCATTCTTTTTTATGGCTGAGTAATATTCCATTGTGTTTATATATCATATCTTCTTTATTCATTCACTTCAGTTGTTTCCATATCTTGGCCATTGTAAATACTGCTGCAATAAACATAAAAGTGCATACATCATTTTGAATTAGTGTCTTTCATTTTCTTTGGGTAAATACCTAGAAATGGAATTACTGGATCATATAGCATTCTATGTTTTTAATTGAAATATAGTTGACACACAACGTTACATTAGTTTCAGGTGTACAACACAGTGATCTGATAAGTCTATACGTTATGCTATGCTCACCACAAGTGTAGCTACCTTTTGTCACCATACAAGGCTATTACAATACCATTGACTATATTTCCTATTCTGTATCCTTCATGTCCATGACTCATTCATCCCATAATTAGAAGCCTGTATCTTCCACTCCCCTTCACCCATTTTGCTTATTCCCCCACCCCCTGTCCTCTGGCAAGCATCAGTTTGTTCTCTGTATTTATGAATCTGTTTCTGCTTGGTATTTCTATTTTTAATTTTTTGAGGAAACTCCATGTTGTTTTCCATAATGGCCATACCAATTTAATTTCCCACCAGTAATGCACAAGAGTTCCTTCTTTTTTCTCCATATCCTTGTCAACACTTGTTATTTTTTGTCTTTTTGATACCAGCCACTCTGATGTGAAGAGCTATGTCATTGTGTTTTTAATTGCATTTCCCTAGTGATTAGTTAGCCATCTGTATGTCTTCTTTGGAAAAAACATCTATCAGGTCCTCCACCCATTTTTTAATTGGATTATTTGGGTTTGTTTGTTTGTTTGTTTGTTTGTTGGTGTCATTGTATGAGTTCTTTATATATTTTGGATATTAACCCCTTGTATGCTGTGTCATTTGCAAATATCTTCTCCCATTCAGTAAGTTGCCTTTTCCTTTTGTTACTAGTTTCTTTTGTTGTGAAAAGCCTTTTTTAATTTGATGCAGTTCCAATTTTTTATTTAGCAATATCCCTTTAATCAAATTTTCCATGGATAGTAAAATAGCCAATATTGTTAGCATTGTGTGTAAAATTTTACCAAACTACCTCTAAATGATTAGGTAGACTCTGTAACACTGTGATATCAGGCAGAATATATATACACAATGTGTATATATGTATGTGTGTATGTGTATGCCTTAATCCCATTAAGAGATGACCATTATTATTATCTTTGTTTTACAAATAAGGAAACTAAGGCAGAAAGAAGTAGTTGTTCATAGTCTGATGGTGGAAGGAAATGTAGAAAAACTATAGCTATCAGGTATATGAACTTGAAAAGTAATGGTTTGCTGTCATTTACACCCACTCACCTATCCACACCCACATCTAAAAAATATACCAAAGAATTTCAGCTCCAATAGCTTTCATCTCACTTATCCAATCTATTCCACCACCCAAATATTTGATTACCCATTTATGACATAATAAATTCTAAACATTCCCTGTCTTATCTATTACAGGTAATGGTTATAAAATATAATGTTCTGAAATCATTAAGTTCTCCTGTTGCCATTACATCGCCATTATAGCAATGCCCTTTTGGAAAGAGAACCTATCAAAAGCATGGAATTTAGGGAGCTATACAATGCAGTCTTCAGAGAGTACCATCAAACTATATAATAAAACCATAAAATCTGCAATGAACCAGTATTTAATAAAGTTTTCACTCTGATCTTATTAGCAAACTTGTTTGAGTCCTGAGTATCCAGAATGATAGAAGGACATTCTGAGGGCACTTAATAAAAGAGAATTTGGAAGTCACAGTCCATACATTTGTCCCCCTTACATTGAATGGCATATTTCTAGCAAGAGATTTTTTTTTTAAGAAATCCTACATAAAACTAGCCAGCTGACAAGAAAGTAAATCCTATGCTTAAGTATTTTCTTTATTCTTAAATCAGTTCATTGTGCCCAGATATCACTGTCTGTATGCTCAATAAGATTTAGTACTTTTATAAATGTCTGAAAGGAAAACTATAGTTGGTCTGATAAAGGAGTGTTCTGAAAAATGTGTTTGGATGTTATCTCCTTTTAAGGATGAAACAACAAGCCTATGAGCTATTTACCATGCCAGTTTTCCAGGCAGCTGTTGCCCCAACAATATTAGGGTATTGGACAAAGCTCTAATCTCAGCTGAACTATGCATTGGTATCTGCACTGAAATAGAACATTCAAGTGTTATTAGCCTCTGTTTCCTCTACTGATATAGTCAACTTTACTGTCCCTCTTGTACCTGGGAGATGGGATGATTCTATGCAGGTCTACATTAAAGTGTGTATGTTAAATCATGTACAAGTGGCAGATGAAAGAATCTCTCATCCACACTCTGCACACAATGTAACCAAAACAAATCATTCTGTGAATGATTTCCCCATACTTTCACCAAAAGATGGGAGAAAAACAACTCAAATCCTATTCTACTTCCATGTAAGGGAATAAGAAGAAAATTGTAAGACAATGAATGTAAAAGAAATTAGAGAACCCAAAGCTCAAAAGAATACAGCATAACAATTCCCAGACTTCCAATACAGAGCTTATTAAAGAAGATAACTTGTCCTGAGAGATTTTAATGTAGTAAGACTTACTGGTAATTCTGGTATAGGTAGTCTAAGGACCACATTATCCAAAACAAATGTCTATTAGCATGGTCATTATGCCTAGGACATTATGCCTGGTCTTTAAAATGTATGAAGTCAAGTATATACTTTTCTTTTAGTTTATGCTTAAAATAAGGCAATACTCATTGGTTTGAACATGACCTTGGGAAATTTTGGAAAGAGAAGAGGGTGAACCTATTGTAGCCATATCATTCTAAAAAGTGCTGGCCCTACATAATCCTGAACAAAGCCACCCTAGCTTCATGTAGTAGATGCCCCTGCTTCCCCCAAATTTGTCCTTTAGCCAACCTCTGACTTCAGCTGCAGTTCAGGCTCATCTGTAGCTTTCTGATGCAGTGTTCTACCTGTAAAGGATGCTTACAGGATCTTTCCACTTTCTATTAGGCATCTTCTCTAAGGCTATGGGAACTCCCTCAATCCATATGTTGATTCCGTTCAGAAGTGTGGGTTAAAGCTCCTAGGACCAGCCTTACCCCATGTTCTGGTACCTCTTCTCTCAATTGGTGTGTTGTGGGAAGTGTTCTCCATAATTCTTAGGAGACCCAGGGGAATCAGTCGCCAATATCCACTGTGACAACCTCAAAAATATACCTGAATATTGAGAATATTGGCCTATCTTCCCTCTGTGTCTCATTCTCCCCACTCCTTAATCCCTACTTCCTAGGGCAACCAAGGTCTTGTCTCATACTTTGCTTTCAGGAGAACACAAACTAAGGTATTTCTCTAAGCCTTTGTTCTGCCTTCTGCCTCAGGTTATCCACGCAGTTGCAGAGGATAAGCAGTTGGCAGCAATCCATGTCCTTATACTATTATCCTTTCTAGGTCCAAAGTGATTATCTATAATCTAGTTGCGACAGTTTTCTGGTTACAAGTTATTTTTAAATAAAATTTAACATCTACCATATGTCACATATGTTGCTCAATGTTTTACATGTGTTATTATGCTCAGTTGTCATAACATCCTGTAAGTTATATTAGTCTCATTTTATAGATGACAAAATTATGCTTCAAGGAGTTGAAGTAACTTGTCTGATGTCACTAAAGTCATAAGTAGCTTAGTCAGTATTCAAGTCCAAATCTGTACAGCTCCGAAGCCAATATTCTGTCCACTTCTTAGGAGAAAAAATATCATTCCAAATCAGTGAAATGGCATATACTACCCACTAGATTTATCTAGGTACCAAAGATTTTTTTTTATAACTGTCAAATGTCTCTTAAATAGCTGTTCTGCCTTTTCCTGGAGATAAGGTGTTGATTTATCTCAGCATATGTGTGCTCAGATATGGCAGAGCTGCCAACAAATAGAGTTAATCCTCATAAAAGAGACAGGAAAGACTTCATGATAGACATGCTACAAGATGATTCAGATGATTTCAGTGTAAGTTTCTGATTTGTGTGATGTTTAGCACTTATTTCAGACACCTTCCTCTATATCAGGTCCCAAGCAGAAGTAATGCTAATTAAACAAGATTCTAATCAACTAATTACTTAAATGCTACACAAATTACACAAATTATCATTGTGTTTACTAACAGTAACCATTTCCATTCATACCATTATACCTAGTGAGAGAAGAAATGAGGTTATCATATTCTCCCATATCATTTTACTGTCATACTTTTCCAGAAATATTTGAGTCAGTGAATGTGAGGCTAATCTCATTTTTGAGAGGATAGACCTGGAATCCAGACAAGTTACATGATTTTTTTAAAGGTTTTATTTATTTATTTGAGAGAGAGAGAGAGCATGAGCAGGGTGGAGGGGTAGAGGGAGGGGGAGAAGCAGACTCCCTGCTGAGCAGGGAAACTGATGCCGGGGTTGATACCAGGACCCTGGGCTCATGACCTGAGCCATAGGCAGGCATTTAACTGACTGAGCCACCCAGGCACCCCTAAGTTACATGATTTGTTCAAGGGCACAAAGCTGGAGTTTGGCAAACTGAAACAGAACTGGATTCCCAGTTCTGTGATATCACACATTGACTAAAATAGACACATAGTGCCTGTAAACACTATAAACTATATAAACCCTGCAACCTTACCTGTGCAGACTCTTGCATACCAACAACCCAGCATAGAACTTCACACACACACAAAAAAAGACTCAATAAATCAGTCTTCAATAACTGGATGAAGGTCCAAATAGGAACTGAGGAATTGTACTCAAAATACCAATGATGTCCAAAATGCTCTAGGGGAGAAAAAGGGGATTACATCTACATATGCCTTTAATTTCCCAGTCTGGAAGAGCAAAATGTGGTTATTTTTCATACCTCGATCTTTCAAAGAGGCAAGGCAATTCTTTATAAGAACCACTGAGCAGTGGTTCTCAAAATGGGGGCCCCAAAAAGCAGCATCAGCATCAACTGACAATTTGTTAGAAATACACATTCTCATGCCCCGACAATGTCTACTGAATCAGAAGCTCTGGGAGCAAACTCTGTTTTAACAAGCCTTCCAGGTGATTTTGATGCATGCCAAATGTGAAATCCCTTGGCATAAATCACTACAAAATCATTCTAAAGCACTGCTTGGAGTATGAAGCCACCAAAAATAAAACATGGTTATGGAATAAGAATTAAATTAGCACTGTACATTTAAAAAGGTTTATAAAGTGTGTATGCAAATTCTCTTAGTACTAAAAGACGACCTGCGGTAAAATTTTCAGGATACTTGAAATCCAAGGAGTAACTTCAAGTTATATAATATCAAATAATGCAGACAAGCAAACAAGCAGAACCCAAGCCAGCAGTCAGAGCAGTCTCCTGCCTCCTAGCCCTAATTAGCTTCACTAGCCTCCACTCCCAATGCTCCTGAATCACACATCCTAGAATCTAACCTAGTCTGTACCCAAGTTTGAAATGCATCTAATTTGGTGAAGATGTGGAAGAAACAGTATTGACTTGCATAGTAAGAATGATATTCCATTTTCACTTTTCTTTCCTTCTTTCAACTATATTACTGTGGTGCAGGTGACTCTTTACATGACTCTAAAACTTGCTAATCTCAATGATAAAGCATAAATGCAAGTACAGATATCTTCATGTGCAATATTCTGTGGCTACAATTTAATAATAGTATTTTGCTTTCATTGTGCGCATTTGTATGGATACCTATTATAAGGATATAAGCTTGATTTTCATTTATACTTACACTATTAATATATTTATTTGAAAGAAAGGACAGAATAAAAAACATTAATATTTTAATAATAGCTTATATCAAATGATTAGATTTGAGAAGCATTTTCCTAACTAAACTGAAATAATAGCTGTATTGTCTCACTTCATATTTATTATGAACTGGATTGTATCTTCCCAAAATTCATATGTTGAAGCCCTAACCCCCAATGTGACTATATTTGGAGATAGGGCTTTTAAGGAGGTACCTAAAGTTAAATGAGGTTATAAGGGTAAGACCCTAGAATTGATGTCCTCATAAGAAAAGGAAGAGACAATAGGCGTGTACATGTACAGGGGAAATGCCATGTGAGGACACAGCTAGAAGGTAGCCATCTACAAGCCAAGGAGAGTTGCCTCAGGAGAAACGAGCTAACACCTTGATCTTGGAATTCCCAGCTTCCAGAACTGGGAGAAATAAATTTCTGTTGTTTAAGCTCCCAGTCTGTGGCATTTTGTTATGGCAGCCATAACAGAGGATACAATACTTTTATTTATTAATTCATTGAACAAAGATTTATTGGGTTCATCTATGTCAGAAATCACACTCTATTAAGTGCTTTTGACACATGTTTAACAGAGTCCCTGCTCCCATGGGATTCCCAAACTCCTAGGGGGAAAGGGGCAAAGAAATTGCTAATAAGTGTTCAGTGCCTTAAGTGTAACACTTCAACAATGCAGAGGATAATTTGGAATGATGGTACAGGGGCCCCTCACCCTGACTGGAGTATAGGGAAAGGCTTCATGAATGACTGTGGCCTGAGAGAAGACTCAAAGGATGAGTAAATGGCTGAGAATTGTTATGGGTGAGAGGACAGGTAGAACAGGATTCCAGGCAGAGCAGAGAGAATAAATATAGCCACTATGTCAAGAAACAGCACTGTGCATGTACCTTGTGCTCCTAAAATAAACCAGAAGGGATTGATGAGCATGAAGATAAACACCTTGTTTGCCATGTTAGAGATCTTTAATTTAATCCTGGGGGTCATAGGCTTCAAGAGTTTCTCAACCTCAACACTATTGACATTTGGGGCTGGGTAATTCTTTGTTATGGGAGGCAAAGAATTAGAATGCTTAGCAGCATCCCTGGCTTCTACCCACGAAATGCTAGTGTCACTGTGACAGCTAAAAAGGTCTCCAGATATTGCCAAATATCCAGTTCAGGGATGGGGGGACAAAAGAGGGAGGACAAAAATAGACTCATTGAAAATCACTGCCCTAGATGGTTCATAATGATATGAGCCTGGAAATAACATGGTTACGTTGGAATTTTTAACATGGTTATGTTGGAATTGGTGAGAAACAGTACAGCATAATGGTTTAAAAACAAGGACTCTCAGAAGCCACTGTGGCTGGGTTCAAACCCTGGATGTGCTACTGACCTGTTGTGCAAAGTTATGCAAGTTACTTAACTTTCATGTCTGGGTATTTTCACCTATGAAATGAGATAGTAAGATTGCAGAGTTGTTGTGAAGTTAAATAAGTCAAGATATGTAAAGGGCTTAGAATAGTACTTGGCTATGTAGATATTTCTTAAATGAATAAAAGGATTTGTGAGGAGAATGGAAATAAAGAGAACAGACCAAAGATAGAGGATAGGTGTTAAGTTTGGTTGAAACTTCAAGCCTTCCTCAATGCCCACAGCAGAATGTAGTCTCACCCTCTCTTGAATTCACATTGAGGGGTGCCTGAGAGGTGGCTCAGTCAGTTAAGTGTC
Source organism: Phoca vitulina (assembly GCF_004348235.1). Lineage (NCBI taxonomy): Eukaryota > Metazoa > Chordata > Mammalia > Carnivora > Phocidae > Phoca > Phoca vitulina. The sequence continues at coordinate 27,303,399 of NW_022589711.1, read as the reverse complement.
TGACTCTTGCTTTCAGCTCAGGTCATGACCTCAGGGTCCTGGGATCAAGCTCCACCTCGAGCCCCACCTTGGGTTCCATGCTCAGTGGGGAGTCTGCTCAAGATTCTCTTTTTCCCACTGCCCCTTCTTCCCCCACCCCCCACTCTTTCTCTATTTCTCTCTCTCTCTCTCAAATAAATAAATAAATCTTAAGAAAAATTCTAAGTATTGTGTTATTACAATTTATCTTGTTCCATAGTTTGTTATGCAATTGTCACATCATCTTTGTATCATCTACAGTTCTTTAGTAATAGTATATGCTTAATAAATACACTTAAATTAAGGAATAGAGAAAAAGAGCATGCCAAATGTCAGCTCTCTCTGATGAAGATAGACATCAATTTTACAAGAAGTATGAGTGTCCCTCGTTATTTTAAGATCCAAGTTTAGGGCAATAGGGATGCAATGGAGCGCTAGATTCTAAAATGATAAAATGGTTCTTTTCTTACTCCTGCAATAGGCAGAATTCTATGATACCCCTAATGATCCTTACCTTGTAAAACCTCCTTTCCTTTTAGTGTGGATGAAATCTGTAAGTATAATGATATATCACTCCATCATTATGGTACATTATATGACAAAAGAGCTTTTCTAGGTGGGGTTAATCTCATCACATGAATTTAATCACTTCAAAGCAGAGTTTTCTCCAGCTCTTGACAGAAGGGAAAATGAGAGAAATTTGCATTGGTTGGCTTTGAAGATGGAGGGGACTACATGGAAGAACCTCAGAACAACGTCTAGTTGCTGAGAGTGACCTCCTGCCAAGAGCCAGCCAGGAGATGAGATTTCAGTTCTACAATTGCAAGAGACTGAATTATGCCAACAACTTGAATGAGTTGGAAGTGAATTCTTCCCCAGACCTCTAGATAAGAGACCAGACAAGCTAATACCTTGATTTTGACCTAATGAGACTGAGAGTAGAGAAACTTTAGTCAAGATTACCAAAATGTCTGACCTCCAGAACTGTGAGGTACTACATAGGAGATATTTGAAGCTGCTAAATTTGTGGTAATTTGTTATGCAGCAATAGAAAACTAATACAACTTTTTAAAAGAACTGATGAGTGTTCATCTTGAGATTCTTTTAGAAATGTTATCTGAAATATACATTCACTTGTTTACACATCCATTCTATAATGCCTGTATATAATGTAATACCCACTAGAGTGACTTCAAGCATAATTGCAAGAACCACAAGCAACACTATGGATGATTCTCATAAAACATAACATTAAAAGGGAAAAAGAAAAGCCAGACACAAAAGAATATTATCATATAATTGTATTTATATAACATTGAGAAAACAAGTAAAACTAAATTGTGGTGTTTATGTAATGTATACGTAAGTGCCAAATGTATAAAGAAGACCAATGAACTGATTGTCATGAAACTCAGGATAGTGATTACTTTGGGGGAGAGGAGGGAATAGTGATGTGAAGGGACCTGGGGGTGGGGAGAAGAGGGTTACATTTGTGGTACTGACAATATGCTATATCATGACTAGGGTTGTGATTAACATGAGTGTTTATCTTATACTTACCCACTAATAAGTAAAGTTGTTTTATGTATGTTTTTGTATGTTTTATAAATCCAATAAAAAACTTCAGGGTATTGTGCTGATTCATTTTATCTTCATGCATATAGTTGGAGGTTCATGAGAGCATTGGAAAGGAAAATGTATGAGAAACACCAGGCAACAACTGCTACAAGCTGAGAGCCCTGGTATTCCTTTAGTTAGGGAAGTATCTTTTCTGACACATGGAACAAATGTACTCATGGGCTCCCCTTACCTAAAATCCCTGTATTTCCTTACTTACTCTGGGATCATGAAATGGACTATTTTCTACTTTTTATTTATTTTACTGTATGTTTTTTAGGAAGCAGTTACCATCTTTTGAACATGAACATAAATTACCTCTAAGGGAGCCCATGACTGCTGATTCACCATCTCTGCTATTTTCTTGAGTCATTTCATCCACTTCTGTTCTTTTGCTTCTATCCAGAAAGCTGCTGAGATTTTGCTAGGGATGTTGGTGCTAATGCCTCCAGCACTATTACCTCACTGAAGTGCTAGCCCTTTTTATATTAATGTGACTGGGGAGAAGCAGTAATAATGATAAACTGCTGATTGCTTTGTTCCTTCTCCAAAAAAGTTCCCTTGATACTTAGAATGTTCCTGCTCTACTCCATATGCCTATCAGATATTTTTTTCCTTTTAAAAAATATCTAAAATGAGAACTTTATCACCGTTAATGGAATTCAATATTACAGGGTACAAGCTATTTGGCAGGATAGAGGATGGATATCCATTAACCCTGGAATCCAAAGCAGAGAATCAGCTTGGATGGAAAGAGTGTAGACTATTCTGATAATACAAAAGAAAAAAAAAAAAAGTCTTGTTTAAACTTACAAATGTGCTGGTATGGGTTTCTAAGGAGGTTCAAGAATACAATGGAGTAAGCAGTATTTGCAGTACTTGTAAAGCCTGAGCACATAATGATTCAACCTTGATTCCATCTCCCTATTAGCTGATCCTTTCTGATGCAGTCTCTCCTCATCCCTATCTCTAAGTGGACTCCATAGATTCTTTTCATTGTTCCCTTAATTTAAAGTACCTTGCCTCATCCCTTTTCACTATCCAAATTCTATCCATCTTTCAAATCACAGCTAAAGACTTACTTCCACCCTAAAGCCTTTTCCAAACATATCAATATGCAGCTCCTTTCCTATGAGTTCTTATCATTACATTTGATTGACATCTTGATCATGTTATATTTGTTACAATACATCATCAGGTCCTTAAGAGGCAAATCATTTCTTCTTTTTAATCCTTTACATCATTTTGGAACGTGCTAGGTGCTGATAAAGGGAAGTAATAAAAAGTCATGGAACCGTGAGATTTTCAAAAGAAGCTCTTCTCTGGAGAGAAAAATAACCTCATCCAACCTTAAAACTGTAAATTATAGAAACACAAGGGAAATATGATTGAGCCAAGTGATTCCTGGCACATATAATTGTGGGTAGTTGGTTGATGGTCAAAAAGTCTTGTTAATTGATTTAATATGGGAACAAGAATATGGCCGGCTTTTCCTGGAAAAACACAAAAGGGAGAGAGTTTATTATCTAGGGGGACATTTAGAAGTGGAAAATGATCTAAAATCAAATGAGTTAAGAATAACCCTTATTTTTAGAAGTGGCTAAGGCTCTGAGTAACTAGAAGAGGTGAAGCAGAGCTGTTGGCTTTCATATCATCACCATCATCTTTATCAGCAGTATATATTTGATAGGTACCCATATATTTTACATGTATCTCATTTGATCTACTCAAAAATCTTAAGGAATAGGAATCATTATTATTCTTACTTTTTCATTGAACTGAACAAACAAGTTTAGAGAGATACATTAGCCTCCTATTGTTACTAAAACATAGCACCACAAACTTTGTAGCTTAGAACAACATGAATTTTTTAAATTTTATTATGTTATGTTAATCACCATACATTACATCATTAGTTTTTGATGTAGCATTCCATGATTCATTGTTTGCATATAACACCCAGTGCTCCATGCAGAACGTGCCCTCTTTAATATCCATCACCAGGCCAACACATCCCCCCGCCCCCTCCCCTCTAGAATCCTCAGTTTGTTTCTCAGAGTCCATAGTTTCTCATGGTTCATCTCTCCCTCCGATTTCCCCCCCTTCATTTTTCCCATCCTACTATCTTCTTTTTTTTTTTTAACATACAATGTATTATTTGTTTCAGAGGTACAGGTCTGTGATTCAACAGTCTTACAAAATTCACAGCGCTCATCATAGCACATATCCTTCCCAATATCTATCACCCAGCCACCCCATCCCTCCCACCCCCCACCACTCCAGCAACCCTCAGTTTGTTTCCTGAGATTAAGAATTCCTCATATCAGTGAGATCATATGATACATGTCTTTCTCTGATTGACTTATTTCGCTCAGCATAATACCCTCCAGTTCCATCCACATCATTGCAAATGGCAAACGTTCATTCCTTTTGATGGCTGCATAATATTCCTGTGTGTGTGTGTGTGTGTGTGTGTGTGTGTGTGTGTGTGTACCACATCTTCTTTATCCATGGAACAACATGAATTTATTATCTTATAGTTGTGGCAGTCAGGAGTCTCAAATTGGTTTCCTTGGCCCCAAATCAATGTGTTGGCAGTCTAGTGTTCCTTCTGGAGGTTCTAGGTAAGAACTTTTCATAGTCACTTCCTCCATTTTCATAGCCAGCAGCACACCATCTCTCTCTCTCTCTCTCATTCTGGCCCACCTAGATATCCAGCATCATCGCCCTATCTCAAAATCCTTAATCACATCTAACAAGTCGTTCTTGCCTTGTAAGGTAACATATTCACAAATTTTCAAGCATGCCATTCTCTGACTTACCTGTGACCCTGTGAAGTAAATTCACTGTAGGTATAGGTGGTAAAGAGAAGGACAGCTAAGATCCTACAGAATCTGCATCCAAGAAGATGGAAACGCAGTTCAATGCTAATCAGAAGAAAGATGTTAGCCAAAGAAAGATCTAAACTAGTTTTCTTGAAGTGTGGGCAACTACTTCACTGCAGTTATCCGAAGAGTTTCTTTTCAATGAAATTCCTGAGATCATCCCAGCATACTAAATTAAAATCTCATTATAACAAGTTTCCAAGGTGATTCTTATTCATGTTAAATTGTGGGAGCTCCTGGACAAGGAAAAGAAGACCAATGGTGGGTGAGGGGATGGCCAAAAGAAACGGGTATTATAAGGTGAAAAAATGTTCTATAGCTAAGAATGTTCAAAATTTAGTGGCACCTGGGTGGCTCAGTTGTTTAACTGTCTGCCTTCCACTCAGGTCATGATCCCAGTGTCCTGAGATCCAGCTGGAAGGACAGGCTCCCTGCTTAGCAGGGAGTCTGCTTCTTCCTCTCCCTCTGGCCCAGTTCCCACTCGTGCCCCTCCCTGCTGTTCTCTCTCAAATAAATAAATAAAATCTATTTTTTTTTCAAAATTTAATATGAGCAGCACTAGTAAGCAACTAATATGAAACCTAAGTTACACAGCCAGTGTACTCATGATTCTTATGAAACATTAAGATCATTAATGTTTTAACTACAGCCAAAGGAATCCAGATGATGCCCAACCCTTTCTGGGCAAAGCAGCTTTGTTTACTGAGAAGCTCTCATAGGACAAACACATTCACAAATTCTGCCCCAATCATGCAAATCTTCTGAAGAACCATGTTCTCTGAGTTTAGAGACACAAAATGCTCATTTCTGACTATGACCACCCTGCTAAATAAATGGATTAAAAATAACCTTGATTTATCTTGCACATTTCTCTGAAGAACTCAATATCATGACAGATACTGTTTAGTTCTTTTAATCCCAGGGCTTTAACCAACAGAACCCAATATTGTTACTTGATATAGTTCTATCACTAGCAAGTATCCTATACTCATGTATGTGATAGTCCTGACAACTTTGCCCAATAATTGAGATTGACAAGCAACCTTCCAGAATAGGGCCTTTATTTCTTTTCCTACGTTAAATTTCAACCCAAGGGACAGTTGAAAGTCATCAATTATTTCTTCTGAAGGAGGCATAAATAAAATCCCATTTCTTAGGCATAACACGTCACTTCAATTGACCTTTTAGTATGTCATGTCACTAAAGATGTTCCTTTTACATACAACCTCATAGCAGACTGGAAGTTCCTCTTTCTTTAAATTTTCCAAGTTCTGACAAGCAAGGTTCCAAAACAAACAAACAAACAAACAAAATTCTCAAAAGTAGATGAAGATTTTATCAACTTTTTCTTCTCTGACCCCTCTCCCCTTTTCTCTCTCTTTGGCTGCTGAGTAGGTTTATTTTATTCCAAGTCACAGCAAGGTGGCTGAGAGGCCACCAAGACCCAGACCTTTCTCAGAGCCTCAAGGCCTCCCAACATGGATAACTGCCAAACCTGATTGGGAACTGAGCAAAAGCTCAAGCACAGTCGTGGTTTGGCACACCATTCTATCACCTTTTGAAGGGGTCATATCAATGGGATAAGTGCCACCAAAAAATTCCTATTTGCTGTAGGAATATCCTTTTTCCATTATCTCTGATACAGAGAGAGAGAGAGAGAGATTTTTCTATTGTGTCTCTAATGGTTTACTCTATTATGACTCTATTATGATTCATTGAGTTGGGAAACAGAGAGCATCAGTGTGTTAATGCCATATATCACTTAATAACATAGTAATGTCATGTACTGACTAGGCCCATGTTGCTGATCTCAGCAGATATCATCACAGATTCTGCCATAAAATGAGCAATCTATTACTGTTAGAGCTGCACATCAGTGGTAAGGGATCCATGCTCTAAATTCAGATGTATTCTTTGTCCTTAGTCTATACCAACACATGCAGCCTTTTTTTTTCCCGCCCCCCCAACACATGCAGCCTTAAGGAGAGTATTTAATAAGAAAAGATTTAAGATCTGCAACCAATTATTATTATTTTTTAATTCCAGTATAATTAGCATTCAGGGTTATATTAGTTTCAGATGTACAATATAGTGGTTCAACAATTCTGTACATTACTCAGTATTCATCAAAGTAAGTATACTCTTAACCCCCTTCACCTATTTCACCCATTACCCCCCACACACACACACTTCCCCTCTGGTAACCACAACTTTGTTCTCTATATTTAAGAGTCTGTTCTTTTGTTTGTCTCTTTTTTCCTTTGTTCATTTGTTTTGTTCCTTAAGTTCCACATATGAGTTAAATTGTGTGGTGTTTGTCTTTCTCTGACTGACTTATTTCACTTAGCATTACAGCTTCTGGATTCCTTCATGTTGTTGCAAATGGCAAGATTTCATTCTTCTTTATGGCTCAGTAATATTCCAGGGTGTGTGTGTGTGTGTGTCTCTCTGTGTGTGTAACCACATTATCTTTATCTATTCATCTATTAATGAACACTTGGGATACACAACCAATTACTAAAACAAATAAATTAAACAATTAAAACAAAGTCAGGTGACTGCATTTGAATAAAAGAGTAGCAATTATATGAGATAATAACCTAGATTCTGAAAAGCAGCAAAATAAATAGCCCCTATGCCTAGACCTCACAATTATATAGCTACATATACAAATAAGAGGAGTGGGCAACCCTGGGTGATATGATTTGAGGGCTCAGAAAAAATATATATATATACTCCAAAGACTGAGTTTTTCTACTCAAGAGTCATTTGGATGTTTGTTCATATTTATTGAGGCTTACTAGGAGCAGTTTCCTATTTTAGACACCTAGGATGTTACAATGGGTAAAATAGGCTCATTCCCTATCCTTGGATTCTTAGCTTTCTTAGGGCCCTAACTAGAAATATCCCTAGAAGCAATTATGCCTTAAGTCATAATTAGGTATTAAGGGAAGGGATAATTTCCCAATTTCATGTAAAAAAGCAAAACTACTTGAAAGAAAGAAAGAAAGAAACAAACAAACAAAGAGAAAGAGAAAGAAAGAAAGAAGAAAGAAAGAGAAAGAAAGAAAGAAAGAAAGAAAGAAAGAAAGAAAGAAAGAAAGAAAGAAAGAAAGAAGAAAGAAAGAAAAGAAAAGAATGGAAAAGAAAAGAAAAGAAGAAAAAAAAAGGAAAAGAAAGAAAACAAAACAAAGCAAAACAAAACTCGGGAGCAAGACTCTCTGAAAAAGAGAAATGTTCAGGGATCTGGGGGCATAATGAGAAGGATTTACCATGGGTCAGACTGAGCTAGAGGCTTTGGACATTCTCTGCAAGCAACAATTATCAGTGAAGCCAAGCATATAAGTATGTATTTGGTAGAAATTTCCTTTTAGGTCTTTAGTAAGGTAGGTAACTTTTTTCCCCCCAAGGGTAGATAACTTTTAATAACAATTCACCAGAAATGATTTTGAAGAATAAAAATAATTTCCTTGCCAAATGCTATGAACAATTAGAAATGGAGCTAAGCCTTCTGAAGTGATGACTAAGTAGGGCTAAAGAGAGGTCAGTTCATATACACACAATACACACTATCCCTTAAGAGTAGGAATTAAGTAAAGGTTCATGCATGTAACAACTATCAGATTTGGTATAAACCTGACCATCATTAAATCATCTCTATCTTTCTTTTTTTCCCTAGCAAATTAAGAAGTGCGTTTCACATAGATCACATTTTATGGTCCATCACTCATTTTATGAGTAATGATTAGCATTTATGTAAACCCCTAATAAAACCACACAACCAGCTTATACTACAATAGTCTACAGTTCTCAATAAATAAAAGACAATCTCTGGGGGTCAACATGGAAGTATGATTAGAGATCATATCTATCTGCTGTCTAAACATTGTCTATAAACTGAGTAAAATAGCTTTCATACAATTCTGTATTCTTTGTCATATATGTGAAAATGACCTGGTGATTAATAAAATACATCCAAAAGCTTTACTAAGTGTATGGTAAGTGTCATTAATTGTGGGTTTTTTTTTTTTCAGTCAACAAATACTAAAACATAGATATTATCCCAGGAGGAAGAAAATGTCTGGAAATTTTCTTCATTAAGATAAAGGGCTTCATTCTTAAGAACATAGAGAATGACTTACAAAGCCCTGCCTGTATGGGAATCCAACCACGCAGAACTTTACACCATTCACCTAACTGTGAAGAAGAGAGTCCTTTAAAATGCAGGAAACAAACAAACAAACAAAAGCATATTCCAGAATTCCAAAGTTAAGTTTTTTTCAAAATTAAAAGACATTCCAGCTGGGTTGAAATTGATTTCAAATATACGGTATAACAAATCCAATAGACTTATCATCTCTCACACTCAGCACCTTTGGTATTTCAGATCCATACTGGTTTTGTGATCTTTAAATGGATGTGCAGTCTGACATTGCCTGATAAGAATGCAGCTATCAAGCTTATCCCCTCCCTGAATAAAGGAAAACAATGAAGAGAAAGTTTTGGCACCTGATGTTCCCTGATGATGACTCTGCTTTGAGAAAAGTTATAATAATGATGGAAAGGGGGAAAAAATTACAGATATTGTCAAACTAGACAGTAGGTGATTAAAATAGTAAGAGATTCATGTCTGAACCTTCCTAATCTTTACCAAGAGCCAATATTGAATCCTTTTTAAAGAAAAGTTGTTTTAAAGTAAGGAGATAGAAGATGGCAAGATTTGAGCAGAATGAGAGGGCATGTAGAATGACAAAGTGTTGTCGAATTATTTAAGAAAAATTTGAGAGAAGAATGCTAGTAGTTTGTGAGACCAGAAGTTCAACTTGTTTTGTTCTTGAGATTAAATTCTCTCAAAACAGCATTACTGTAAGTGATACTTAATCCTCTGATCCACATTCTATCTATTCTCATTCTCTTGGAAATATAAGTGTGTGTGTGGGGGGGAAGCCCCTCTCTTTCTCCACAGGTGGCCTGGAGGAGAACCCATGTGGATTTTTCACCAGGGGAGCAGAACACATTAATCTGACAGAAACCAGCAGGAGACCCAGGAATGGGGTTGCCATGTGACACCAGGAATCTTACCTCTTCAGAAAACAGCATGGCAATTATTGCAAATAATTACTTTCAGAAACAAAGCTTCTTTTGGCAAGTCAAAATTAATTTTTAAGTTTAAAAGTTTATGTTACTACAGTGCACATTACAAAAAAATCATGAAGTTGAATGAAAATATAACTATTGAATAAAAAATAATTTGACAATTTCAGACCATGAAAAATGAAGTAGTTGGGTATAATGTGGCTATTCTAATTAAATGTAGCTCTCAAATTTCCACATAGCATAATTTCTAAAATAGGATCAAGATACAAAATGAGAAGCACAGAAGATATAAGCTGCGGATTAGTCAACCCTCAGTTTATATACAATTGTATCATCAAGAATTTCTACATGAGTATGAAACTGCATGCTACTCTTGGGTGCAATGCTTCTTTCATCTTTTGATTCTGAACTGGAGAGTGTCTATTCCATGTCATTTTTCTGTCATGTAGTTACAGAAATGGATTGAATAAAAAAAAAAGTTCCTTTTTAATGATTTCTGGGTATAAATCAACCCACCTCCAATGAAGATCGTGCTCTACATTGATAGAGAAATGGCTGCTGCTATTGACAGAAAAAGACTTAGAATTAAGAAAGCAATTGTCCCATAGAAACAATGCGATGGATGATGGTTAGTTGTATTTGAAACAATTCCAATATATTTAGGTGCCTTGTGTGTTAAAATGACTTCGCAATATTGGTCAGGGAACATAATAATCATTCATTATGTTATTTGTATTGGAAAATGCCCATCACTTACAAATAATTTTTGGAATGTTACTCACTCATCACTTAAGAAGAGTCTATTTAGATAATAACAGAATGGCTTGGAACGAAGAAAATGATCTAGAATGCTTCCCTGCTGGCAATGAACTGCACTGGTATATCTTGCTAGTTCAAAGTCATTTGGAAAGTCCCAGTCTCCCTTGAGGGAAATTTTGGTGTGGTTCCTTTCTCACTCCTTTCATTAAAAATATGTTATCAATTGTCTAAGAATATTTTTTTGATAGGTAAGCAACATGAGAGACAGAATAAATAGTGATGTAGGAAAGATGTTAGGGTTTGAAGCCGATGGCCAAGAAAAAATTCTTGAGATGGCTTTGCAAAAAGGTGGTTTTATTAAAGCACAGGGACAGGACCTGTGGGCAGAAAGAGCTGCACTAGAGGGGGTTTGGGATAGCATATGTCTCTAAGGAATTTTGGAAGCAAGGTTTCCAGGACCTTGAGGGGGCTAGTTATTGTTGGGAAAATGTCATTTATTACTGTCTAATAAAACCTTAGTCATGAGACCCTTCAGATGTATATTGGTGGGCCATATGCTTGAGGGATGATTGCCAACATGTATCTTGGGGGGTAGAGATAAAGGAAGTTTCCAAAATAATTTTTATATGTTAAAGTAGGCTTACAGGATCCTGGGAGGGGGTGGGGAGGGAATTGGGCTAGGATTGCCTTTTGCCTTTAGCAAAATGTCAACATTGAGGCAGTTGAGTCCCTAGAGGAATGTCACTCTGCCTGTCAATGGGCTGTAGGTAGTAAGGAAATTTAACAATTTCTCTTCTGCCTTTGTTTCCCACATCAAATGGTATTATTGAGATCATAGAGATGAATCCATGTAGTGCAGTGGCCCTGTCCTAGAGATGTCTCATTGGCAAGTTACTGGGGCTTTTCTCCTTCATATATTAGGTGAGCCATATGAAGATTAAATTTTGAAATCAAAACTGGCAAAATATTGACTATTTCATTCATTTCTGCCTTAATGAATAAGGTCTTATTAAATGGAGCCTAAGATCTCCTTCCCAACCATGATATTCTATGGTTATATGAGTCCATTCTTGGTGAAATCGAAGTAATTCTAAGAGCCATAGAGATTTGTACTTTCTGTTGAGCAGGGTTAATCAGTACACAAGCAACTTTTTCAGAATGCATTCTTTCAGCTGCTTTATATTCATAGATCCCTATTTATACTCAGGATAGGAAGATGGACCCCAGAGGAGAGACGGCATAGCATACTTGGCTCACAGACAGTGTACCATAGGCCTGACAAATCATCTGCTCTTTAAAGAAAAATATCACGGGGCTAGAGTTTCAGTAGATCTAGGAAATAACAAAAGAAGGAACTAGAAGTAAGATCATCATGTAACTACCATAAATTAAGCATAATTTAAACAATGAACTAAAGATTGAACACCTTATGATTATGGAAAATAGGATTATGATAGATCTAAAACAGTAAATCATAAGATAACTATTCTATCACTAATCATTAGGAACTACAGTGAATATATTCCTGAAGAAGGGTGAAGCAAAAATGTTTACTTTCAACATGGGCCATTTCTACTGAGTGTACCAAATCAAAAATTATAATGGTAAGGTTGGCATTTTTCATCACCCTCATTTTATCCAAGCATGAAACAATGGATTGTTTGCAGTTGAGTAATTTTAACTCAGATTAATGTCCAAACTAGAGCAACTTTTAAAACAATAAAATTGATAACTTGGTATTCAACATGGACAATTGATAATCATGATATAGTCTATAGTAAAAGGAAAAAGAGTAAAGGGAAGCAATGTTTATTGACCTTTTTATTTGGAAAAATACATCCAAAATTACTGAATTGGATGAACTCACAGCAGGATAAGGAAGAGTCAAGGAGCAAAGAATATAGGGCAGGTTCATTGAGGATGAGTTAAAGATTAGCAGTGGATCAAATAATAGTTCTAAAATACATGATGCTTTTGGAATCCATGCACTCCCAAATATCAGAAGTAAGATAAGTAGGAGGCAGAAAAATCGAGTGAACCCAAATATCAGGGAGCAAGAAGGACCAAAACCCAAAGAGTTCAGAAGATGGTCTTAAGCTGAAAGGAAAAACAAGCAAGTTGATGGTATCTCCAATAAGATGTACTTTACATCATGTCAGAGGAAGGTTTTATGCTTCCAATAGGCTAAGTTGAAGAAAACAGAGAAAAATAATAGAGAACAGCACCGGAGAGGGTAATGCAAGGACCATGAATAATGCTTTTTCTGATTGTCCATATACTGAAATTAGAAAAACTCAGTAAGGAAATGTTGGGTGTACTAGTTTTAAGTAAAAATAAGTGTAGGGGAGTAAAACATTTCCCTTCTTTCCTTCTAGATTTTTTTTGGCTGATCTATTAATTAAATTGATATAAGATAGAATAATAGGAGAAAATAAATTTAATTACATACATATGGGAGCCCCATAAGAGCATAAGACCCACAGGCAGGCAGACAATTGTGGCTTATATGCTATCCTGAGTTAAGAAGAAGGGGACAGTGGTTTGAGACTTCAAAGGGAAGAAAGACAATTCACAGGAAGATAGGAAGAGCAAATGTTTGGTAAACAAATGTTTGCCATCCCCTGCAAAGAAAATAAGACACAGAGAGGAATTTGATCTCCAGACCTTGCTGAGCTTCTCCACGGTTTACCACACTTAGCCCACATTCTTGGTAATTATTTTTGGTGATCTGTGCTATTCCTGGAAAAGGCCCTTTATCTAGATTCTTTTAGACAGTTAAGGGGGAAGTAACGAGCTCTTTCTAAGTATTTTGGGTCTTGATTGACTTGAGCTGACTTCAGCTCAAGGTAATCCACATGCCAAAGTGTCACATTTTGGGGAGGTTTATGCTGAACCCCTTAACAAGGCCTAGGCATTTGTGGAAAAGAAAAACATCAATGAAATGTATTTTAACATCAACTTGTTTCACTTATTTTAGAAATAAAATAATGGTTAGAAATGCCAAGTCAGGAATAATAGTGTAGGAGAATAGACACTTAACATAGGGATTCCAGGCCCATGTCTTGAAGAATATACAATTCAATGGTGAACTAAGATAGAGACCCTCAAAAACTACTATCAAAGACATTACATAAGCAATAAGCTCTTTGGCATTGGTCTTAGCAATATTTGTTGGACCTGTCTCCTCAGGCAAGGGCAACAAAAGCAAAAAACAAACAAACAAATGGACCTACTAAAAAGCTGATGCACAGTGAAAGAAACCATTAACAAAATGAAAATGCAACCTACTGAATGGAAGAAGATATTTGCAAATGATATAACCTATAAGGGGTTAATATCCATAATATATAAAGAACACACACAACACAGTATCAAGAAAACAAAAACTCTAACAAAAAAAAAAATGGGCAGAGGACCTAAATAGACATTTCTCCAAGGAACAGACACACATGTGGCCAACAGATACATTAAAAGATGCTCAAAATCACTAACCATCAGGGAAATGCTAACCAAAACCACAATGAGATATCATCTCATACCAGTCAGAATGACAAAAAATAAGAAGTGTTGGCAAGAAGGTGGAGAAAAGGGAACGCTTCTGCACTGTTAGTAGGAATGCAAAATTGTGCAGCCACTATGGAAAACAGAATGGAAGTTTCTCAAAAAATTAAAAATAGAAATACCATATGATCCAGCAATTCCACTTCTACATATTTATCGAAGAAAATGAAAATACTAATTCAAACAGATACATACACTACTATGTTCACTGCAGCATTATTTACAATAGCCAAGATAAGGAAGCAACCTAAGTGGTGTCCCTTGATAGATGAATGGATAAAGAAGATGTGATATATACATATACACACACACACAGTGGAATATTAGTCATAAAAAAGAATGAAATCTTGTCATTTGTAACAACATGGATGGACTTAGAGGGTTTTATGCTAAGTGAAGTAAGTCAGACAGAGAAAGACAAATACCGTATAACTTCACCTATATGTAGAATCTAAAAAACAAAACAAAAAAGCAAACAGAAACAGACTCATAGATACAGAGAACAAACAAGTGGTTGTCAAAGGAGAAGGGATTGGGGGAATGAGTGAAATAGGGGAACGGGATTAAGAGGTACAAATTTCCAGTTATAAAATAAGTAAGTCATGAAGATGTAATGTACATCATAGGAAATATAGTTAATAATATTGTAACAACTTTGAATGGTGACAGATGGCAGCTAGATTTATTCTGATGATCACTTCACAATGCGTATAAATTTTGAAGTTCTATGTCCTACACCTGAAACTAGTATCATATGCCCACTATAAATCAATAACAACAACAACAACAACAACAAAAAGACATTACAGACATGGATCCAATGAGAAATAGAAAGTACTTTGTGGGGGGAGGGGGCCTGGGTGGCCCAGTCAGTCAAGCGGCTGCCTTTGGCTTAGGTCATGATCCCAGGGTCCTGGGATTGAACCCCGCATCAGGCTCCCTGCTCAGCAGAGAGCCTGCTTCTCCCTCTCCCTCTGCTGCTTTCCCTGCTTTGGGCTCTCTCTCTCTCTGTCAAATAAATAAATAAAATCTTAAAAAAAAATAAAGAAAATACTTTAGGGATTAAGAGTAGAAATATTGTTATTTTCAATAGAAGGAATGAAATTAGCACTATTGCTGCGTAACAAACCATTCCAAATCTTAATGGCTTAAAAGAATAATCATTATTAAAGCTCACATGTCTTTGTATCAAGGAGTGTGATAATGTAACTGCTTTGAGAGTGTAACTGCTAAGAAAGTGAAAAGCAAAGGATAAGACAAGGAGAAATAAATTGAGCTAAGTTCATGCAATGGAATCCTTACTAGTAAAAATGAATATTTATACCTATAAATATTAATAGAAAAAATCTTAAACACAATGTGAAGAAAAACTAAGTTTCAGAGAAATAATTATATGTGATAACATTTATAGGCTTTAATAACACAAAAAATTAACTATTGTTTCAGAATATATACATATGTAATTAAAGTGTAAACATACACTGATTTGATAAACAACAAAGAGATTAGTTAGCTCTACAAAAAGAAAGAAAGAAAGAAAAGAAAAGGAGAGGGAAATGAAAGAGGGGATAATTGAATAGTGGGACTCAAATGAATCTGTAATGTTTAATTAAACTATCAGAAGCATATAAAACAAAATTAGGATTTGACAAAGCTGGGTGATGGTGGATATGCATTATGATTTTCACTATATTTTTCTCTATGTTTAAAACATTTTATAGTATATAATGTGTTCTGTATGGAGAAGTTCTTTATTCAGAGAATGATATTATTGATGGAATAAGAAGCTTAATTAAATCCATTAAAGATGCTCTTAATAAAGCTGGCATATTTTCCACTCAGACTGACACTGCTTTTGATATAGGGATAGCTGCTGTTTATTCAGTGATACTCAAACATGCCAGAGAATTTTTTTCAGAGAATTCTAAGATGTATAGAGAGCTTAGAGTCAAGTACTGGAGAAAATATGTTCCATACTACTGCAAATGTCCTTGGTTCGAACAATATTTTGATGAAAAATTGTGTGTAGGCTAGAGCCTAGAGCAAGAAGGTATGGTTGAATGGATTTGCATCATGACTTATAAATAAATAAATAAATCTCCTCACCCAAATCTGCACATGCGCTTTAAAAAACAAAAACAAAAACACAGATATTTTACACTTAAATATAACCATAAAATTACCAGAATGTTTCAGATAAGGTAAAATCTGTCATTTGTACAATTTGGTGTGAATATTGAGAAACTGCAATGGCTATCAGGCTCACTGATGAAACAAGATTACATTCTAAATGCTTAGTTTTAAGAAAACAGAGTGTAAAAGCACGTTCTAATATATTCTTAATGTCAAATAGAAACTTAAGTATAATACACTCTACTTACTCTCACAGAAGTTTAGATCTTTATGTCTAGCCTTACACCTAAGTGAAATATCATGTACATATGCCATAATATAAGCAGTACCACATGGAAGAAGTCCTGTACAAAATTATCTCCTCTACCAACTAGTGCCAGCCATGAAAATGCCCTCAAGCAATAAGCACCTTTGGAATTGGTTGTGGTAGAGTAAGAAGGCTACTGAGGAAAATAATCTTCTGTCCTACAGAAAACAATGTCAGATGGAACTAGAAAGAAAGAGAAGCACTCAGAAAGAGTGCTGGACAATGGGGAATAAAACACAAATGTTCTGGAATGACAAGGACAGAGTGTGTTTGTGGGGAAAGATGCCAGGGTATCTAACTTATCAAAGAGCACCACAACTTTTTGTAGTTACCCCTGCCCCTAAGGAAGAAGGCTATTTCTTTCCAGGGTAGATGGTCTTATATCTAGCAGAACACATTGCTTTAGGTGGGAAACTGTATAGAGTTTTAGCTGGAGACGTGAACTCTCTAAACTGCTCTCCATAAGAAGCAGTGAGAATTGGGGGTTGCAGAAAGTCTAGTAGGGATTGGAAGGCAAGGTAAGAGCAGAGGTGAACAAAACAGAAGCATTTGGAGGCAAGATTTAAATAAGACCAGAAAAGCTTTTCATCTCTCCATTTTGACATCAGCAGTTGTCCCCCATGGAATTCTGATGCTTGTGTGCATAACATAAGAGCCATTTAGCCAGAAAGAGGTAGCAACTCTGAATTACTCAGTTGTCTGTTTCTGTTTCTGCCTCTCTGTTCCCCCACCTTTGGTGGAATTCTTTGTGTATACCCCTTCTCTTTCCTTTTTCATTTAAAACCGTAATAAACAAAACTTCTCAATCAAAGGCTATGTTACTTAAATGTATTAAATAATAATGTTTCTCAATTATTAAAATTGAAAATGCTATCAATTAAATGTTAAACTTAGCTGTCTTTATTCAAATTGAAATGAATGTCTGGTAGAAATAATCAACATAAAAAAATTGACAATGGCCAATGATGCACATATCAAAACATGTTATTCATTAAAAATTGCTGGAAAAATAAATTTTCGAACAAAATTTAGATTTGGAAATATCAGTGTGGGGAAAGTCAAACTATTATTAAAAACAAAAGAGCCACAAAAGAAAAACAAGGAGCTATACCTGATATGATTTTATATAGTTATATAAAGTAGTGATATCTGAGATATCTTTTAAAAAAACAGATTTTATTTATTTGTTTGAGAGAGAGTGAGTGAGAGAGAGCACAAGCAGGGGGAGTAGCAGGCAGAGGGAGAAGCAGGCTCCCTGCTAAGCAGGACCCTGGCATCATGACCTGAGCCAAAGGCAGACACTTAACTGACTGAGCCACCCAGGCGCCCCTCTGAGATATCTTTATATCAAAATTAACCTGCAAAAAACCACCAATTTTTTTTAAATTCAAGAAAATAAGAAAATTAAAATAATTCAATTGTGCTGTAAAAAAGATCACTTATAATTATATTTGTTAACTATTTTCTTTATTGTATTGAAGAAAATTCTTTTTATGTGAAAATCCATTTGTTCAGAAATAATTCTGATAAAATATGTTTACTAAAAGGGTCCTCAGGAACAGTGGGGTTAAAATATCCCATACACAGTCTTTGCCAATTAGAAATTCCTGGCTGTTGATGCAAAAGATGGAGTGGTGAGAAAAGAACTTCAAAGAACAAAGATATTTGATACTCAGTTTTTATATAAATTGCTGTATATTACTGCAATGCCCCCCCACCCCCTTGACTCTAAATCTTCAGTATAATTTGCTGTATCTACAAATGCTTTCTGTGACTGAAATATGGGAGAAGTTGAAGACATGGACAATGTTCCTTATTTGAGTAAATTATGAAGAAAGCAGCAAGGGGAAGTGACAAATAGGTAGATTAAATTCAGAGTAAACCAGAAATTGGAATTAGAAGTGACTGTAAGAATGTACACTCCTGGGAATTCACAGAAATGTTGGGAAAAGCATTGGATTTCTTATTGGACATAAAATAGGGGATGCAAATCAATTTTAAATGCATCTCAAAGGAGAGAGTAACCTCTAATGATGTCATGATTATAGTCAGCACCAAGAAAATCTATCTACTTCCCAAAGTAGACCTAATGGACTCCAAAAATATAACTATAAAAATAAAGAACAATGCTATTTTGTAAATGTATATAGCATAATATATATACTATATATATAAATGTAAATGTTTATAGCCTAGCTACTTACAGAAGAAAAAAATGACAGATTTCTCTATGTAAGTCTCTTTCCATGTCCCAATAGGAAAACATCATAAATATGTGAGTTCTACATTTTCTACAATAATTAAAACTTAACCACTGAGACCACATCCCATGTGAGGACCATAAATAAGCAGAGTAGCTGCACAATTTTTATGTTCAGTAAGAAAACTAAACCCAAAGAAGGACCTTATCAAGTTGATATTTCCTTTTAAGAAAGAGTGAGACTTGGGCTTATTAATACTCAATGCCCAGTCCTTTAATATCCTTATAATAACACAGCCAATAGATAATGTCTCAATTTTGAGATTGGAAGTCCACCATTTTAAGTTACAAATCTCACTTCACATTCTAGGATAGAAACAGCATTTATTTTAGGAAAGACTGCTCTTTGATCTGCTTGGGTGCCACTTAATCGAAGCCTTCAATTTATACATACAGACAGAATAAACTTCTCTATTGTTCTTGAGGAAAACTTGAGTTAGAGGTGTCTGATCTTTGGTCTATTAACTTAAATAAGTTTCCTTAACAGAGCAGTAGTGTAGAAAGTTGAGGAAATCCTTTATTTAATCATCAATTTATTTTGTGTTCCCTCTCAAAAAAATCTGGATTTTGGAAATCACCTCTACTTGTTACATGAGTATCTTTCTGAGGGACAATAATAACACCCAAGATCAGACTTTGCCCAGAGAACAATAGAGAGTCCTGACCTTACTTCACCTCATGTAGCAAAAAACCATGTAAAGGAATGTGTATGGATTTGGCACAGCTTCAAACTCGACTAAGACATAATGAATGTCATAATCTGGAATTCAAAAGCTCAGTTTTGATAAATATACTATGGAATAGGAGGGCTGCCTTGTCTGGTGAATATAATTCACACCACACATTTGTGATGAAAGGCAGTGATGAGCATGAGTAAGTTGGGGAAATTTGCCAAGAAGAACATGTCAGACTCCTGTGACAGGATAGGAAAGAGACTGGAAGAGGAATGAACTACTGCATTTCTCAGAGACACAAAAGGAAAGCATATGTGAAAACTGAGGTGTACAAGTCTCAGGAGATTGCCATTGTAGGGGTTGAACTGACCCTCCGATGGCACAGAGAAACCTTGCAGGAGCTGAACAGACATCCTGGCAAAAGGTTTGAACAAGTTAGTAATAACAGGTAATTATGGGTAGGACAAATTTTAAGCTATTCTGTGTTTTGTTCACTACTGCAAAGTTTCAGCAGTCTTCTTAAAAGTCCTATCCTGACCCAACCTGTGCTGTGGGCAAAGAAAGGGATGAGTCTTCCTTCCTCAAGAACATGCAATGTCTGAGATGAAGAGGCAGGATTGGGGAAGTCAAATGACCCAGATAGCAAACTGGAAGGAACAGGTGAGGATGGATGCCAATTATAGGTCATAAGTTGTTGAAAGCAGTACATCAGAATAGCTGTCAGTGGAATAGCTTTGCTTATCCACTCACATGGGTCAGCAGCTTTTGAAACAGCCAGGTGGTGATAAGATTAGAAAGTATAAGACCAGATCAGAGCAAATGGAGGGTCTTTTCCAAAGCACAGTAGGGTTACTACTCTAAGAAATATCCAGGAATGAAACAGAGATATTTTTAAAGGGGTGCCACTTCCCCAGGAGGAGATCATGGATGAATCACCCTCTAACTATTTGGGGGAAAAGTAGAACATAATTTCATTTTATAGCACCAGGCTACTGAAACAGAAGCACATGATTAAACAATGGAAGACATGTATAAGCTGTGCAAAGGTGTACAGTTGCTTTAAGATGACACACCATTTCCACAACAAGAGCTCGTACTTCTAGGAATAGTCAGATTTTACTCTTGGCTGATAAATGTACAACTACCTCACTTTAGCTTTTCTTTTGGACAATGCAGATTTCAACTCAGCCTGCCACTACTTTTCCCTGCTACTAGATCTGGGCATCCATCCTCAAGGTGCCCTTTACACTCAATAGAAGAGTTTACTTTCAGCTAGCTACCCCTTCCGAGGTATGCTTTCAGAGAATGCTGCAGAAATACCTTCCTTTTCCTCCAACCTTCCAGGGATCCTTGGATCTGGATAATACCCCCAACGATAGGGATCCAGCCTGAAGAGAAGACTCCAAACCAAAACCATAACTGTCCTATACCAGAGTTTTCCAAGGGAAAAATCTGAATACTTCAGTAAAAAAATATAGCATCCTTATAAAATATACTGGCATAACTAGAATTTGGAGGTCTTAATTTTTTTCATAGAAATCAATTCCAATGACCTTATCTTTAGGAAGCCAGAAATCAAGAGAATTGAGGGAACTAACTGCAGGCCCAGGGAACCTATTAGCACACTTACATCCATAAAGTAGTCTCTTTAAATGATGATTTCACTTGCAAAGAGGGGGCATTTATACAACTCTTGAGAGAAATATCCTTGCATTCCTGCTTGAATAAGTGCTCAGATTAATCCTAATGCTTAATTTCAATTTTTTTTTCTAAAGCAAATCTTATAGTTTGTATGTTTATATTTTATTTTGGAATCATAAAAGAGTATCTGATATTTTCCCCTCAGTATCTTTTATAGTGGATTTGTTTTTTGTCCTCCTCTCTTTAGTCTGAATGCTCTTGGCTCATTTCCTCTCTCTTTATAGTTATACTTTTTTAACCTCCAGTAATCCTTATGTCTCTCTTGTGCTATGCACAAAGACATCTAGCCACTTCTCCAAAAGTGTTACCCATAATTAAACATATTATTCTATTTTAAATCAGTGATAAATAACCCTTGCCTCAATTATTTATTTAGTTTAGTCCTATGACTTAAAACATCCACCATTAAATGCAATTTGGTCTTACAGTAGGTTTCTTTTTTTTTTTTTTCCTTTAAAGAAGTCTACTGATAGCTGGTATCAAAGAAATATCTTTCAGAATGCCACAGTTTAGCAACAAACACTGAAGCCTTGGTGCTTGGCTTTATTTGTTCTTACTAAATCCATGTTGCTTATTGATTGACTTTTCAACCCCATTAGATAACCAGAGATTTTCTCTTTTCTACAGCCTGAATGGGATCCCAGGAGATTCATGTAGTACACAGACTTCTGGAAGGGAGCAGGAGGGAAAGGATTGTATAAAGAAATTATCAGTAAGGGAAGTAGGAAAAGATATTCTGTTAAAAGGAATTTATTGAACAATTTATTGTCAAGACTTGGCTTGAGTCATTCACAAGAGTTAGACCTAGGGGGTTTTACAGACATACAAGTTCAATATAAGTCAACAATATGAGGAAAAAACATGAGGAAAAAAATCTAGCTCAGTCTTAAGTCATACTAATTTAAGGACAGTATCATAAAGAAAGGTAACAACCCTAATGACTTTTGTAATGATTAGACCCCACTCAAACTAAGTTCAGTTTCAAGTTCTTAAGTCATTTTATAAGGGTGAAGTAGCATAGGAAAGGAATCAAATTTTGTTTATTATCTACCACGTGCCAGCAACTGGGCTAGACACTTACATAAACTAACACATGAAATGTAATGCCTAAATCAACCATTTGAATATAAAGAACATATACAACACCAAAAAAACCAATCTGATTTAAAAATGGGCAGAGAACCTGAATAGACATTTTTCCAAAGACATACAGATGGCCAACAGACACATGAAAAGATGCTGAACATCACTAATCATTAGGGAAATGTAAATCAAAGCCACAATGAGATATCACCTCATGCTTGTCAGAATGGCTAGAATCAAAAAGACAAGAAATGATAAGTATTGATGATGATGTGGAGAGAGAAGAACCCTTGTGCACTGTTGGTGGGAATGTAAATTGATTAACTGTAGAAAACAGTATGGACAATTCTCAAAAAATTAAAAATAGAAATACCATATTATCTAGCAATTCCACTACTAAGTATTTACTCAAATAAAATGAAAACACTAATTTGAAGATACATGCACCCCTATATTTATTGCAGCATCATTTATAATAGCCAAGATATAGAAGCAACCTAACTGCCCATTTATAGATGAATGGATAAAGAAGATGTAGTGTACACACACACACACACACATACACACACACGTACACACACCCAATGGAATATTACTTGGCCATAGAAAGGATGAGATCTTGTCATTTGTAACAACATGGATGGACTTAGAGGGTATTATGCTAAGTGAAGTGTGTTAGACAAAGAAAGACAAATGCCGTATGATTTCACTTTTATGTGGAATCTAAAACACAAAACAAATGAACAAACAAAAAGCAAAAACAGACCCATAAATACAGAGAACAAATTGATGGTTGCTGAGAGAAGAGGTTGTGGGGGGTGGGCAAAATGGGTAAAGGGGACTGGGAAGTATAGGCTTTTAGTTAGGGAATGAATAAGTCACAGGATGAAGGGTACAGCATAGGGTATTGCAATAGTGCTGTATGGTGACAGATGATAACTACACTTGCGGTGAGTAAGTATAACATAACATATAGAGTTGTCAAAATACAATGTTGTACACCTATAGCTAATGTAACATTGTGTGTCAACTATACTTGAATTAAAAAAATAATAAATTTTTAAAAATCAACCATTTGACATAGGTATTACTTTTCTCTTTTGGATAGAAGAAAACTCAAAAAGATTAAATGACAAAGCTAGTAAATAAAACTAAAATCTGATGACCAAATCCATGTTCCTGCATTTTTTAGTAGTGAAAAATTAAAGAAACCTACATGTTTAAAAATGAGAGAATAATTAAAACAAGTATTACAAATACATGCAATAGATACACCAATATATTCCCTTTGCAAGGATGACCTTTCTCTAGTATCCATTACAAAGGAAAAGCATTGTGTTATATGCCTCTGCTGGTTAACTTGGAAGGATTCTTTTTTTTTTTAATGTTATTTTATTATGTTATGTTAATCACCATACATTACATCATTAGCTTTTGATGTAGTGTTCCATGATTCATTGTTTGCGTATAACACCCAGTGCTCCATTCAATACGTGCCCTCTTTAATACCCATCACCAGGCTAACCCCTCCCCCCACCCCCTCCCCTCTAGAACCCTCAGTTTGTTTCTCAGAGTCCATAGTCTCTCATGGTTCATCTCCCCCTCTGATTTCCACCCCCCCCTTCATTTTTCCCTTCCTACTATCTTCTTTTTGCATCCTCACGGTTGATCCCAGCACTGAGACCACTTGCTCTGTACTAATTAGTCACCATTCTAAACTTCTGAGTACAGAGTCCTTTCTTTTAATGATTAATTGCAGAGAATAAATGAAAAGCAGGCCTCAAAAGGCTAGAAGGAAGTTCACTCTTTTAATGAAATATTGGGCTAATTAAAGGGAATTATAATGTAAGAGAAAAAAGTTTAAACATATTTGTTAACTACCACTGTTCCTATATTCCAAAGGAAAAGAACCCAATAAAAACCATCCGAGAAGATTCCTTTATGAGCATCTCCCAGCCTATATCCAAGCACTAGCCACACTTCCTGGGTAAGGTATGTGGGCAAGAAAGCTTAAGATTAAAAGATAAATTAATTTGGCAATTCGATTGACTGACCCATCTTGGGCACAATACCTTATCACAGTGATATTAATAGCAAAAAAATGTTTATGATAAAAATATTTCTGATGTTCCTGAATATAATAAATATTTCTGTTTTAATATTCATATATTTTGTTGTCAGTAAAGAAAGAAACACATTTGTAATGAGATACATTTTTTTGAGAGTGGAGAGCATTTCAATAATATTCTATATCACTTTTTACAGTTATTTTTCCTTTAAATTTATTTTCTCTGAATTCATATTCTTCTCAATTTTATAATTTATAAAGACTTTTGACAACAGTTTATAAAATTTCAATATTCTCAGGGAGGCCTGGGTGGCTCAGTTGTTAAGCATCTGCCTTCGGCTCAGGTCATGATCCCAGGGTCCTGGGATCGAGTCCCACATCGGGCTCCCTGCTGAGCAGAGAGCCTGCTTCTCCCCCTACTTGCTCTCTCTCTCTCTCTCTCTCTGTCTCTCTGACAAATAAAATCTTTAAAAAAAAAAATATTTCAATATTCTCCCTACTATTAATTAATGCTGCTTCTAAGCCCAATTATTGTTTATTGATTTCTGTGGCTTCTATAATCAATTTACTCTAAAAGGGTCTATTTCAACTTTTTCATATTTTGCTTTCCTTAACATATTTAAAAATGTCCTTCATAATCTCTTTAACCTCTTTGCTGCTATTTTCTCTTTCCTAGTATCTATAAAGGATATCAGCTATTTTTAAATTACCTCTCCAACTTTTTTATCTTCTATAACCATCATTCAAGTTAATCCTACATGTTTTTTATCAATGACAATATTTATTTTCATGTTGATTTCTGATAGCTTCATGGTAAAGACATATTGGAAGTTTCTAGTTCTTTATGCACAGAACTGTAATCTGCTCTGCTTTAGTTATGGTGTCCTTTAAAATGCTCATGAATTTTAATATTTCCTCTCTCACTGAAATATAATAACTTTATACTTTAATTCCTGCAAATTTGATTTATTGGAAGCTAATGGTATTGAAACGCTGTTGTATGTGATCTTATTATTTAATATTCTAAATTTTAATATCTTGTAGGCTCTATGTACAAAGCTTGCCTGATTATAATAAAGGTATCCTGATGTGAGAGGCTATAGAGGTCATCTGTTCCATTTCTTGCTTTGGTAAGATGATAATGATGCCATGTTGAACAAGTATAAAGTTACCTTATCTCTCTAGCTCTCCAAAGGACATTCAAATTATAACTAGGTGGTTTAAAATCTCTGTTATTGAATTATTTAGAATTTGACACAATAATCTCTAAAAATTTTTCACACTAAAATATCAGATGAATTCGTATGGCAACCCATTATATCACTATTGACATTCTAAGAAGAAAATGGCTCTTAAGTAATGTACTTTTTCATTTACATCCACTTGGAATTTCTTTTGTCTATTTGGCCCACATTGCTTATACTTTTCATATACATATTAAACGTAATATACATCTTTCTCATTTCAATTTGGTACATCTTGAAGTCCTTCTGGTCAAAAAGCATCAACATTAAAAATGAGTAAAGTAGGATATTTCTTTCATAGTATTAGTAAACAGAATATTTCTCTTCATTACATCTCTAAAAGTTGACACATGCTGTATTTATTAGTCAGGGTTATCCAGAGAAACAAAACCAAGAGAATGTGTATGTGTGTGTGTGTGGAAAGAGATTGATTATAAGAAATTGACTCACATGATTATAGACCAATGAGTTCAAAATCTACAGTGTGGGCTGGCAAACTGGAGACTTAGGAGAGCCAGAGGTGCAAATGAAGTTTGAAGGCAGTCTGCTGGAGAATGCCCTCTTGCTCTGATAGAATAATTTTTTTGTTTTATTCAGGCCTTCAAATGATTAGATGAGGCCAGCCTATGTTATGAAGGGCAATTTGTGTACCCAGCATTCACCAATTTAAATGTTTATTTCATCCAGAAACACTCTCCAACTTGACACATAAAATTACCCATCACACAGCATTAAGATATGTT
Source organism: Phoca vitulina (assembly GCF_004348235.1). Lineage (NCBI taxonomy): Eukaryota > Metazoa > Chordata > Mammalia > Carnivora > Phocidae > Phoca > Phoca vitulina. The sequence continues at coordinate 27,277,249 of NW_022589711.1, read as the reverse complement.
ACAATATCTTAGATACAATATCTAAGACATTGTCTTTCTCAATGTTATTTCAGATGATAGAGACAATTTGCAGATTTCCTAATAGTGGCATTCCTTGTGGTAATCTGGGACAACAACCCATTAGTCTAGATAATGCCATATTATATAATCTAACAACTCTATCACCTTAATATCAGTTCATATTTCAGATTGGCATTACCACATTACTCCAGAACTGAGTAAAATCCATCAATATAGAACCCTGGGACAAATAATATTCCTAGCAAGGAATTTTTTCAAAATTAGTCAATAGAAAAGTTTATTGTTTAGTTTTTCAATAATCTAATAACCATCTAAATCATCTAAATCATAAATCTAAATCATCCTCTTTGTCCTTCTAAATTATCTTCTAAATTATCTAAATTATTGCCTCTTTTTTTACATACTTAAGTAGGTGAATATTTCATAACATTATTCTGTAACTTTGTACTTTAAGACCCAACATTCACATTGCCTCATTTGATTTTCATAGCAACTATATAAGGTAAGTAGGAATATAGGAGATTGTCACTGCTTTATTTTTTGAAAACAGAAACACGGAGAATGTAATAATTTTCTTATGGTCATCCATTTAGTGACAGAGGCTTACCTAGAAGCCAAGAATCATGAATATTAGTTTATTACTCTCTTTTTTGACTACATCACATTAAATGTCAACTGATCTGTTGAAAGTTATACATTTGATTAGCTAAACTTGCCTTTTTTTAAATCTCGTCCTCTATATGAAAACTAAGTAGTTTAAAAATGGACTTTCTATTTCATCATCAAATTATCTCAAAACAACGTAATATACTTAGCATCTACCAAGTACAAAATATTGGATTACAACAACTATTTAATGGCCACCCCAGAAGATTCTGAAATTCCTGTGAAATTCCAACAGACATGACTCTGTAGATAAATAGGAAGCTAAATTGGGAATATAGAATTGCCACTAGAAAGTGAGTCTGTCTGGATTGGATTTCTCACAGTATTGTTCCAGAATTTTCATTGAAATGTTCATTAAGTCAGAAGATTTACTTATAGTATCTATTTCTTCCCAATTTTTGGAAGGCAGTTTATTGATATAAGAGTGTGTGTGTGTGTGTGTGTGTGTGTTCCACCTTCATTCCACACACTCACTCAAATTCCAACATATGGTATCATATTTACTTGCTTCATAATGTTTGGAAGGGCTGAAAGCAGGAGACATCTAATAGGATTGCTTTTTATATTTGGTTAAAGCCTACTCTTATTAAAGAGTGGATGCTGGGTTTTGAAGAGAGAGAGGAAGAGAGTGGAAATTGCCTTTAAGAGTAGTAATGTAAAAAAAAAAAAAAAAAAAGAGTAGCAATGTAGGGGCACCTGGGTGGCTCAATCGGTTAAGCATCCAACTCTTGATTTCAGCTCAGGTCATGATCTCAGGGTCGTGAGCTCGAGCCCTGCAAAGGGCTCTGTGCTGAGTGTGGAGCCTGCTGAAGATTCTCTCTCTCCCTCTGCCCCCCCCCCCCCCCCTGCTCTCTCTCTCTCTCTCTCTGTCTCTCTCTGTTTCTCTCTTAAAAAAAAAAAAAAAAGCAATATAGGACAAAGCTGCCTAGAATGGATATGGAGAAGTCCCTGGCATACTGGGCAACTTTACAGGGCAACTCTCAGCAAGTAGGCGATTCTCCGAAAGGACTAGGCACACAGTGTGCCAAGGGAGTCTGGAGCCCAGGAGCCAGATCTACCTGCTCTGGGTCTACGAATGGCAGAGAAGTAGAAAGCCATTGGGCTGTAAGGGGTCCTATGAACTTAGACTGAACCGCAATTGGCCCTATAATGCATAAGTTAGACCATAGAAATCATAAGAATTTTCTATAATCAATTGCAAAATTGAGAAAGTGGACATAGATAATAACTGATATTGAATGTAGATCCAGAAGCAAATCATATTAAACCCAATAAGGCTATGTTTCCCACACATATAAGTATAAACAATGAAATTCACTCTTATTACACAAATTTGACTCCAATGTTGAAACTCAGTAGAATGAGAATAAGAAACTGGCTGAGTGATGATTTTCTTTATTATTAGCTTAGATAAGAGGAAGTAGGAAATGAGTATTGGGTTCCTGGACTTGTGTTAAATGTTTTACTCACATTTTCAGATTTAGTAAACACAATGGAGCTTTGAGGTATCTATTGGTGCTTCTGTTTTACAGATGAAGACTTGAGGCTTAGAGTGTATAATTAAGGCACATGCATTCCTAATCCTAAAGCGGTAACTACAGATCCTACTTTTTAATCAGTAAGCAATGAAGTATTTAACTGCTTTAAGATTTAGTCCTAGAGATAATAGCACAAAATGTTGATAATCGTATAATTGTACTATAATAAGAAGCACAAATATCCTATTGAATAAGAAATAGTAATAATATAAATAGCCAAATAATGAAAAACTGAAAATGTCTTTGTATAGTTGATCCTTTTCAGCTTAGGTTTACAAAGTAATTAAATTATACAATGTGTGCATAAAGCAATATTTCAAGTTACTTCATCATCTCATTCTGATAGATGCTAAACATTATAAGAAGGCTGCCTCCTCTAAACCATAGAGACAAATGAACTATCTTATGACCAAAAGAATGAGAACTGAAAACTTAAGAACCTAGATAAAACCCTTAAAAGTTTACTCTCATACCCTCTGTGTAAATGCTCTCGTTAGTTATTAAAATCTGATTTTCAAAAATTAAAAAAATTAAATGTAGCTGAGTTCACAAAAGATAATGGGATAAAAATGGAAAAACTTCTTAATTGTTTCTTTCCAATATCAGCAACCCCAAGACATCAAGCTCATGATATAATCAATAAAACTGTCATGCCCTAAATTCTAACATAATACTGGGTAGTATTAAATCTCCTGTTGCAGAAACTGTATAATGCACTCAACAGATTTTATTTTTGGCCTGAAATATAATGTTTCTTGCTTGACTAAAATTCAAATATATATATATATTTGAGAAAGTATATTTGAGAATGTAGCTTAGCTACTGATATATAGTGTAGTCCCCCTAGTCAAAGAACCTAAGAAAATCAATGTATATAATTCTAACCCAGAACTCTCATTTGGAATCACTTTGTGAGGGTTATTTCTCATTTTTAATAACACAGAATTGGAAAGCTAAGATAATGGAAACAAAATTGCTCTAATGGTAATAAAATATTTGTAAACTAAAATATATTCATTTTGACTGTAGAAGAGACATTTAAATAATTTAACTGCTGTGAGTAAAATTGAAATGGAGCTGTAATTACTCAGATTTTCAGCATTCCTTCCTTTACAAAGAGAAAGAACTGCTACTGGTTTCCCCATCACAGATACTTCTATCCTGCCAAATAAAAAGATTAAAAATATGTGCCAGCTGCAGGAAGACTGAGCCTGCAGCAAATTAACAAAATACAGGTGACACTTTTTCCAATCACTCTTTCTTATTAATGTGGTGTCTTGCAAATATGTATTTCATTAACTCTGTAAGAATATACATGAGGGATACACCAGCCTTAAGTGAAAGCGGGAAAACAGCTAATATTTTTTTCAATTTTGAGATCCTTTTTTATTGGCTCTTTAGGAAGTACTAAAAATATCTTTTTTAAATCAAGACTATAAAAATGTGGCCCAAAAATTACCTGAATAGTTTTTCTACTTTTTATTGGGACATCCCCCCAGTAATCTGGGAATCTATGAATACCAAAGACTACAGTCTAGATAACAAAGTTAAGGAGTTTAAATATTATTGTAAGCTTTCCCTGAATATTTGTAGATATGAGATGATTTTAGAATAAAGATACTCTTCAAAGAATTAATCTACTACTCTCTTTCACCTACACCTTTCTCCACACACACACAAAAGTATTTTTTTAATGTATCTTCTACTAATGACTATTATCCTCTAGTCCCTATTATTTTTCCTTCATCCAGTCACTGCTTTTTTTCTGTCCTTTGTTCCATATTAAATGCAGGTCCTTCTCCCAAATCTTTGCCACATGCAAGTAGCCAAAGACCACTATTATTTTAATAGCCACCAATTTCTTTATTGTTTAGCCGAAACTCTCCTAAATTTAGGTGACTAAATTAGATTTCAGGGAGAAGGATAAGAATGCATCTGTTCGCTTTTATATTTACCCAGCCTCCTATATGGAATTACTAAGAGCATTTACCAGAGCTGATCCTAATTAGGAAAAATGTTTATTATCACAGTTCATCCACAAGGTAGTGGGATCCAAATGTCAATCACCTAAATATGAAACATATCATGGACAAAACTGGAATCTCCTGAGTTTATAACACCCTTCTTCCAACAATTCATAGCCTAAAACTCCAATATGAATACCCATCTCTTATCAGTACACATAAGCAGATTTCTGACTCATTTTCACATCCCTATTGGGAATGCAGACTGACTCTGAATCCATTTTGCTGGTGCCTGACTGACTCTTAGCTCTTTCATCTCTTTCTCCCAAGTGATCTGTCTTCTACTCTTTTAGTTGCCCACAAACACCAGCTGAAGACCTATGGAAAGAGGACACCATAATTAAAAGGCCATAGCCCCTTCACTTGTAGTAGCACATAACTGTTTTTCTTCTCAGTACCTCCTCTAATTTTTTTTAAATAAACCCCTTCCTTTGAGGAATGGCTCCTTTACACTATGTGATTCCAATAATGGCTTCCAATTATGACACTGATCTGTGATCTAGCCACGGAGGTCGTATACAACCCATTCAGACCATATCATAATTACATTGTCTTCAAGCCTATATATAGTATCAGTCCAATAGGTGAACACTTTTCTAAGCTACTCCAGAGTCATTCTCTAAGGATTTGTTTATTTTGATATTTATGTTTTTTGTTTGTGTGTGTTTGTGGTTGGAAAAATATCCATTGGGGATCACTTGGGTTATAAAGCTATAAAGACTGAGCTCAAGACCTGCCAGCCAACACAGTTCTATTTTGTGAAGTTTAGTGGTTAGATATATTGAAGTCACCATGGAAAGAAAGAGAAAGAGAAGAAAGTATACAATTATTAGTCCCTGAAGTCCTTGGAGATGTGTGGGGCCTACTTTCCTGAAGCTTGGTTCCTTAGCTCTTTCTTCAATTTAGTGAATTGGATAATTTTTATTTTTACCTAAGTTAAGTTTACCTAAGTTTTTGTTTTGTTTTGTTTTTTAAGTAGGCTCCACACCCAGCATGGAGCCCAACATGGGGCCTGAACTCAGGACCCTGAGAGTCGAACACTTAACCGACTGAGCCACTCAGGCACCCCACCTAAGTTAATTTTAGTTGCATTACTAACTTCCTTGCAAACCACATGCCTGGGTTTACTTGTTTTGTGCAAACATACAGGATGGTCATTTGTATTACCCTGGTAGTGGTAACATATAATATCCAATTTAGAGTCAAGTCAATTATTCTCAGTGTTCAATAGAGCTAACACCAGGTTCTGTTTGCTTTCAAGTATCAAAATGAGCCCACCTCGAATCACTGCTATAGCATTAGGATATATTTAAATACTTAAACTCATATTGCAAAATTGTTCAAGTTATGTCCACCCTCCACTAGGGATCTTCTCCCTCAATTAGATTAAAAATCTATTATCACTGTCACTCATTCCTAAAATTGCTATCTAGTGAAGTTTTCTGTATGGTTAATTTAAATTATGAGACAGGTTCACTAATTTTATACAAATAAACTCAAAACCTTTTTAATTTTTTATCATTTTATTTTAAAACATACTATTTCGCCAATATCTTAGGAATCTTCTAAAACTATGTTGACTCTATCACCTTTCACAATAAAGTAGAACGTGAGTGAGATAAAAAAGAAATGAGCATGTATCTCTGCATTTTCTTTTCTGTTTTCAATAATAACTATTCCTTGAAGTCTCCACAACCATCAAGGATTTAAAAAATTCCTTTGTATAGTGGTTATAATGTAAGATAAACCACACAACCAAAATGTTTGCAAGCAAAGGCTTTTACAGTCTGATGGCCTTTCCATGAGGATACACATTAATAACCGAGTCTCATTTTTATTTTTCGTCATTTATTTTAATTGTCTACAAGTCAGACTATCACTAAGAGCTACCTAAATTCAAAGAGTCACAGAAGACTTCATGGAATCAGTGGAATTGGATTTGAGATTTGACACATGGGTAGAATGTTGTTGGATATGCTTTGGTGGCAAACAGGCAAAGGTATAAACGCCATATTCAGGGACTTGCGAATAGAAGAGTTTGGTTGTGCTAGATTGATTGATAATGCCTGGAGCAACTGAAAAGGTAAGGCTGAAAGTATGGGCAGAATTCAAATTTTGGCAGGATCTGAATATCAGATGTGAATTATTCTATCAGTCAGTCAAAGTCCATCTTGAAACCATATCTGAGTATGTACCATGTGCCAGGTATTGTGTTTAGTCCTGATAATACAAACTTAAATTTAGTCCCTAGACCTATTAGGAGAGTGACAAGTAACCAAGATGTGATAAGGAACACTGAGGACTGGGAAGTTTTCCTGGAGAAACTGAAGTCTGAGATGGGTACTGAAAAATGATAATCATTAACAAGATAAAGGGGAGGCAAAGTGGGAGAAATATATTAATTGAGTGCCAGGAAGAGGGGGGAAAGGACAGACCCAGAGAGAATACGACATACAGAGAATTATAAATAATTACAAAAAATCCTGTAAACTTGAAGCTTACAGTGTGGAAACAGAATTCAGGAGCTATATTGGGAAAATGAATTATTATACCCTGCTATTGTTGGGAAAAGGAAACTTAAATATCATCTAGTTCATATTATTTTATTCTTACAAAGTTAGAAATAATTTTGTGTATTTTTTTATGTAATTACTTAGCTTAGAAAAAAACATTCTTCATAATACTCTTCAGTCCAATTGTAGCCATATTATTACAAAGTGTTAAATAACTTAGTTTACAGGGTGAGTACCATGAGGGAAAGGATGTTTATCTCTTCTGTTCAGTGATGCATCTCAAGATCTTAGAGATAAGATCTCAACTTAGAGTAGTACCTAGGACAGATAGAGCATTCAGAAAATATTAGGTGAATAAAATTAATAATATGTTAATATATTCTCAGAGATGTAATGTTTTTTTCTTTTACATGATGAGTGCATTGAAATAAAAGAAAGCCTATCATTGAGTTTCTGGGTTCAGAGATTCATAGAATTGAACTCCGAGGAAGAGTAATGGAGTTTTATTTGTCTTCCTGCAATTACCTTTTGGATAAAGATCCCAGGGAGCAAAACTCCTTCCCACTCTGAATGCTCCATATTGTCTGGGAAAGACTTCTCAAAGAAATACACTGAATACAAACCTGGATTGCATATGATCTAGGCCAGCTCTCAGCCTTAAACATATTTAAATTACTCAAATGCTTACTCTAAAAAGCACTGATGTGGGAGTACTCTACTTCTGATGCATTTTGGTCGAACACTAATCAGCTGCTAGCCTCCTGTTACTAATTAGCTTTTGGTTTTCATATGAGTGCAAGCTTAAAACTTGTAGAAGTTTATATTTCAAATTTCTGCAGATATTTTAACAGTCTCAGACTCAACCTTTTTAACTCTGAGAGTGGGAGAAATAAAATAATAATCTTCTAGTATTTGTTCCTATAAAATTAACTCACCACAACATTTATGAAGGCTATTAGAGCTGTATAACGTGTGCAATTACCAAACAACCAAAGTCCCTTAATCCACAGCCCAAACTTTTCTGAAAAATAAAATGAGTGCATTCAAGATTAAGCTGTCTGAAAGAATAAAGGGTTATGATACAGGAGATATGTATCACTGTAGCCAGAAAACTCCTTTCTGAACTTTCTGTCCTCTTTTCCTTAGTAAATTAAAAATACTTTGAGCACTTATCATGGGTAGAGAATTGCTTATTTTCTCTTTTTCAAATATAGAAGAAATCTTTTTACAAGTAACATATATCAGTCAAAGGACACTCCCTTTTTTTAAAGACTTATTTATTTATTTGAGAGAAATGGGGAGAGAGAGAGAGAGAGCAGAACGTGAGCATGAAAGGGTGGGGGCAGAGGGAGAAGGAGAGAAGCAGAGTCTCCACTGAGCACAGAGCCCCACCTCAGGACCCTGAGATGGTGACCTGAGCCAAAATCAAGAGTGGGACGCTTAACGACTGAGCCACCCAGGCACCCCAAAGGACACCCTTTTGAAGACTTCTTTTGATAGCTGTTGTTTTCTACTTATTTCCAATTCCCTAAATCAGCCAACCTATCTTCTGCCTCAATTTGACCTATGGTTATGATATAATACTTTGTTTTAGGCCTACAGAAGTTATAGCAATAGAATAATAACTTTATAAACTCTTGGATATAGGGTGTCCATATACCTTTTCCTTTTGTGCCTGAACATTCTCCAGGTAAGTACATTAACACTTACCAAGTGCCTACTACATATTGCTCCAAACTGTAAAATGGTATTTAATGATTGAAGCCTAAGTGCATAGTTCTGAATTTTGTAGGTAAAATAAGATAGGATGAGATAAGATGAAATAAGATAAAATGTCAAACAAATAACTTTTCCACTTAAATTGAGGGGCAGCATAGTGTAGTAGCTAAGACAGTAAGACTATCTGGACTTGACTGACCTTTTATACTTATTAGCTTTGTGTCTTTGGGCAAGTTTCTTAGTCTCTTCAAATCTCTTAGCATCTCAGTTTCCTCATCTATAAATTAGTGATAATAATAGTTAAGACTGCTTAGAACATTGCTGCAACCTAGGAAGGAATTAATAAATACTAGCTAATATTATCAAGGTGATTCCCACTGAAAAACTTGAACACTCATCATAGTACTTTGCTCATAGTAAATAACAACAAAGATATTTTGTGAGACAAAAGAAAAATTCAATCCTATTTGGGAAGATGTAATTATCAGTTGTATAATTCACAATTTAAAATAGAGAATAGGGGTGCGTGGGTGGCTCAGTCATGATCCCGGGGTCCTGGGATCCAGCCCCAAGTGGCTGGGGGGGGGGGCTCCCTGCTCAGCAGGGAGCCTGCTTCTCCCTCTCCAGCTCCCCCTGCTTTTGCACTCTCTCTCTCCCCCCTCCCCCCCTTTCTCTGTCAAATAAATAAAATCTAAAATAAAATAAAATACAGAAAATAAATCAAGTGCTCAGAAGAAGAATAATTCACCTTGATGGTGAGATCAGACAGTAATTTCTTCCAGGGCTCCTGGTAAAAAGGCCATTGTGTGATGAAATAAATAGTACTCTTCACAACAGCGATAAAATAAGCATAATGACAACTTCAATCCTCAGTATAGGCTGATGGCATCATACCAGTGCCCAATTCAAAACAACAATTCAGGAGAAGCAGTTTTGCAAAGGGTTGCTGTTGGTTTGAAAAATCAGGAGCTTCCCAGGTGAAATTTGAAATTGGCCTCCATTCATGGAGGGCAAGTAGAGACTGAAAAAAAGAGGTGATTCAGATTGGTAGGTGGCAGGTTTAATAAGCAAGGGAACTTATATATGAGATTTGTTTGGGGCAGCCGCAAGACTAATAGATATCTGCACTCGCCTGCCAGAATCTTAAGTTTATATAGAGGCCTTAACTGGGTTCTGTCACATATTTAGTCCAGATGGTCTCAACACCTTACTCTCAAGGCTGTGAACTTGAAACAGCTCCTAGTGGGAGAGTGGTGGGCTGACATACATTCCAAGGACAGGTGGGATGAGGAGCCTCTGATTGCCAGATTCAGCTCACAGGTAAACCACCAGTCCTCTCTTCTCAGTGACCTCCTCCAAAAGATGCTAATGAACTAGACAGCCTGCTTTCTGCTGTTTTAACTTCTTCTAGGGATATAATCTATATTATCTATAAAAATGCTTGACATTTAAGCAATCCTCCTTGAATATTTTTACCATCAAATAATGTTTTGAAAAATGAGTGACAGAGCTTGAGATTGTATTCTTGGCAAAAGAAGCCTGCAGGGTAACTAATCCATGCTGCCATTTGAGCATAAATATATCTTTCTTACCAAACAAAATTTTGAAGTAAAATCATCTTGTAGAAGCTGAGGTGTCCCATAGAGACAGTTATCAAAATAGAAGGCCATCCTATCTTTGCTCCATAGTGATGTTGTCACATGTTTTCTACGGATAGGTATATTAAATACAGCCCAGTGCACAAACACATTAGAGGTCAAGTGTCCAAGCTTCACTCCATGGAACATAAAGTAAATTATCTTATTTTGAAAAAAATGTAGTAATTATAAACAACTGCCTCAGGCAAAATAAACTCTGTAACCTATACTACACAGAATGCCTACTTGTGAGCAAAATAACTTCTAGATAGACTGGGTATGAAAGAACACCAAAGTAACCAAATGAGGTAATTTATTTTATGGCTTTGTCTTTTACAAACCTGTTAAAAGCAGGGAAATGTCTATCAAAGGTAATTGGCTCTGTTTTAGAAGCAGGGTAGATTGTTTCTGAACAAATCAAATTCAAGCTGATAAGGTTATAATAGACAATTATGTGTCTACTATTCAAAAAGTAGTATCAGCTTATTAAGAAACACATTTTAAAGAAAGGATAACAAAACATACCTTTTTAACCCCTTTGAAAACTTAACTTTGGATTAGAAGACTGTTCTTACCAGTTCTAATTACTGCATTACCAAATGAGGTCCAGATTTTCCATGAGCAGCAAATGGGTCTGTACCCGTAACTGCAGCCCTCCTGTCACTAACTGATGGCCACAAAGGTAGAGTTTAGAAAACAATATGAGGATTTCTTTTCCCAGTAGTTGCTTCCATGAGGTGATGAAGAATGCAATGAGAGTAAAAGCTACCCCTAAAGCCTGCCTGAGCCTTGGGTAAATATTATCCTGAATATTCAAGATCAGACTAGTGCCAAGCAAGCAGTATAATTTGGGATATCCAACCAACAAATTGCTCTATACTTCACTTGGAAGAGAGGGTCGTCCTTTTTGAAGTGAAATAACCATACTCATATGACCTCTCAGGCCATGCCTATTGAGTTAATAAATATAAAATAATTAATGATAATCAGCAAAATTCTTTAGCAGCCATAGACCAGGTAAGGACGAAGGGAGAGAATCTTCCCTAGATGCTTTATTTGGCAAATATTTTAAGGACAAAATGAGAAGGACTGTTAGTGGGATCCATTGAAAATTACATAGTATTTACAAAATTTAGGAACCATTTATCTTTTCTGTAGAACTAGGAAAAATGAGTCTCAACCCCTAGTTCTTCTTTAATACCAGATTTAAAACCTCTAATCATATTACCCAATAGCATTTTGCACTAGCTAAATTCTTTTGAAACACTCTGATATGTACAATAATCATTAAATGTTCTAAGGTCTCATCTTTTAAAATTTTTTGCCTGATGCTTCACTAGCATCACTAAAATATTTTGGCCTTCTGGTGTTCTTTGTTAACCCAAGTAATCACTGGAGTCTTGAAGGGAAGACTGTGTCTTGCTCATTGGTTCATCTCCAGGATATTGGCTAGCAATAGTAGCATCCCCATATGTCTATTGTTTTGGAACCATGAGCTAGTATAGTGGGCCTTATGCTTGTTCTGACCTTTTGGAACAAAGAATTCTTTTAATTTATCTGACAGTAAGAGAGAAAATAAATTTCATCCTCAAGACACCCAAATGGGGTTTTATAAATCCTTTAACAAAAAACATTAATGAACAGAGATTGAATATTAATTCATTTTAATTATTTTTTTCCCTAGCTTCTCTAGTTTATTCATTTGTCCTTACAATACTCTAACATAGAAATGATCAGGCTTAAAACAAGGGGAAAATAATCTTTCTTTTCTCTCTCTCTCTCTTTTTTTTTTTTTTTAGATTTTATTTATTTATTTGACAGAGAGAGACACAGTAAGAGAGGGAACACAAGCAGGGGGAGTGGGAGAGGGAGAAGCAGGCTCCCTGTGGAGCAGGGAGCCCGATGCGGGGCCCGATCCCAGAACCCTGAGATCATGACCTGAGCCGAAGGCAGACGCTTAACGACTGAGCCACCCAGGCGCCCCTGTCTCTCTCTCTTTTTAACTCAATCCACAACATGCATTTTTAAAGTGTCATGGAGCAACAATGCATGGGATGGCTAACTATAATGTAATCTATAATGCTGTCTCTCTAAATCAATATGTAGGTAACATGTCCCTTACATCTATCCTATATAATATTGTACACCACCACCAAGTGCTAATAAAAAATGAACTTGCTAAGTCTCCTATTAATAATAATATATATGCTTCTCTGAATGCATGCCTTACAGTGAAGCAATACTTTCATTCCTGCCCAAAGCAGAGCACTTTCAAACCTGACACCAATCCTGGTACTCAGAAACCTATAAATGATTATCTCAGCCATGGGCTACATAAAATAAATTAAGTTTTAAAGATTGTAAAAATAAAACCATGTGTCTAAACATATGGCATGTTCATTGGCAGTGTGAATGTTCATCATAAGAGAAATCTCATCCAGTTTGTCAGGAAACGGAATCAAATATTTCCTCCCATGTAAGTCAGAGAGCTCAATAGCAGCCTCCCTAAGGTTCACGGTGAATACACTGGTTGAAATACTTACTATCACTGACAGTACGGAGGTAAAAACCCAAAACCATAAATATGGAGAAATAAAAATTCTAAAATCAATACTTAGAGGAAATTCAAACCTCAAATGGATGCTCTTACCCTACCAGAAAAAAACTGAACCATCCTGGTAATTAGTAGGTCGGATAAAGACTAGAATAAAAATGGTGCCAGGCGTTTAGCCACACAACATCGGTACTTCCTCCCATTAATGTTACTTGAAAGTTTTAAAACCATCTGGTTCTATAGCTAAGTCAACCCCGGAGGGAAGAAAATTGGAGTTTCACCTGCCATTTCTTAAATGTGTCCACCCTAGAGGTGATATACTATATTTTCCACTTATATATTAATAGCCAGATCAAATCACATGCGATTACTATCTTTCTATACGCATGGAAATAGAGCAAAACTGGATATTGATGTAAAGCTTGAGTCTATGACTAGACAGGACTTTGGGATTTGTGGAATTATATAAATCCACTTCTTTCCAGAGTACCTAACTATGCCCTTGACTTACAGGAAAGTAGAGTAGCCTCTTTGGGAAAGTATTCAAACTATGTCCACAATTGTATATAGGCCCAATGGACTTAAAAGGACTTAAAGTAAATTGTGTCTGTTGGTAAGAACCCAAATTGTGATGAGGGATAATGAAAGGGAGGGAAGAAGGCATCTGGCATTTTGGAGTCAGTCTCAACGATCAGGCCTAAGGATTGTAAGCAGATGATGACACCACAAAGAGTGTAGTGATTGTTCCATGATGAGCATGATTTTCTTCTACCATAAAAATGCTTAAAAAAAAAAGAAGTTTCTGGAGTAACATAAATTTCCATGGAGTCAAATGTCACTGTTTCCTATTCTTACATCAATAAGCCTTTAAAGATATTACCTTATATAACTTCAGAGCAGTCAATGAGCAGGTGCCCTTCCTTATCAAGAATTCAATGACAACTGCTTATCAGGAGGATCCAGAATGCTTTCAAGTATATGAAAACATATGTTAAAATTCCTTGTATCCCATTCTTCTTCAAAATAGAAACCCTTCAAAATAGAAACTTCTTCAAAATAGAAATCTGATTTTTCTTTTCTTTATTTATAGCTCTTTTCAAAATTTCAACTACCAGAATACAATCCTGAGAATAAAACAGATTGTTTTCTAAATGTGAAGATCATAAGACATAGTAGAAGACATTTCCTCATACTGGTATAATGTTTCAGTTACTATTTTTTCTCTTAAAAAAAAATAGAAAAATCCTAAAAAAGGCAAGGGAAAATAACCAAATATGCAAATAAGTATTATAATCCTCATAGTGAAATTCTGTGTCCAGTCCTCTTTAAAATATAATTTCTTGGGGGAACAGCCCAAATCCTAACCTACTCCAAACAAGTTGTAACATAATCTTATAAATCAAAACACAATCAAGTTAATGAGTCTCAAAAGATAAGGAGATTTATAACTCTTAGTTCCTCTCTCAAAAATTGGTGATGTTTTAATGATCTTAAGTTTCCAAATGCAAAAGATAAAACCTGTTTGAAACGTCACAAAAATAAATGTATAAATAAATAAGTAAAAAAAAAAAAAGAATGAGGAAGTAAGTGCTAAATTTCTGCAAAGTGTTGCAACTTTTAGGGTTGAATCTGTTTCCTTTCCATAAAATTGAAGTGATGCCAGCAGAATTAAAATGATCTGTCCCATGCAATCATAAATAGCATGATAAATATGCTAGTCATTCTGTTTTTTTTTTCTCTTAAAGACTTAATGTTTCAGAAAACAATTAGGAACTGAAGCTAAACAATCATGTCTCAAAAAGAAAGGAATAGAGAGAGAAAGAGTACACAAGCACAGACTCTTAAATGGATTAGTTTATGTCTCCCAAGAAGCTCATTTTGATTTATACATTATGCTGAAATGTGTATATTTGTTCTCTGTACAGTGATGCTACCATCCTCAAAAATCTCTATCACAGTCTTTAAAATTATGTCTTTTAAAAATATGATAGAATTTCATGATGGTGCTTTTGCAGAAAAGAGTTAAAGATTGAACAAAAAAAATTATATGGATTAAGATAAAGGAGTGACAGTTCCAGTTTGAGAATATTCCTTGTTGTTTTTTAGGAATTGTACTAAAAGTTTCTTATTACAGGTCATTATAGCAAGTTATTTTCTCTGTGTTCTAACTGGAACAAATAGACTTAAATTAAAGCTTATGGGATTTCAGTTAGATATCTGGAAGGATCTGCTGACAGAGGGGTCTGTTAAGCCTTGAATATAAGCTTGGAAAATCTTTTTATCTGCTAGCCTTTAAAAGGAGTGTGGGATGGTTTTTCCAGCTTAGTTTGCCTAAAGACAAAGACAGACAAGCTGACATTTCTGAAAACTTTTCCAGCACTAATTTTCTCTGATGTGGTGATTATGTAATTAGGTCCTCGCCGTAAATATTTCCTCTTTTGCTTTTCCTCTATTCTCAGCCATCACCACCATTCCTCACCATCTCTACAAATTCTTTTTTTTTTCCCAAAAACAATTTCAGTGTAGAAAAGATAACAAAATTCAATTATTTTGAATAAGTGAATCTATTATACAGGGATATATATATATATTTTCCGATGAAGGAAATTAATAAGACTTTATCTGACTATCACTATTTAGGGATACATATGCTATATGCACATATAACAAGTGGTTAAAGTAACTGAAAAGCTTCGCTCATTTTCTCTAACTCTAGATTTATTTTATTATTATGCCCCACTTGGCCATCCTATTCATAATTTTCAAATAATGTATGTATGAATTGGAGATTTAGCTTTGCACTTCACAGTAACTGATTTCCAGAGGCACCTGAGTGATTTTGTATACAAACGAAGTTGCTGCCTGTGTATTTCACTTGAGAAGTATTTTGGAAAATCTTTTATAATGCTGAGTTGAGTTGGGCCTATTTAATTTGGTTTGGTCTCAGCTTTCATGAATTTTCTATTTGAGTCTGTGATTTTCAAAGCCCTTCTAGGATTTTTGTAACCTTCCCATCAACCTTGGAAAGGAATCTTGTTTGCTAAAGTTTTGTAAATTACTTTATTTCACACTCAGAGTGCTAAAGATTTTTACCAGGCAGTAAGACCAAACTTAGAGTCATTCGGACTACATTCAACTATTATTTTGAATAAGTATTATTTATTCAACAATTCAACTATTATTTTGTATGTGATCAATTGCTAAGTGTAAACCATCTTTTCCAGAGAGTTGTTAGGTGAGCAATTGCAGTGCGGTTTGTGGTGGGAAGTTCTATTATTTCAAATATCCTATGTAATCCTTTACTATGACCAACTTCTTATTCCTGATCTAGGTAAATAAATCTATTCCACAAATTTCTGCCTATAATCTAGAAACTCATGGTGAGTGTCTTCTTATGGGTCTGAAGTTTTATACAGACATATGTCATATTTTAATTCATATTCTTCTATCCCTTATACTCCTAGTGAAATTATTATGACCTCAGTTGATATGCTTTGCTTTCCCTTTCATAAAACCACAACTAATCTTTTTGAGTACTTCCTATGTAACAAAACTCTGGTCAATCAAATAGGTTTCATTTTGTCATTATTTCAATTCGGTGAGCTTCATTTACAGTTGTTCTGGACATAACATATCTGCCCTGAGTATTCCCAGCCTGAAACCTATATTTACTTTTAATTCAGTTTTAAGCTCCAATTTTTGGTGCCATTGTCATAATTCTAAACCTGGATACTAGTCTTTGGTGCATTCTTTACATTGTTAAAAAACAAAAATTCAACTGAGTAAATTTGAAGATCTAATTGGATTTAATAAGCCATTCATGTATCAGGTACCATCCCATCTAGCAAGTGGAGGAGAGTTCTGAGGAGTAGTACAAAATGGAAGGTTTTTATAGGAAGCAGAGCAGGGCAAGAAGTTATTAGCAAAAGAAAAGAGAGTATTGTTTCAAGCAAGGTTACTTTCTCTTAGGAGGAAGTGCGGGGATCTTATTAGATGCCTTTACCCACCTTCCTTTGGGGAATGAAAAGGGCCCTGTGACACATTCCCTCCTTGGTGCTGATCAGAAAAATTCCAGATTAATTGGCTTAAAATTCCACTTCTGGAGAGGTTGAAATAGCAATCAAGTCTCAGTTTGCTATCCTGGGGCCAAGTGATTCCACTTCAAGCCTGTGGTGTTCTTTTTAACAACATTTAAGTTCATGCAACTTGTCTGTCATTGTAATGCAATCATTTTCAAATTGTGATCCAAGTAAATCACAAAGCAGGGATGTTCCCTACAGGTCTATATGGTCCCCAGGCAAAAGGGGACAAGGAAGAATGTTGCAAACCTTTCTCCTCCCTCTGCAAATCATGTATGTTGTCATCAAATACGGCTCTTCAGTCCAGAATGTTAGTCCTGGGACCATGGGGGAAAGCCTAGGAAGAGAAAAGCCAAAGGTACTGAATCTGTCATAACATGTCTCTGCGACTTCTCGTGCCACAGTCTTCAATTAGTATTTCAACAACCAGCATGTAAATATACAGAGGGAAAATGTAGATCGGGGCTTGATGCACAGCAAAAAAATGTAATTATGGTAGAAAACAGAGGAGGCTGCTAAAGGTAAATCTTTCCCGAAGCCACTCCCCTGAGCCTCACCCAAGTCATCCAGGCATGAATGAAGTCTGCTCTAACATAGCCTCAGCTGTACTATGTGGGCTTCAACATTCCTCAGGACATCGTAAGAAGCTTGGCTCACTTAATCTCAATTTCTAGTTTGTTAAAATCATTAATTTTAAAAAAATGTATATTAAACACATTCTGTGAATGTTAAAATTTTTAAAAATTTAATTATTGAATGGCTGGTAAAAATCCAAAACATATTTTATAGTGGATTTTTTATCTCTTCGTTTGATCATGTACTTTCTAATGTTTTCAGTTATCTTAAACAAGTTGCATCCCTACAGACACTATTAAGAAACAGAAATGCTTTCCCCATTCCTATTCAATATGAAAATGTCTTTGACTTTTGTCCAGTATGAGAAAGACTAGAATATACTAGAATATACTAGAATATACAGGGATATATCTGATATCTAAGGGAAAAGTTATGAATTTAATTACTTGATGGAGCTGATAAGCAGGTATGTATCCATCTTAGGTCAATCATTTTGATTCAGGCTGTGATTGAAATAAAGGTATTACAACTCTAACGTGACATTGCTGAACTTGGCCAACTCAGAGAACCTGTTCCTTTCCCTCTTCTCTCCTCCTCCTCCTTTTTCTTCTTCTTTTTTAACAGCCCTTTGAAAATATAAAGATGATTCTCAGCTTGCTAGCCCCACAAAAACAAGCCACAGGCCCCGTCTGTCCTGCCAGGATCAGCTGGAGTTTTCTGACCCCTAATTAGATAGACCGTGATTGTTTCCATTCAGTTTTCCTTCCTCCATAGAGAGCTCCCTGATACTGAAATGGAGAGGCTGGTACTCTCAATTGTTATCATGGAATAAATATTTCTCATATTTTGGGTGAGCAGGGAAATATTTTCAATGTTTATAACCCATTACTATGTCCAGAGAAATTCAATCAAACTGTTCCTTTATCAGTTACCACATGAACACTGTCATGCTACTTATCTGTTAATTAAGAATTCTACAGAAAGATTTGTGTTAATTTGACCATTCGCTACAGAGTTTATGTAGACTGTATTCACAGACAAGATGACTGTAAAATATATTGGTTTCTTTTTTTTTATTTTTTTTTTAAGATTTTATTTATTTGCGAGAGAGACAATGAGAGACAGAGAGCATGAGAGGGAGGAGGGTCAGAGGGAGAAGCAGACTCCCTGCTGAGCAGGGAGCCTGATGTGGGTCTCGATCCCGGGACTCCAGGATCATGACCCGAGCCGAAGGCAGTCACTTAACCAACTGAGCCACCCAGGCGCCCAAATATATTGGTTTCTAATATTTGATCCTTTACTTAGCACAGTGTAAGCTACTGGGAATATTAGGATAAATATAACCTAGTTTCTGCTTTTAAAGAGTTCACAGACTAGTAGAAAGGATAGACAGGTAATAATTAAAATATTTAAGCTAAAGAATTTGAAATTTAAGCAGGACTTGGGTGCATTTCCAAGTGGCCAGGTACATGAAGCAGAAATGTATACTTATCTAGGACCCAGAAAAGAGACATGTCCTGGAGAGATATGTTTGAGAGTTATCAGTGCATATGAGAGCTAAACATTCGTCCATACACAGGACCCTTCAAGGAGAGAGCATAGAGAGGAGAGTGGCTGGAGGGACAGCAGGACTAGCAGTACCTGGAAAACAAGGAAGTGGTGCACAGGAAATCTATGCAAGAAAAGATTGCAAAAAAGGCATGGTCAGCAAGTTCAAAGGCTTCAAGGAGCTCAAATAAGATACGGCTGGAAAGTGGCAATAAAATTTGCAGG
This sequence comes from Phoca vitulina, assembly GCF_004348235.1. Lineage (NCBI taxonomy): Eukaryota > Metazoa > Chordata > Mammalia > Carnivora > Phocidae > Phoca > Phoca vitulina. The sequence continues at coordinate 27,258,149 of NW_022589711.1, read as the reverse complement.
TCGGGAGCCATCTTAGTGAGAAGACCCTGGGGAATGATGAGTGCTGTGAGGCATTGCATTAAGATAGTGATTCTCACATGAAAATCAGCTATGGAGCATTTTTGAAAATTGAAGTACATTGTTCCCAAAGGAAATGCAATATGGTAGAGAAAATGTGTTTTAAAATAAGATTTCTGTTGTTCTGCTACCTGCCTTTCTTGGGTTAAAAATTAATGGAAAGTGGAGAACTTGAGATAGCAAGTGCATCTTATTTTTTTGTTTGTTTTTAAGTAGGCTCCATGTCCAGGGTAGAGCCCAACACAGGGCTTGAACCCACAACCTTGAGATCAAGAGTAGTATGATCACCGAGCCACCCAGGTACCCAGAGTGTATCTTATTTTTGGGGCACCATGACTTTGTTAGAAAGAAAAGAGATAAAACCATAATGAAAGGGGAAGATGGGATTTAGGAAGAGCTTGCTTTGTTGTTGTTTAGGATGAGAAAGACTAGAGAATGTTAAGACCAAAAGCTACTAAAAGGACAGAAGCTGAAGATAAATGATAGAGAAAAGAACGCTGGGTTTTGCCCTGTCCCTAAGGCAATGACAAGTAATAGGATCCAGAGTAAAGGCAGAAGGGCATATTAAAAGGTTTCCATATTTCATATTTCATATTAAAAGAAGACAGTTTGTTAAGCAAGCCAATTTGTACAAAAAAACTCTACACAGCTTCAGTACTAATTTCCTCCACCCTAAGTTATATCTGTATTTGAGGAAAGGAAATAAAAGGAAAGGATGGAGGTGTCATCAGCTAAACCCCAAGACCTGAACCTTTACTGCCCACCTGCTTGTACTCATCAACCTTTGTCCCACATTTTTCCTTAAGTTCTTCTTTCCAGCTTATCTTTTAACTCTAGCAAATGGAGAACAAAACCGCCTCTCTAGCAATAGGGACTGCCCTGACAAGACCTCTAGCCAACCCAGACTACCCAGACCACCCAGACCAGTTTGAGCTTAACCCCTGGCTCCCACCTTCCCTGCTCAGGTAGACCATGGAGTGACCTCTAGAATGACTAACAACTACCTTTACCTCATCATAATACCAGAATCTCCACCCAAGGAGGAGCACAAGCCTCATTTACATAACATAAAATGTGTGCATAGGCATGTTTCCTTAAGACACATGCTAGCAACCTTATGCCCACCTCTGTGTCCCATGACCAGGCTTCCCTGTCGAAATATTTATCCTAACCCTAAAGAAAAGGAACCCATCCACCCTTGCTTGGGAAGTCACAGCTTTGGAAGCCATTCCCTGTGATCTTCTTATTTGCTGCAAATAAGTTTTCTTTGTACGACAATTCACCTGGTGCAGTTTCTGTGCTTCACCTAGGAGCGAATTCACATTAGTTTGGTTACAGAGGGGACAAAAAGCTGATTATAGGGTGGTCTGTATAATGGATTTCTACTCATTATTTCTCTTTGGATTTCAGTATTTTAAGATCATAAGGGGAAAGAGGCGTTACTGGTTTTATTTGGAAGATGATGCATAGGAGAAGCAGAGATGAAGTTCACAGTCTGGATACCAATAATGAAATTAACAGGAACAGCTCATATGCATAATCTAAGTATTTCATTAACTAAATGAAAGCAAAGTTGTGAGTCCTAATGCAACAGGCTTGGTGACAAGTATGGCACTCTGGAGTACCACTGAGGATATGTAAACAGAAAGACGCTGACAGATGCTTTCTAACCAAAGGAAATATTTAAGACAAAGTTTTTTTGTTTTGTTTTGTTTGTTTTGTAGTTAATCTGAGAGATACCAGAAAGTTTATGGAAGAGCTAAAATGGCAAGCGTTAAAATTTAATGATTTTCCCATGAATGCTTATTTTTTATCCTGGGAGGGGAAAGCTCTGTTGAAATGATATTTCAAGATCTAGCATATATTTGAAATATGTAGATTTTGCCTATAAAGTGTTAATTCACTGGAGAAAATAAGATCTCTGTCTTTGTGTCACCTACAGGTCTGTTCATGGAGAAAATAAACCACCAATAGAATTATCAAGAATGCACAAGTGCCATCTAGAGGCTGGTCAAGCACCTTATAGGTATATGACCCTTAAAATTCACATGGGGTGGGGTTATTGGGAAAAACACAAGAAGGGACTCTAGAACTGATACAGATCATATAAAATATGTGATTATTCAAAGCTCCCCCACTGCAGACTACTTCAAGGGAGAGATGCTACTTGAGTTCTACTTACTTTAAAACATTAACTCATGTTTTCAGCCAAGTGGCAGCACTGAATCGACTTGTGATTATGGGCATTAAACATTCTGTGTGCCATGTAAGCACCTTCAGCATCAATTTTGCAGCTGGCAAACTATGGCTATTTATGTTTGCAGCACATTTGAAATAATCTGGAAGTTATTTTACTTCCATTACACATTAAGAAAAGAACCAAATGTAAAATCATTACTTTGCCAATTTACTGTGAAACCCAAAGGAAATCTCTCAAATGTATCATTTATTGAATGTAAAAGTAGAAAAAAAAAAAAAAAAACAGTTTTTGAAACTAGTTAACAACATTTTGGTCAGGTAGATTTATCAAAAGTATATTAAGGATTTTGAGACTTTTTCCATTTATATTGCCATAAAAATAGCACAAAACAGCTGATTAAATATCTCCTATATGTCAAGTATTATTAGTAACATTATATTCCTTTTATTTTTTTTAAAGATTTTATTTATTTGACAGAGACAGAGATAGCGAGAGCAGGAACACAAGCAGGGGGAGTGGGAGAGGAAGAAGCGGGCTTCCCGCCGAGCAGGGAACCCCATGCGGGGCTCGATCCCAGAACCCTGGTATCATGACCTGAGCCGAAGGCAGACGCTTAATGACTGAGCCACCCAAGTGCCCTATATTCCTTTTAATACTAAAAACCCAGCAGTGCAGCATGATCTTTATTTTACACATAAGGAAGCTAAGGCTGCACTTCATGAAATCACATGACTACCTAATTAGTGATAGCGAAAATTCCAATACAGGTACCTCAGAATTCAAAGCCAATGCTCTTACATTCTCAAGTGAGAATATATATATTTAAAACTCTGGAGATAATAGATATCTATATACATGACAGAATAAGATTAGAGCTTAGATTCCTTAGATAAATTCCTCAACTTTCTTACCTCTTAGTATGTGAGATGTGGCAAGGTACCTGTGAAGCATCTTGTGCTCTGATTATCAGTATATTCTAAGCTGCTTAGACCACTCATCAGAGCACTACAAATCAGTTCACTCCTCCACCTTGCCTGAGTTTTTGTTTTTACCTTTTATGCTTGGGCTCAGCATCTTTGGAGGAATATTTAGAACCGTAAAGATTTGACCCACTGTACATTTATCCTATTAAATATCATCCAGATCCTGAATATTACTTGTCATCCTTTTATGCCTCCTTTTTAAAATTCTCCCAGGCCCCAAAATACTGTTGAAGACAAATTTTCACTTGAAGCCTCCCATTGTATACCTCTTCACCTTATATTGGCTCCTTCACTGATCATATATTCTGAGCTCCAGCTTTTACCTTTCCTATTTCAGTAACTCACTCTATGTATCTATAGATAGATACCTAAATCTGTTTCCTTATCTGCATAAGTGTCTTCCTTCTTTGCACAGATAGACAAACTGACCTAACCCTCCTGACTCAACTTACTTGTCCTCAACTGCTGAAGCAACTTGCTGTTATATTTTCCCCCTTCGGAGATTCAGTCTTTTCCTCTTCACTGAATTCTTCTACCTCCATTAATTCTTTACCTACTCCTTACCTTCTTAATAATGTGAACTTTTTATTCTCACAATTTTACTAGAATTGTTCTCTTGGAGGCCCTTAAAAGATAATTTTCTTACCAAATCTACTGGAAGTTTTTCTCCTTTCATTTCTTCAACATTGTTAGTATGTCTGATCCTACTGACTTCCTTTTACATCTTGAAACTACTTCTTTTCCTTGGTTTCTCTGATCTTAAACAGGCTTCTGGCTTTCCTCTAGCCTACTGAGGCAAAAACTATTTAGATTATTAAAGAAAAGTGTGGCCACCTTGCGCTGTTGCTTCAAGAAAAGTGGGTATCTTCTGGGCAACTTTGAGACCAGCAGCTCTCTGCTTCTCTTTCTCAGCACTACTCCCCCCTTAAGAGGGTGAGAGAGTCTCTTTACCCCCTTTCTCAAGGCCTAACGCCTCTGTTCTTCTGCCAACTAACCTTCTCAGGTCCTTCCCATTTACTTGAAGACTTCAGAATGAGGGCAACACAATGAGTGAGAGTCTGAGAATTTTTTTTTTTTTAATTGAAGTGCAAGGGACATAAAATGTTATATTAGTTTCAGATGTACAACATGTTGATTTGACAATTTTATACATTATTCAATGTTCATCATGGTAAGTGTAGTCTGAGAAATCTTTTTAAAGATTTAGCTATTTGAGAGAGAGAGAGCTGGGGGAGGGGCAGAGGGCGAGAGAGAATCCCAGGCAGACTCCCTGCTGAGCACAGACCCTGATGCAGAGCTCCATCCCACCACCCTGAGATCATGACCTGATCCGAAACCATCTGATGCTCAAGGGACTGAGGAATCCAGGTGCCCCTAGTCTGAGAATTTAAGGGTGGCTTCCTAAATTAGTTTTGCTTCTCTTCTAAAACAGCTAGAATCAACTAGATTATATATGAGAAAAAATTTTATTGATTTGAGTTCGTCTTCTTTGTCTTATTAAACAATTTATTGAAGATTGTAACAAGCAGGGGAATTTCAAACAGTAAGGATTCTGAATAATCTACAAACTTTGAATTGAATTATTTGAATCTTTGAGTTAGTCATTCAGTCATAATTGATTTTGTTAATAATTATATAGTCAGTAAAAAAATGTATCTAAATATCATAAAGCAATCTGAAGCATGCTAGTCATTTAATGTCAAGTGAAACAAGTATTAAAAATGTATCATTATAGATATATAAAATAAGCCTAAAGACACAAAAAATACTTTAAAAAATTCACTGAAATGTTAGCAAAAGTTAGGTTCTAGTGCTATGGTTTTGTTTAGTATTCACGTATGGGTTTTTAAAGGAAAGATTGGTTTTATTTTTTTAATTTTATTTTTAAGTAATCTCTACACCCAACATGGGGCTTGAACTCACAACCCCAAAATCAAGAGTTGTATGCTCTACTGACTGAGCCAGCCAGGCATCCCAGAAAGCTTGGCTTTAAAACACAAACAAAGCTCAAATGAAATCTCCCATCAGGTAACTTGCTTCCAGTTGGATAACTTAGACGCTCCTTCTCCATGGCTCCTGATGCTATGCATGTGTCACTTATTTTATTCCACAAGCTAAACTAAGAAGGAATTTTGAACACATATTAGGGCTATTCCCATGCTCTTTCTCCTTTAGGAAACAAGGCACATGTTGAATTATTTTTTTAACCCATCCACACCAATTTCATGAGCTTTTTTGGAATATACTTTGTGAAGTTTCATAAATAAGTAGCCAACTAATGAGATTTTTCTAATGCTTAATGAATCAAACAAGAAAATACCACTCATATGTAATAAAGTATAACTTAACAAAGTTTGCCTTTTTCTTTTCTGCAGCCAGAAATGCATGCTAAAATATTTATCTTTTTAAAGAGCAGCATTTAAGTATCCAAAAAATCACCAAATAATCTCTGCACAAGTGAAAATAAGTTGCAAGTACTACATGTGAGAGAAATTCATCTTCTAGACAAAAAGCCCACCATCACCACTGAAATAACATGATAAATATATGATAAACAGCAATGACAGATGCAGGCACTCTAAAATAATACAAAATGAGGATTTCAGGGACACATAATTTAATTTGCATCCCAGGGGTATATTTTCATCTTCTTATCAAAGAATTTACATTCATAACCTGTCACACACAATTACAATAAAGAGAGGTTTGTGATGTGTTTGTGTTTCTTTCTTTTTTTTTTTTTTTAACAAGAAAGCATACAATGATAACTTTGGAGTGCTGACTATAGTAAGCAAATAATTTGAAATGTTTCCCCTGTCATGCTAGCAAAGTAAATAATCCAATTTGCAAATTCCAGAGGTTTTGGGGATTACAGTGGTGCTAATGTTTTAGACCATAGGTCCCTGTTGGCTCATACCTTTTCAAATCAGTATTTTCATAGTCACTACCCCTACTTCTCCCTTCCCACATAAATATTTGCACACATTGAAACAATGAGATTCCTGGCATACCCATAGGCCTTCATAATCTCTCTCTTTTGTTCTGCTTCTGTTCTCCAGCAGAATGAGAGAAAGGGATTTTTTTTTCCTTCCATCTTCATTTTAGTATAGCTTTTTAAAACTGAATGTTATTTACATTTCCTTTGAAATTGCTTTTTCAATTCATCACATTGCTGTGTGATTTCCTTTTAAGTTTGCATGCAGCTAAACATGGTTTACAAATTTTCTGTGGGCAGAGTGGATGCAATATTGTCCAAACTTGATCCTGCATCTTTAATTATAACTCATGTATTGACTTATTTAATTAAACCCTCCCAAGTAGATCACATTGTTCATAATCCTCTAGAGCTGCACTGTCCAATATGGTAGCCACTAGCCATGTGTAGCTATTTACATTTAAATTTAAAGTAATTGCAATTAAATATAATTTAAAATTTAGCTGCTCAGTCACACTCACTATACTTCAAAAGCTCAATCACCATATGTAGCTAGTGGCTATCATATTGGACAGCACAGATATTAGAGAACTTTTCCATCATCTCATAAAGTTTTATTAGACAATATTACTTTAAAGGAAGTCTCATAAATTGAGGAACTACAAATCTGGCCTTCTTGAAGTGTAATAAGTCAGAGGTTTTTGGTTCCTTACTTAATGTATTAAACGTAAAATATACCAGATAGAATGTGTTGATTAATATGTAAGTGGAAGATAAAACTGACACGTTAAAATTTATCCAATACACATTACACAAAAGGGAAAACAAAACATCCAAGCTATGGTGTACCTACATTCCCTGCTCCTGATTAAAACTCTGACTCTTGTAAGTAATCCTCGATACTACTGAGGCTCATTCAAGCCTAACTTCATTACACACCCACTATGAACAAGTTGATGAATCTGCACATTTTGTAACATAGGAAAACAAAAAAATCAAGAAAACGTCCTCCATTCTAGTGGGGAAGATAGTCATGCACTTAAATAAATATAGTTCAAGCAGGGGCATAGTCAGACTTTGTAGGGTCTTAGAATTTACGCAATTTGGAAAACACTTTAAAAAGACAAGAACCACCACCCCCCCAATTGCAAATATATAAAATTATGATCATGTGAACACATTGCCAAGGCCACTCCCAGAATTTTGGAAGAAGCTTGTGCAAATAAGCGTTCCTGAAGTTTGAGCTTCGTTAATTTAATGTAAAGCCTCTTCTGAGTACGAAACAGAACATAACAAAGGGCTATGCACAGACAGTAGGACAGAGTAAGAGTAACTGAAAGTGATGTGGGAAACAAAGACAAAAGAAAAATTAAATTTCCTTACTACTTACAGCCCATTGACAAGTCCTTGAAACAGACAGAGTGACATTCCTCTAGGAACTCAGATGCCTCGATGCTAATACTTTGCTCAGGCCAAGAGGCAATCTTAGCCCGACTTCTAGGATTCTATGAGCCTACTTTAACATATAAACATTCCTGGGGCACCTGGGTGGCTCAGTCGTTAAGCGTCTGCCTTCGGCTCAGGTCATGATCCCAGGGTCCTGGGATCCAGTCCCACATAGGGCTCCCTGCTCCACAGGAAGTCTGCTTCTCCCTCTCCCACTCCCCCTGCTTGTGTTCCCTCTCTCGCTGTCTCTCTCTGTCAAATAAATAAATAAAATCTTAAAAAAAAAAAAATCTTTAAAAAAAAAAAAAACATATAAACATTCCTTTGGAAACTTCTTTTATCTCTATCCCCCCCCCAAGATATATGTTAGCAATCATCCTCCAGTATATAACCCACCGATATACATCTGAAGGGTCTCATGACTGAATGTTTACTAAACAGTAATAAATGACCTCTTCCTAACAATAGCTGGCCTCCTCGGGATCCTAGAAACCTTGTTTTCAAAATACCTGGGGCTGTCCCTAACCCTTTCCCAACTTGGAAGTATATAATCACCCACTCCTCATGACCCAAGTGCAGCTCCTTCTGCCCACAGGTCCTGTCCCCATACTTTAATAAAACCACCTTTTTGCACCAAAGATGTCTCAAGAATTCTTTCTTGGCCATGGACTCCAAACCCCAATATCTTTCCTACATCAAAAGGACTGGAGATGGCATATTCACAGAAAAAGGACTGAAAAAAAAAATTAGTATTGTTAAAATGATAGCACTCTCAGCGTAAGAAATATGTGAGGGCAGGGGCGCCTGGGTGGCTCAGTTGGTTAAGCGACTGCCTTCAGCTCAGGTCATGATCCTGGAGTCCCAGGATCGAGTCCCGCATCGGGTTCCCTGCTCAGCAGGGGGTCTGCTTCTCTCTCTGACCCTCCTCTCTCTCATGCTCTCTCTCTCTCTCTCTCAACAAATAAATAAAAATCTTTAAAAAAAAAAAAAAAGAAATATGTGAGGGCAGAAAGGGTTGGTTCCATATTTTACTTTGTAATTTCTCAAAACTTTTACATTCTCATATTTACATTGAAAATACATTTTTGTGTTTAAAAATAGAGTCTGCCCAATTTTTTTAACACACACACACATACATACACACAAAGAAAGATAATACCTGAAGTAGGCACTGAAGACTGGCTTGATAAGAAAAGATGGGTGAGTGTAAGTTCAGGAGGCTGTAACAAAATACTGCAGACTGAGGAGGCTTCAACAGCAGACATTTGTTTCTCACAGTTCTGAAGGCTTAGAAGTCTGAAGTTAGGATGCTACCATGGTGTGGTTCTAAAGAGGGTCCTCTTCCTGGCTTGCAGACAACTGCCTTCTTCTTGTATCATCCTCAAATGGTGGGGGAGGGAACAAGATTGGAGGAGAGATCTGGTATCTTATTTATAAGGACATTAATTCCATCATGAGGACTCTACCCTCACGACTTCTTCTAAACCTAATTACCTCCCCAACCCCCCATTTCCTAATATCATCACACTGGGGCTTCAATATAAATTACTGGGGGGACATTAAACATTCAGTCCACATCAGAGAAGGTCAGTCCTGAAGGAGAGGATAGAATTTGCAAGGATACGAAGTGAAAGATGAAGAGAATGTTGTAAGGTAGTGCTGTTTTCATGCCTCCCTCGTTCCAAATCACAAAATTTTCCACGTGGTATAATATAACCCTCATCCACAATCTCATCTTGACATCCTTAGGGGAAAGGAAGTGGTAAATGTCCAAAATATCCTGGAACTTAAAATATAGATAATTAAATCAGCTATATAAAATGGAAAACACAGGTCATCAGGTCATCAAACTAGAAACAAATTTTAAAAAAAAAAGATATACTATATATTTTTATACATATATTCTTCTTTAGTCCCTGTGTCAACCTGGGCCCCTTTTGGGTATTTGTATTCTTTTGGGGGGTGGTGGAGGGGACATGAGGTAAAGAAATACAATGAAAAATACTAGAAGTTCCAAAATTTAGCTAAATGGATATTTTGAGTAAAGGTATTATAAATCTTTTCTCTGGATATTTTTTGTTAAATTTTCAGGACTCTTTATGTATACCATGAGAGTTCCTTATTTTTCTTTGGATATGTTTGTTTTATAATTTGACTTGTTCCTAGAATTTAGAACTGAAATAGCTATTATAAACCAAAACTGTATTCCAGCTTCACAGGTCTTCTAGAGTTCCTGATGGAAAAGTCTAGCAAAAGATAGACCAGTATGTCTCTGTAACCATAGGAACTGCCTTCCTGAGTCTTGTAATTCAAGGTTTAACTCAACAACTTCAATTATTTTTTCTTGTGGAATACTGATAGTCCACAAGCAGGATCAAGATTTCAACTATTAAAAGTCGTTCTACCAACATTTGTGAAGCACTTACTTTATGCAAGACACTCTCCTACAATAAGAATAGAAAATAATAAAACATAGCCCTGTTCTCCAAAAAGGAGGGAAAAAGACTAAATGGGCAGTTATGGGATAGAGTGAGAAATTGTGTGATAGACGTTAGCCTCTGTTTTCCTACAACAAGGTGTACTAGTGAGCTCCACAGGTCAATGAAATAAGTAAACCCAGGAAAAGAAATATTAATGGTAAATTATAATTAATACAAGATGTTGACCACATTTTTTCTTGAGTATTAATTCTGGCAATCATAATTTTACATATTTATTGTAAATCCATATTTTTGTAAGAAATCATTCCTAGTTCATAAAATAGAATTGTCTTGACAAATTTCAATGTTCATTAAAGAACGTGCCGCTCCACCAAGACCATTAATATCTTGAATTGCTCCCACCAAAAATAGAATTGCCAAGTGCTTTTCATGACTGACAGGTTTTCCACAAAATTTATATGGAACCCAAGTAGTATATGTTTTGGCTTTAGGCTCAGCCCCTTCCCCCCTTTTTTTTTTAAAAGATTTTATTTATTTGAGAGAGAGAAAGCAAGAGAGAGAGAGCATAAGTGGGGAGGAGAGGCAGAGGGAGAGGAAGAAGCAGGCTCCCCATTGAGTGGGGAGCCCAACGCAGGACACCCAGCGTGGGGCTCAATCCCTGGACCCTGGGATCATGACCTGAGGTGAAGATAGACGCTTAACTGACTGAGTCATCCAGGTGATCCCCCTTCCACCTTTTCCATTAGAAGTCCAGTTTTACCAAATAAATTATAATTCTTGTCATTTTATTGAAAACATTTGTGGTAAAGGAGAAGCACCACATTACATGGATCATGGTATTTCACTAGGAAAAAAATATTTAAGTATGAATCTTCTCCCAAAATACTTGTCTTAATTACCAGTCACTGGTCTCCCTTTTCTTCTCACCTGCCATGTAGCAGAGCATAGCTCAACCTTACTCATCTCTTTTCTTCCTCCTTTTCCATTCAAAGTATCCCCTTCATCCTAAAATATAGGACACAGAACATAGGATGGTAACTTATCAACCTTAGAGAGAGCTTATTAAATATCTTTTCAAATATCATCTGCTAGGATGGTTACTTCTCCTTATACCATTACACAAAGATAAAGCCTAATTTAATTAAGCCCTCTAAATACATAAGTCTATATAGCCCTATAACTCTACATTATTAGAAGAAAGGAATAATAATAATAGCTAATGTTTAATGAATATTTACTACGTGCCAAGCACGGATCTAATAGTTTTATATATAAGTAATATCATTTAGTCCTCAAACTAATCTTATGATCTATATAGTATATCCACATTTAATGTTCACATGTAGTAAATCAGAAAGCTGAAGAATAGACGCTAAGGAACTTGCTGAGTTCACTCAACTAAAGTCATGAAGATGCAACTTTAACCAGAAGCTCGGGTTCCAAAGCACAAGGAATCACTTTATCATAGTGCTTCAGCCAGTAACTGAACCCTCAGATCTATTCTAATTTAGGAAGGGATACTAGAAGAAATTATATAGACTCACAAGGAAAATGTTTAATATATAGCACTTACGTGTAAGAAAAAGGACTTCAAAGGGTGGCTCTGAATCCTTGCATGGAGAAAGTAGATGTTGAACTAGATGAGCAGTCTGGTTAAATAAGAACCAGGGAAAAAAATTTCACAAGATTTCTTATAATCTATAATATTTGACATTAAAAGATATGTTCTTTTTCATTCTCTTTATGCCACTTAACTGATAAGTGCTAGCTTTCAATTAAGGCAAGGACAGTGCTTTTAAATTCTTTTCTGTGTTCCAAAATTTTAAACATAATTCTTCACAAATGAAAAAATCCATAAATATCAAAGTAAGAAAAGACAGATGACAAAAGTGGAGTTATGAGAAAAGAAAGTAAACATCAGCATAATTGGCATTTGCTCACCATTTTGTTTAAACCATCCCTCCCAAAAACCTTTATAATTTGTCTCAGTTTGGAGGAATATAATTTTTCAAGGTGCTTGCTTCTCCTACTTTGTCTTTTCTGGATGCTCACTTCTGTACAATTCAGTAATCATAATTTTTCTACTATGATATGAGCTGGAAAAATAAAATGGGATGAAATTAAGACTAAATAATTTTACTACTTAAAGAGTTGATAGAAGGTTTACTGAGGACAAAGGGAAATGTAATTAGACAAAATCAGATTTTGAGAATTTTCCTGTGCATTGCAATTATACACAGTTTTTAAAAACACAATGCTTAAATATACATAGCTCTTTTTCATTTTAAAACATGAATCCACATACATTTCTGATTTATTCCTCAGGAGAGACTTAACAAAATGCTCTTCGCAGACATCAAGGAAAAACTGAATAAAAGGAGAGCAATTCGGCGGCAACCACAAAAATCATAAAAAGGTATATTTTCCCCAAATTAATCTAAATATTAAATGCTACTTCAGACAACTATTCTAAGTCGTGTTCTCTTTTAGCCTTTGCTTGATCAGATATTGCTGCATAGTCATAAGCTATCCAAAAGCAATTAGGAAAAGAGATTATTTATAATGAAATATAATCTATCTTTACCTCAAAAAATTTCCGTTATTACTTTATCTATGAACTCATGCAACACTATTTATCGAATAACTGTTTTGCACCAGCCATTATATTTAGATACTAGATATAGGTTGAGACTCTAGTGAACTATGAACTCATGACCCCTGGTTTATAAAACCAGGGCTGTAACCACTATCAGCAAAAGGAAGTGGTAAAGTTAATAATTATTCATTGTTTGAGCTTCTGGAAGAAAACTTTTATAAATCTGAGAAGTTATCTTTACACACTTCTTAATGTGTAATAATAACTTCAAGCATTATTATCGTTATTATTCTCTGTAATTATGTAATAATCATGATACCTCATTTCTAACTCTTCAGAGAGAGGAGGAAAAAAAATCCCGTGGGAAGATGATGAGAGAGATTAGACAAAATGGTCTTGATAAATTTTCTATTGTAATTTTAAACAAAGCCCTAGACACCATCTGACTAATTGCAGATATTTCTGGAAAGCTTGAAGGTCTCCAAATAATTAGACTGGGAAGAGGGAGGAAATCAGTCAGGAAGCTGATACCTCCCTGGACACCGCTACAGACTGGCAAGGGGCCGACAGGCGGGGCGGTGCTGGGAGTCAGTACAAGGCAACCCATCTCGGAGGCTAATCTGGTCTCCGATGCAATGGTGTGTCTGTCCAATTGGGGAAAACATTTTGGCCGTGAGAAGCTAAGCTTCACAGAGAGAAGAAAGAGGAAACTTGAAATCAAATTTAAAATGTATTTGTTATAAGCCGAGCAAACAACAGTGCACTAACCAAAATGCTCTGTCATTCTTCATCAGTAACTGTTACATTCAAATTCCTTTGCTAAAGAACAAAATGTGTCCAGAGGAATAGTAAATCTTTATTTGCTTCATTAAGTCTGCTGAAAACAAAACAAAACCAAAGCTGATAAAGGGATCCTACGAAGATAGGGCTATCATCACTATTCTCATCCAACAAAACATTCTGATACGGTAAAAAGAAAGTTGATAGAAATGTTTTTTAAGTGTAAGCGAGAGATAATGATAAATATCCACATTGGCAGGAGGCAGGATGTTTTAGCTACAAGATCTAAAGGGGAGAAAAAAGTTCTTCCTTCCCAACAGTCTTCATTTCTTTATTTAAAAGACTGAATTCTTGCATAGACCCATTTCTTCCTAATAAAAATATTGATGCTGGCTTTTATAACAGCCACAGCTGAGTGATACAGAATTCTGGCTTTTATACTCAATAGTTTCAATACATACTATTATAGCCTATATTCTAGAGTCTTTGCATATTTCAACATAGGTGTATTTGCTTCCAAGAACTGACATAACAAACTACCGCAACTCAGAAATTTATTCTCTCATAGTGCTGGAGGCTAGAAGTCCAAAATCAAAGTTCGACAGAGCCGCTCCCTTTGCGGACTCTGGGGGAAATTCTTTCCTTACCTCCTCCTAGCTTCAGGTGGTGGCTAAAAATCTTTGGCGCCCCGCGGCTGGCAGGTGTATCACTCCAATCTCTGCCTCTGTCGTCTCATGGCCTTCTCCCTTCCATGTGTGTCTGTGTGCCTCCAAATCTCCCTCTCTAATAAGTCATTGGATTTTGGCCCACCCTAACCCAGGATAACCTCATCTTAACTTGATTACATCTTCAGAGACCTTATTACCAAATAAGGACACATTCAAGGCACCTGGGCTTAGGATTTGAGCATATCTTTCAGGAGACCCAATTTAACCTTTAACAATATGTTAAATGCAACTCTGGATTCTCCGAACCTAGAAGGCAGGAAGAGATGAGGGAAATGGCTATTAGAGCAATAGCTACCTATTCAATTTAAAAAATGTAATCATGAGGTTACAAGGAAGGAAACATTTCTGTATGGTCATGCAGAACAAGAATAGACATGCAATGCTGTGAATGCTGACATCCTACATATAAGAAAGGTAAAGAGGAGTATATATATCCAGGTCAAGCAGCAAGGCCCCAGCAGATTATGAAATATTACACCTAGACTCTGGAAATAAGGGTAGGGGATAATACTGGGGAGCAGGAAAGAGGCCTGTTATGACCATCTCACAGAAAAGGAAACTGAGGAACAGAGAGGTTACATTAGCTGTCCTAGAAGCAAACAAGTGGCAGATTGGGATTCAAATTCTTTCAGTCTGGTTCTGGAGTTCTTATGTTCTTCAAAACTGTGTTTCTTCTTAAAGAGCTCGTTCAAAGGAAATTCTTCTAGTTCTACATTGCAATACAATATCAGCTATTCCTTGTAAGCTAATACACCCAAGTGCCTTTCCCTGAGCATCTAATCACCCAGGAAAACTTTGCATAAGTTATGGTCGCTGAAGTTCAATATTTCTGTTCCTGGATATTTCTCAACCTCTTCATACCAGGGACATAACTGATGAATACCTTCAGATCCTGTAACTATCTGGACACAATTCTACTCTAGATAAGCCAACTTATTTGTATTTCTTCCAAAGTCCCACAATCCACGGACCACTGTGCTTTGACCAAGCTATCCAATTCCCTTATAAGGATTCATCACTCTTTTTCTCCCAACCATGTTGACTAACTCCTGCTTAAATTCCTAGTTACATCTAAAGTGTTACTCCCACATAGATTCGTTTCCTGACCCCTTCCCCAACACACAAGACTGAGTGCAATTCTCCTCTCTTATGACTGTTTGGGACCAATAGCAGTGGGCATTCTTATCAACCAAACATTAATTCACACCTTCCTTCTTCTTAACAGAATCTGAAAATTAACCATCTTCACTCATAAATACAGGTACTCAGAGGAAACTAACCTACCTCCAGCATGAGGGATGAACTTGGCTTCCTTCAAGCCTTTGTTAAAATTTCAGGGTATCATCCAGCTATTCCCAAACACAAATTTCAGTAGTTTAGGACAACCACAGTTTGTTGTTGATCATGATTATGTGGGTTGGCTAGTCTAATCTTCTTGTCTGTGCCAGCTCAGCTGGAGCTGGATAGTCTAGAATGATCTCAGTTGGATGGCCTTCAGCCTCAGCTGGGACTTTAGCTAAAATGGTTTAGAAAGCTGAAAGCTCTAGCTCCACTTGGACTCTCATCCTCCAGCAGGCAAAACTAGGCTTTTACACTTGGTGGTAGAGGGTTCCCTAGCAACAAGAGAGGGCAAACACCAATGCATAAGCATTTTCAAGCCTTTGCTTTGTTTATAATTTTTAATGCCTGTTAGCCAAAACAAATCACATGACTAACCCTATATTTAAGACACAGGGAGAGAGAGTCTACTTCTTGGGCACCAAAGTTGCACTGCAAAGAGGTGAGTGTATAGGAATGAGAAGAACAACAACATACTTCATCAATAAGAACTACAGCGATCACTCTATTTAAAATTGTGGCTTAGCGCCATCCTGATCCCCTTTGATCTGCTCTACTTTTCCTTGTTTCCATAGTGTATGTCACATCCCAACACACCTTGATATTTACTTGTTAGGTCTATTGTTTATTGTTCTTTCTCCTATTAAAATATATGTTCCTAAGATAGAAATCTTTGTTCACTAATTAGTCCACACAGGAGAGTTCCTGACACTTAACAGGGCTTAATAAATATTATCTGAATGAATGAGTGAAAGGACCATCAACAGTCTGAGGCCAATGGGAGTCTCATATTCAGCCAGAGAAAGTATCTCAAAGGGAATGCAGATAGAAAAATCCCCAGCAATGGGGAGAGTCTAGCTTGGAATGATTCCCCAAAGAATCCATTAAACTATTCTGAGAAACAAATTTCCATCTGAAAACATGTAAACAAACACACAAAACAAAATAACAGCAATCGTAACCTGAAAATCTGGCACCAATTCATGACAGCATTCGTCAAATTATAACTTCCCTGCCTCTTTAGAGTGAGAAGCATAAATCAGTGGAAAAGAGAAGAGGCCAACCAACTCCTCTCCAACTAAACCATTAGTCAATGGCTAACCTACAACAGAACTGAGCTGAGCTAAGGGAAGTAGCTGGAACTCAGATGAAGTATAAAGTTTCAATTATCACACAAAATGAATGAGAACAGTAAATTGCTGACCAGAAAATTTTGATTGTCCATCAGAGATAGAGAAGTCACGGAACTATTCCGAAATTTTATCCAGGGGAAGGGAAAATACTTAAAAGAACAGTGTGTGGAGGGTGAAATAAAAGTGCTTTATGATTATATCACATAAGCCATACTTGTCAAACATAATGTTTACATTGCCTTTCCCTTAGTGAGAGATACAGTTGCAAAATGACTAACTTTTTTGTCATTGGAATCCCTTCTACATGGAGGAAAGGGATGCTTATCAGAGATAGGAAAGAAGAGAGCTAACATCTATTGAATATATTCAAGGGAATAGAAGCAATCCAAGAATTATTTCATAAAATCTTTCCCAAAAGCTATAAACTAAGTATTATTATCATCATTTTATATGTGAGGAAATCGAAGCACAGAAAAACTAATGCGTAGTTCAGACAGGAAGTGGCAGAGCTTGGTTTAAAACTGGGTTTTTGCTGACCCTAAATGCCATACTCTTCTGTTATAAGCCACAGCCTTCCACACTGAAGCAGATTCAAATATAAATCCTCTACTCAATTAGTATATAATCTTGCAATATCATAAGACCCTGGAGAGTATCCATAAATCACTACCATACAAGGTCCTAAGTATTTTAGGAGAGGCACTGGGAAGTCAGAAGAGGAAGAAATTACTTCCAGCTGAGGATCAGGGAAAACTTCCCAGAGGAAATGGAATTTTAATTTCGCTTCATAATTATTGACAGAGTGAATGCTCTGGTTGGTTTTCCTTCCCTTCTTTCCTATCTTTGAGAATATTGAGTCATATTTACTTTTTTTTCAAGTGTTTAAATAATCAACTGAACTAAAAGTAACTTAGACCCTCTCTCTTCTTTTTTCCTTCCTAAATTTATCTTCTTTTCTTTCACCAAACAAAATCTAAGTGAAAAAAATAGAGGGTAGACTCCACCCACCACGTATATATATGACATATTCCTCTTAAAGCAGTTTTATTTCCCACTTGCTATTGAAATGATCTAAATATGAGTATAAGTACCTAAATCATTATAAATTTTATTAATTAATGTTTACATATGTTTTGACAATTATAATTATTATTTCTAGCATTTTCCTGATTCTAAATTTTTAAGTTGTTTATAATGTTAAATTGGCAATATTAATTATATCCTTTCAAGCTAGAGGAAAGAGCAAACATGTAATAAACATCACTGTACATATCATAAACTATGATACTCCAAGTCCAAATGTCAAAAAGGTATAGTTAAAAATGAAAATTGAAGTGATTGAAAATTACAGAACACTTTATTTTGCCTAAAAATACATATTTAAAAACATAAATACAATAATCATATACTCTAACTTTATAAATTAATGTATAAAGATAATGGTGCAAATTTATGTCACATTATAAATGGCTCTTTGTATCTTGTATAGCTTTTCATTAACCATGAATTTCAGAGTCCACTATGGGAATAACAGGCCAAATCTGTTCTATGTGAATTGATCAACCATAGAATCCAAAATTCTGTTTAACCAAACCTAATTCTCCTGAAGAGACTAATACATCTGGGTCTTAAATTGAAATCAAACTTAGCAATGAGAATCAGATGAGTCCAACAATTTAACTTTGCCTAATTTGGACACAGTCACAAAATGTGATTTATGAATTACATAAATGAAGATTTACCTCTTCAACCAGATTAATAATTAAATACAAAGAAATAAAGAAAACATTTGTTACTATGTACCAGACCCTTTATATTATCATTTTATTAAAAGAGTGGGAGAGCTGGACTTTGAACACACATAGTCTTGGGGCACCTGGGTGGCTCAGTCAGTGAAGCGTCTGCCTTCAGCTCAGCACCCACAGGGTGCTGGGATCGAACCCCATGCTGTGCTTCCTGCTCAGTGGGGAGTCTACTTCTCCCTCTCCCTCCGGCCCTCCACTGCTTGTACACTCACACTCTCTGTCAAATAAATAAAAAAACCTTTAAAAAAAATGAATGCACATAGTCCATTCCCAGAGCCACTCACTTAGCCACTATACTATGGGCCTCATACTAGGGGAGAGCTAAACTTTTGTACCAATAAAAAATTATTGATTCCACAGTATTGCAAGACTTTGAAATTGCTATTTTACTATGTGTAACACAGTTTGAAATGTACAGAAAGTGACAGAGGAGTTTGAACCAAGGGTACTGTTTTACCTTGGATCTTTTTGAAAACTCTAATACATATTTAAGAGCACTTGAAAAAGAAAAAAAAAAAGCTCTTCTAATAGTTCAACTTTAAACATATTGCCTTAATCCATCTAGTAATGAAACCAGTCTTCCCCCCAATTTCCTTTTTCTTTTTTTTTTTTTTCACAATTAGCAATATAAGACTGAAATGCATGTGATGCCCAAGGTTTACAAAAACACATCACCCCACTGTACCAAACGGCTCCAACTTCAGCAAAGGCTGACCTTCAAGTCTTGTCAGTATCCCATTCATGGTTCACGGTGACTTCCTCTCTCCTTCTCTGCCACCACTTCTAGAGGTTCATCTTTTACCTAGTAGGGTGTCCACAAAGAGCCCTTGGGTTGCACACGCCACAGGGACAGCTCAATAAAGTCGTCGTCCTGGTTGTGTACTGGTTGTAGAATGGCAAGCACTGTGCTGGAGTGGTAGTTGCTGTCACTTTCTGCTTGATTTAACTCATCAACACCCAGCGTTGGACACCTCTAGGAGACCCCAAATGCATTGCCATCATTGTCCCCCAAATGGACTTTTGTGGTAACTTCTCTTTGATGCAGACCCAGGAATAAAATTGCTGGGCCATAGTTTATATGTTATATAACTTGGCCAATAACTACCTAGAATAACTTCCCAGAATAGCTGCATCATTCCTGCCAAAAATGCATGAAAATTCTTACTGGCTATCATTATTCTGAGAGTGGTTGTCCCTAACTTAAGATCTATACTTAGGGATTTTCCCTTTATTTTTCCTTTATAAATTTCCTCAATTTAGCAATATTTGTATCTTGCAGCTTTCACACTATTTTTGTCTTCTCTCCCTGTCTCCCACCTCCAACACAGTGTTGAAGTTATTTAGAATTTATTTATCTCAATCTGCACTTTTAAAAAATAATCATAATATCCTCTGGTTTTTTGGCCACCATTCTTCATGTACCTCTTATAGCACCCTGGTGCTTTTAGATGTCGTCTTATTTCAGTACATCCTCCAAGAGCTTTTCAAAGTGGGTCTCCATATGGTAATTATTCTCAGGTCTGATAGGATATAAAGCCCTTGGTTCTACCATGTGATTATGGTGTTAAGAAGGCTGATATAAATCTAAATATTTTTTTCCTTGGTAGCTTCCATTCTCCTTGGAAGCATTTTCGATTTGCCTTTCTTTGATAGAATACATCTAGGTGATAATAATAGCTAATACTAAAATAGTGATTATGAACAAGGCACTATTCTAAAGGCTTTACATATATTAACTCATTTACTCCTCACTGTATTTTTTTAAGATAGTAAAATAGACATTTTACTATCCTCATCTTATTGATGGGTAAACTGAGGTACTGAAAGTTTCACTTTATGTAGTATTTCAAATAAAAGGTAAGTTGTCTTTTTTTAAACTCTGGGATATTAATATTCTTTGTTTCTTCAAATATATCTTTCCTTTGTCCCCCACCATGACCATCACCACCTTTCTTCTGAAATTATTATTAGCTGGGTATTAGCACTTCAATTTTTATTTATTTATTTCTATTCTCCAAATCTCTTAATTTATTGTTATATTTTCTTTTTTTTTTTTTTTTCAGTTACCTTCTAAGAGTGTTCAATCTGATCTTCCAGCAAATGAATTATTTCTTCAGCTGAACCCTTTGGATTATTTATCCTATTTCTTCTGTTTTTTATTTCAACTATTATAATTTTCATGTTTACTGTGTCCACTTGGTTCTTTTTTATGACTTCTCCCACATTTAATTAACACCTTCCTTATTACTGAGTATTTCAGTTAAACTTATTTTAAATTCTTAGTCCATCTGTTCCAAGAATTCTGTTTCATATGCTATTAGTTTATCTCCTTTCTTTTATGGGTTGTTTTTGCCAATATCTACATTTTTTCTTTTCTGAGCTCATGATATTGTCTGATAATATGAATTAGGGAATGGCCTAAGTTATATTCCTCCTGATGAATCTAAACCAAAGGGAAAGAGTAAGAATAAGTGGGGACCTCAACGTACCAAAGAACCTCTCTCAGTCACTTCTGTCTGCCGCCACTCCACTTGACAAATCTTTTGAATCATTTTTCAAGATGGCACAGTCTCCTTAAAATAAAACCCACTAGTCCTCCTATTTTTTTTATTTATTTTTGTTTATTATGTTATGTTAATCCCAATTAAAAGCACCTAGGGAACTTCTGGCAGCTGACATCTGTTCCATTAGCCCCTCTGCAGCAGAACTTTTGCAGACCCTAATATTATGCCCTTGGCACTGCTAGGTCCAGGCTGTTGCTGTACATTTCTGTGCAGATGATGAGGCAAAAATAGTCCCAAGTAATGTACAGAAGAACAAGACTCAAGAAAACTGAAAACCTCTAAACTTTCTTCCCACAGCTCAGGGGTTTCTCTTAGCTTTCACATCATTTCCAGATCCAGGCTTCTTTCTGCTTCTATAGTTTCTCCGGGAGTTTGGGGGAGAGAACAGCAGACTACACTAATTCACTCTCCTCAGGAACCAAATGCCACATTTCTGATTTTTCTGCCTCTTCTATTTGGGAATGGGAGAGAGGAAAGAAAAACTCAGTCAATCTCATTTAGATTTAGACAAATGGCTGATCAGGCTTATTTCCAAACAGCAAAGCCCTTTTTGTGTTTCAGCCATTCAGGTTTCCTACAATCTAATCAGCCAGAATCACCTTTCCAGCTACCACAAGATATGCTTCAATAACCTTCAAGCCCCTCTTTTTCTGGTCATGGAATCTTCCAGAGCCTAGACATTAATTAATATATACATAAAGTCCTTGAGTTAATATATATATAAAGTCCATGAAATTAAATCCAGAAATTCCCATTTTTCAAGTTATTTCGGGCCTTACTTTGGATCTGACATTTTCAACTGGTTCTTTAACTTCAAGCCTCCATAGCTTATTCAATACACTACACAGTGCTCTGATATTTTAAAAATTAAACAAAAAAACAAACAAACAAAAAAACTCACAAAATCTTCCAAATGCTTTAGATTGCTTCTGATAAGCACAAAAGGAAATTCTCGCATTTTAAATTTGTTTTGGGAAACTGCAAAAGTCTCACCACAACCTTGGCTATTACAAGCTGAAGTTCAGGATAATCTAAATTCAGAATTTCTTCCTTCAAAACATTCTTACTGTTAATGAATTACGCAGGTAGTGTACCTTCTGTGCCTTTCTGTTCAAAAGGAGAAAAGCTGTTTTTTTTTCATTTGGAGCAGAGTCTGTGATTACGGACCAACTAATTAACTTGTCTGATATGGAAGGGATGATGTAATTTTCACTTCTAGCTTTTCTCTTCCATATGGACAGGGTTGCCGCTCATAAACACTGCGACTGCTGTTGGGCAAAAGCTTGTTCTAAGAACTTGCTTTAAGCTCATTTCTATACCTACCATTAAGCTCCCTTAGCAACAGAGAAAATTTTTAAAAGCCAGCCAAACTAAGTTACCAAGTTAAATTTCCACATATTCTTATTTATGAAAGGCAGGATTTTCCTCTAGCGATTTTCTGAACTTCCTTCCAGCCTTAAATATTTTTTTATTATGTTAATCACCATACATTACATCATTAGTTTTTGATGTAGTAACCATGATTCATTGTTTGCGTATAACACCCAGTGCTCCATGCAGTACGTGCCCTCTTTAATACCCATCACCAGGCTAAGCCATCCCCCCACCCCCCCAGAACCCTCGGTTTGTTTCTCAGAGTCCATAGTCTCTCATGGTTCATCTCCCCCTCCGATTTTCCCCCTTCATTCTTCCCCTCCTGCTATCTTCTTCTTTTTTTTTTTTTAACATATAATATATTATTTGTTTCAGAGGTACAGCCTTAAATATTTTAATAGACTATCACTGTTACTTAATAAAGTAAACCATGAGATGGGAAAGATACTGCAGCTGGTCATGACAAAACCATAGGAGAAAATAAGCCTTCAAAAAAATTCCAACTTCCTTAGGAGAATATGGGGGCGGGAGGTTCTTACTCTGCCATTTTAGTTAGAAGTTTATTTCTCTCTCGCAAAAGGACAATTCCTGTTGTTTTACTGATTAGATATTACTCTTTGTCAAAGTACAGAATCAAATGAAAACTAAAACTACTTAGCTACTTGGTTAAAAAAAAAAAAATAAACACCGTAGCAAAAAAACATTTAAACATTTTGCAAAGAAAAAGAAAAAGCCAGCAGCACGCTTCTCATTGATCCAAAAGAAATTTGTCTGAGCCAGATATGGATAGACACATATACTTCATCTAAAAAAAATATTGGCAATTACATTAATATTGATATAAATAATAAATTGCCTTCCAAAGAGGAAAGCATAGACTACAAAAAAGACTTCTGTGATATATAGCTCAAGAACTCAAAATTTAGATCCAGGACATAAGGGATGTTGGTTGATTTATAAAATGCCTTACTGCCTTGGGTTCGAGTGCCAGTAAGTATTTTAGATCATCAATACCATCATCCTTAATATATGCTTCTTAGAACATTTAAATAGCTGATGCAGTATTTCATTTATGACCATCCTGAGTAGGGTTTCTTTATGCAGTCTACAGACCCGGAGAGGGGAAGAAGACTGGTCAAATGATTAAATGCACCCTGGAAATTGGCAGTATTTCTGACCCTGCCTCAACCTGTAGTGTGACCTTGAGGATCTGCCATGAAATCTCAGGACCTAGAATGGACCTTGAAGATGTCTAATCTGGCCCCTGCAGGGGCATGTGCTCTCCTCTGGTAATAGTTCTAAGGCTTTGCTCATACCTTCTATATCACACTTGGCAGATAATAACCCACATTATTAAGTCTTATGATACGTCAAGCACTGTTCTGAATGCTTTGCGTGAATCAGGACATCCAATGCTCAACATAGGCCAATGAGGAAGGTACCATTTCTGTTCTCATTTTTCAAGATGAGGAGGTTGATTTCTAAATGTTTTAAGTTACTTTTCCAAATTTACACTGAAACTTAAAAGCCTGCACTTTAACATTTGAACTCTACGTTGGGTCATTTTGAACTCTATTTCTAACAATTAAACTCCTTGAGGACATAGACGTTGTTTACATTTGAAATATTTTTCATCACTTAACACACTTTGGGGTAGGCATACAAAAATACGGGTTAATGAATTCATTTTATGGAAGGTGAATGCACTTGATATTCTCTGCCCCACCAGATCTTTCTACCATTTTCCAGTCTGCTCTGGGCCCCTAGGAGGCTGACTTCCATAGCCTGTTCCACCCAGGCACCTTTCCGCTCTGGCTTCTGCTTAGGTCTGGCCAGTGGAGAGGGCAGTGGAGACTGAAAGGTGGGAGGAGAGAGATCCTATTTCCCCCAGCTCCATCACTTTGGCGCAGGAGATTGTCAGTGACTGTGTTGCTCAATAGAAAGCCACCGTGTCTGCCGGGCAGGGCAGCTAAGGCCCCAGTCACTGCTCTTTGCGGGTCTCAGTAGCTACTCCCTCCCCTGGCCCTTCAGATAATGCAGCCCCTCTTAGCCCAAAGGTGAATCTTCATCCTTTTTTGATTTCCCTTAACCTTTCCCACAACTTTACAATGAGGACCTTTGTTAAATTCCTTGTAATTACTCTGTTTGTGCATGCCATCTGTTTTCTGCCAGGCACATGACTGATAAATAAAAATAAAGCTTAGAAAAATTAAGCAATTTGCCAATGAATGCCATTTATATCTCTCTAAGCAGATAGTGACATTATTGAGTACTTCCTATATGATGGGCACTATTCTAAATGCTAACAGCCACTTGGCAATAGAGTTTAGGATGTTCTTTAAGAAATATATCCCATTCTTTGTTCATATATTGCTTGTTTTCATCATAATTGGTGTGAACTTTGGCAAGTCATTTAATTGTCTGTACCTCACCTGCTCATCTGTAGAAGAGAGATAATGATACCTACTTCACAGATTTGTTACCAAGTACCTGGCACATGGTGAGTACTCAGTCAATTCCTATTAGAATCTGGTGCTCTGAACTTGGAGTCACTGCCATTTTCCAAAGAATTTGAGCCTTTTGGAAACAAAAGAACAAATAAAACAGTATCATTCAATCTACTCTCAATTTCATTCAGACTTTCCAGTGCTAGACCGACTTGTCTACAGTGCATATTGCTTAGATGTTTTAAGGAATGCTAAGGCATTTTAATATAGACCCCCAAAATATGTAAATATAAATCTACTATCCATAGGACACATGTAACATAGTCTGAAGTCCAATATAGAAAACATTAAACTAAACTAAACTAACATTTAATATGTTAAAATGGTAACTTACCCTAAATGCTGTGGATAAAGAGAAATGAACTGTATTGACTGCACTGGCCAAAAATTATTGAATATTGGCAATTAAGTGGTCTTTGGAAATTATTAGGCCACCCTCTCTTATTCCAGTGATAAGAAAACTGAGGTTCAGAAAGGCAAAACCAGATATAAAGAGTTGCACCCAGGCCAGTGACTAGTTAGGTCTCAGAATCAGACCTCTTAACTCCTAAACAAATAGTGGCTCTTACCCTAAAAACGTTGATCTCTTCAAGTTCCTCATGTAAATATTAGTTTAATTGTTTTAAGTCCATTTCTTTTTATATCTTCTGCCATCCAAACATTCATATTTTCACCCAGGTAAACAGTTTCATAGAATAATATTTGGTGTTATAGTGAATGGGATTCCTGAGAGTATCTAAAATATAAGACAAGTGGGGTGCCTGAGTGGTTCAGTTAAGCGTCTGAATCTCTTAAGTGTCTGACTCTCAATCTCAGCTCAGGTCTTGATCTTAGGGGCCATGAGTTCAAGTCCCACAGTGGGTTCCATGCTGAGCATGGAACCTACTTAAATAAAATAAAATAAAATAAAATAAAATAAAATAAAAAATAAAATAAAATATAAGACAAGTACCCATGGTACAAAGAAATACAGAGAACTTCCATTTAAAAAAAATTAAATAGGAATTCTTATCCTTTGGGATTTCATAGGCCAGTATTTTTTTATTTTTTTTTTTTTTAATTTTATTTATTTATTTGACAGAGAGAGACACAGCGAGAGAGGGAACACAAGCAGGGGGAGTGGGAGAGGGAGAAGCAGGCTTCCTGCCGAGCAGGGAGCCCGATGCAGGGCTCGATCCCAGGACCCTGGGATCACGAGCTGAGCCGAAGGCAGACGCCTAACGACTGAGCCACCCAGGCGCCCCGGCCAGTATTTTTTTAATCAAGTTATACACCTATTAGAATGGCCTAACTCTGGAATACCGACAACACCAAATGCTGCCAAGCATGTGGAGCAACAGGAACTTTCATTCATTGCTGATGTGAATGTAAAATGGTATAGCTATTTTATAAGATAATGTAGTAGTTTCTTGCAAAACTAAACATATTCTTACCATACAATCCACCAGTAGTGCTCCTTGGTATTTACCCAAGAGAATTAAAAATTTATGTTCACACAAAAACCTGCACATGGATGTTTTTAGCAGCTTCATTCATGATTGCCAAAACTTGGAAGTAACCAAGATGTTCCTCAGTAGGTAAATGGATGTATTCCATTGTCTAGTATATTCCATTGTGGTACATCTAGACAATGGAATATTATTTAAAACTAAAAAAAAAAAAAAGCTAGTGAGCCATGAAAAGACATGGGGGAAACTTAAATGCATCTTACTAAAGTGAAAGAAGCCAATCTGAAAAGGCTACATACTGTATAATTCTAACTATATGACATCTGGAAAAGGCAAAATCATGGAGGCCATAAAATGATCAATAGTTGCTGGAAATTGGGAGTGGGGATGGAAGGGTGGGAAGGCACAGGTGGAGAATAGAGGATTTTTAAGGCAGTGAAAATACTCTGTATGATTCCATAATGACAGATACATGTTATTATACATTTGTCTAAACCCATAGAATGCCCAACACTAAGAGTGAACCATAATGTAAACTATGGACTTTGGGTGGTTAAGATGTGTCAGTGCAGGTTCATCAATTATAACAAATGTACCACCATGGGGGGGGATGTACATAATGGGGGAGGCTATATATGCGTAGGTTCAGGAGGTATATTAGAAATCTCTGTACCTTACCATCAATTTTGCTGTGAACCTAAAACTGCCCTAAAAAAAAAAAACTTAATAAAAATGTAATAAAAAATTAAGTCACTAACAAATTGTTGATAAATCTTTATTTTTCAAATATATATATATATATATATATATATGCATATGTATGTGTGTGTGTGATATCTAATCCATAAAACAGCGGGAATTATCCATTTGCAAGAGAGACATAGCTGCTAAAATGGCAGAGTAAAAAAATAGCCCCACCCCCCTCCTTTCAGCAGCTAGGACTTCTATGTTTTACAAATGTCATTTACAACTTCTTCTGTCAAATAGGAGCACAATAATATCAGAGTAAGACAATTATTCCCTGCTTCACATCACAGGATAGAACAATTTCTAGGACCAGCTATTGGAAATTACAACTATATAACACTGATATAAAACATTAAGTGCATAATTTATATATCACCATGAACTAAGAATCTTAGGATGATTTTGATTAACTGAGCTCACTCCTCACACTTACATGCAAGTATTTGAGGGTTATGTTGTCATTCAGATCTCTAGTTTCCTGTCCCATCCTGGAATGAAATAGAAAGCTCTGCTTCAGGGCCCTTCACTTTTTCCCTAGAGACAAAACTACACAAAATTCCAGAGATTTCATCCCTGAGACAATCTTTTCCAATTGAACAGCTATTTTTCTGCCATTACCAACTAGTCTCTTAGGAGTTTGAAAAAAAATACCTTTAATTATTTCCTTCCAGTGATCTGGCCATACAGGATCATCCTGCTTTACTTACTTAGTTTTAACCAAAGTGTGATTCCCTGTCAACAAACTTTGTTAATTCTGCAGTTCACAGGGGAATAGAAAGGACCAAATTCTGAATTGTCATGAATTGTCATTATTTCTTTTTTTCCCCAATTTATGTTCTTGTTGTGGCCAGAGGGTTCATTGCTATCACAACTGGCACAAAGGCTTTTTTATCCTCTCAAAGCCTCACCTCTCCAGAGCATATTCTTGTAGATATTTATCATCAAAAGTTCTATAATCAAGGATTATAGCAAGAGAGGATTGTATGTGACAATCTTGGGTAGAGATGCCATGGGAAGTTACTCTCCCATCCTTAGTGTGAGTAAATCATAGACAGCAAGATGGACCAAAACATCATATTATCATAATACAAGATCTCCCTAATCCACGTCTTTGACTTGATTTCCTACCACTCTTACACTAATTCATCCACTTCTCTGTTATCTGGTCCCCTCGATGCTCCTGTACGGCAGCAAGTGTGCCTCTGCCTAACAGTTTCGTACCTGCTCTTTCTTCTGCTTAGAACACACTTTTCCCCATAAAGCAATGATATTTACCCCCTTACTTTATTTGGACTTTGAATGTCATCTTAGATGACGCTATCTAAAGATAGCACCACCCATCATGCTCTAGATACATTCCCTGCTTTATATTTCTTTAAAGATTGTATTATCTGCCATTATATTATATTACCTTATTTGCTGATTGAACTCATTCTTACTACATCATAAGATCTGGGAGGGCACAGACTTTGTTGATTTTGTTTTTCACTAAATTTCTGTTTCTGGAGTGAGGCCAGGTAGTTCATACTCTGTATTTGTTGACTGACAAGGTGAATAATATATTATTACCAATCTTTCAGTTTAAGTATTCATTTGCATTGTTCAGAATTGGATTACTTCCTCTTTTGCCCATTCCCTCAATAGTTTTGGGAAAGAACTACCAATTATATCTATATATAAAGAATAACTCCTAGATATGTAACAAATCAATGAACTAAAGTCTCTTAATCTCCCAGACCTCAACAGAGCATTTTAGTGCTTCCTCAGATTACTAAGGTGAGTCTTCATGTTGGTTAAGCTCTTAAGTGGAAGAGATATATGAAAGTGCAGAAGACGATATTAATATGTGACTCTGTCTTCTTTCAGCAATCTTTATATTCTGCCTTATGGCCAAAAGCAGTGGGGTTCTGGCAATCTATTTTCTTTTTCTTTCCTTTTTTTTTTTTTTAAGATTTTAGATTTATCTATTTGACAGAGAGAGAGAGACAGCGAGAGAGGAAACACAAGCAGGGGAGTGGGGGAGGGAGAAGCAGACTCCCCGCTGAGCAGGGAGCCCCATGCAGAACTCAATCTCAGGACACTGGGATCATGACCTGAGCTGAAGGCAGATGCTTAACCAACTGAGCCACCCAGGCATCCCTGGACTTTAGTAACTCAGTGTTACCCCCTGAAAGTCATATGATATTATGACCTAAGGAGCAGCAACTTCAAAAATCAGACAAACCTGGGTTCACCTCCCCAACTCTGCTACTGTGTGATTTTGAGTCTATTACTCACCCTTTTCAAGTTTCAGCTTCTTGAAGATAATATTGGAATTTGTCAAAGGGTTAGTAAGAAGGTTAAAGAGAATATGTATAAAGTGAGAGACACAGAGTAGACACTTAAGATACATTTGGCTTTTGTTGTTAAAAGCTGAAAACCACCTATTATGCGTGGTCCAGAACCGTGGTGTTTAAACTGTAGACCACAGATTCCTTGAGTTCTATGGAGGAATCTAATTATTTGGATGGGGGTGGGTGGTGGTAGTGGGTAATGAGGGGATGTGAGTGAAGTTGGCTACTGAGGCAGAGAGCCCATGCATGAGACCTTCAGTCAGAGCAATTCCAATGTCATGTGGTTTGTTTTTTATTTTGAAATTTCTGATTTATTTAAAACAGTCTCTAATCCCAATGTAGGGCTTGAACTCATGACTCTGAGATCAAGAGTCACATGCTCTACTGACTGAGCCAGCCAGGCACCCTTGTATTTTGAAATTCTGAATGTAATTTTCTTTCTTTTCACAAAGAAAACACATTTGGATTTTGTATCTGATTATATAAAAATACATGATCATTTAAAAACTCTTTAATCATGTATAAAAGCATACCTATAGCTAATTCACTGAGAGAGATTCAGTAGAGTGCAAACAGGAAGTAGTGTTACTCTTTCTAGCTACATCTTTAAATTGTTCCTATTGACCTGTTTTCCCCTATATCTAAATGAAATTTCAGGCCGATCCTATAACTCTCCTAGTCATTTTCATAAACTAACAGGTGATCTCAATTTTCAGAGAATTAAAAAGTCTATAATGCTGCCTATGAACAAAATTTCAGCATCTTATTAAATTTAAAACTTCAGCCTTTCCTGCCAGAGATTGCTTCAACAAGATTCTCATTTTCACATATTTTATGAGTCCCTTTGTCCCTCATATTCTGGAACACATGCCCAGCTTTCTGACGGTTTTCTGAAACACAAACACTTGAGGAATTGGGAGAAAATGCATCCTCTAACTTGAAAGGAGGGGCAAGACCTCAGTAATCTGATAAAAAAAAAAAAAATCCCTCTCTCCAATATTCAAATCTTCTTTTATGCAGCTTAGAAGTGGGTGACCAGCTAAAGCTGGCAAGGACGGACTGTAAGGATGGTCCTGCACTTTTCTTTTCTACTTATTGGTGTGTGGCTTGTCCTTTTCTCAGCTTTAGGTCCTCAGCTCTAACTATGAGATACTAATCTCCTAAAATTTCACCACTCTGAAATAACAACCGGCAAAACGTTGGGACCATTTCTGAAATCAAGATCATAGCAAACATACAGTTTTTATCATTGAGTCTTTCCCTTTTCTTTTATACCTCTGCCTTTCTCCCCTCTTCCCTTATCACCTGAATAGCCACTATTGACAACCTGGTGTATGTCCTTCTGCAACTTAAAATACATAATATTAAGAGTTTCTTGTTATTTGTTTACTAAAAGTGATAACCTTATGTTTATCATTCATAAGGTTATTGGTCTTGTGCTTTTATCATTTAATATTGCATCTTAAAAATCTCTCCCAAGTCAACTATGCCAGAAAAATTTTATATTTTACCTACCTACATTATTCTATGTTATGAATTTACATAATTTATTCACTCATTCTCCTTTTGTTAGACATCCACTTTGTTTTCAGTTTTCATATATCCCAGTGGCTTATTTTCCTGTAGAATAGATTCCTAGCTGAGGCAATGCTGAGTTGAAAGGTATGTGTATTTTCAATTTTAATATCCCTTGCCAGATTTGTTTATAAGGCTATAATAAATAACATTTCTACTTACAAAGTATAAGCCTACCTTTTATCCTATGATTTACAAAGGGTGTTATCTCTTATAATTTGGTTCAACCTTATAAGCACAAAGAATGTGTCATTTTTTTTACAAGCAGTCAGGACTACCAGTGAGGCTGAGCCTCAGTCAGTATGTTCATTGGTTGTCTGGATTTATTCTTTTGTAAACTATCTATTTATTCATGATGCACTTTGTTCATCTTTCTATTTTTTCTCATCATTTTCTTATCAATTTGTAAGAGCTCGTCTTATTCTAATGTTGTTATCTTATATTTATTATGAATTTTCCCCTCAAACATTTATTATAGACTTTGTGTATGATAGATTTTGCCATAAAAATGTGTCTAAAGTTTAATATAAATATGTCTATAGGATTTTTTGTTTTTGCTTACCCAGCAGAGATTTTTGTCTTTTATATAATAAGTTCCTAGGTTATATATAGGTTTATATAATCTTTAAATGTTTATTTAAATATATAATTCAGAGGAGTGAGATGGTGGAGGAGTAGGAGACCTAAACTTCGTCTGGTCCCAGGAATTCAGCCAGAGAGTTATCAAACACCTACAAACTCAACAGGAGATCGAAAAAAGAATAGCAGCATCTCTCCGAACAGAAAAGCAGCCACTTTCTGGAAGCATATATTTTTCTGGAGTCATTGTTACCCTGTTAGCATTTTGTTCTCTCATTTATCTATTCTCTTTTGGACAAAATGGCAAGACGGAAAAACTCACCTCAAAAAAAAAGAACAAGAGGCAGTACCGACTGCCAGGGACATAATCAATATGAACATTAGTAAGATGTCAGAACTAGAGTTCAGAATGACGATTATAAAGATACTAGCTAGGATTAAAAAAGTATGGAAGATACTAGAGAATCCCTTTCTGGAGAAATAAAAGAACTAAAACCTAACCAAGTCAAAATCAAAAAGGCTATTAATGAGGTATAAAAAAAAATGGAGGCTCTAACTGCTAGGATAAATGAAGCAAACGAGAGAATTAGTGATATAGAAGACCAAATGATGGAGAATAAAGAAAGTGAGAAAAAGAGAGAAAAACAGCTACTGGATCATGAGGGCAGAATTTGAGAGATAAGTGATACCATAAGATGAAACAATATTAGAATAACTGGGATCCCAGAAGAAGAAGAAAGAGAAAGAGGGAGGCAGAAGGTATATTGGAGCAAATTATAGTGGAGAATTTCCTTAATTTGGGGGAGGAAATGGGCATCAAAATCCAGGAGGCACAGAGAACCCCCTTCAAAAACAATAAAAATAGGTCAACACCCCTACATCTAATAGTAAAACTTACAAGTCTCAGAGACAAAGAGAAAATCCTGAAAGCAGCTCGGGACAAGAAGTCTGTAACTTACAATGGTACAAGTATTAGATTGGCAGCAAACCTATCCACAGAGACCTGGCAGGCCTGAAACGACTGGCATGATATATTCAGAGAACTAAATGAGAAAAATATGCAGCCAGTAGTACTATATCCAGCTAGGCTGTCACTGAAAATAGAAGGAGAGATAAAAAGCTTCCAGGACAAACAAAAACTAAAGGAATTTGCAAACACGAAACCAGCCCTACAAAAAATATTCAAAGGGGTCCTCTAGAAAAAAAGATAGCCTAAAAGTAACGATGACCAGAAAGGAATAGAGACAATATACAGTAACAGTCACCTTACAGGCAATACAATGGCACTAAATTCATATCTTTCGATAGTTATCCTGAATGTAAATGGGCTAAATACTCCAATCAAAAGACACAGGGTATCAGAGTGGATAAAAAAACAAGACCCATCAATATGCTGCCTGCAAGACACTCATTTTAGACCCAAAGACACCTCCAGATTGAAAGTGAGGAGGTGGAAAACAATTTACCATGCTAAATGTTAATGGACATCAAAAGAAAGCTGGGGTGGCAATCCTTATATCAGACAAATTAGATTTTAAACCAAAGACTATAATAAGAGATGAGGAAGGACACTATATCCTACTTAAAGGGTCTATTCAATAAGAAGATCCAACAATTTTAAATATTTATGCCCCTAACATGGGAGCAGCCAATTATATAAGCCAGTTAATAACAAAAGCAAAGAAAAACATTGACAACAATACAATAATAGTGGGGGACTTTAACACCCCCCTCACTGAAATGGACAGATCATCTAATCAAAAGATCAACAAGGAAATAAAGACTTTAAATGACATACTGGACCAAATGGACTCACAGATCTATTCAGAACATTCCATCCCAAAGCAACAGAATACACATTCTTCTCTAGTGCCCCTGAAACATTCTCCAGAATAGATCACATCCTAGTTCACAAATCAGTTCTCAACTGGTACCAAAAGATTGGGATCATTCCCTGCATATTTTCAGACCACAGTGCTTGGAAACTAGAACTCAGTCACAAGAGGAAAGTCAGAAAGAACTCAAATACATGGAGGCTAAAGAGCATCCTACTAAAGAACGAATGGGTCAACCAGGAAATTAAAGAAGAATTAAAAAAATTCATGGAAACAAATGAAAATGAAAACACAACTGTTCAAAATCTTTGGGATGCAGCAAGGGCAGTCCTAAGAGGAAAGTATATAGCAATACAAGCCTTTCTCAAGAAACAAGAAAGGTCTCAAATACACAACGTAACCCTACACCTAAAGGAGCTGGAGAAAGAACAAGAAAGGTCTCAAATACACAACCTAACCCTACACCTAAAGGAGCTGGAGAAAGCAAATAAAGCCTAAACCCAGCAGGAGAAGAGAAATAATAAAGATCAGAGCAGAAATCAATGAAATAGAAACCAAAAGAACAATAGAACAGATCAACGAAACTAGGAGCTGGTTCTTTGAAAGAATTAACAAGATTGATAAACCCCTGGCCAGACTTATCAAAAAGAAAAGAGAAATGACCCAAATAAATAAAATCATGAATGAAAGAGGAGAGATCACAACAAACACCAAAGAAATACAAACAATTATAAGACCATGAGCAACTATATGCCAGCAAATTGGATAATCTGGAAGAAATGGATGCATTCCTAGAGATGCATCAACTACCAAAACTGAACCAGGAAGAAATAGAAAACATGAACAGACCTATAACCACTAAGGAAATTGAAGCAGTCAACAAAAATCTCCCAACAAACAAGAGACCAGGGCCAGATGGCTTCCCAGGGGAATTCTACCAAACATTTCAAGAAGAATTAATACCTATTCTTCTGAAACTGTTCCAAAAAATAGAAATGGAAGGAAAACTTCCAAACTCGTTTTATGAGGCCACCATTACCCTGATCCCTAAACCAGACAAAGACCCCATCAAAAAGGAGAATTACAGACCAATATCCCTGATGAACATGGATGCAAAATTTCTCACCAAAATACTAGCCAATAGGATCCAACAGTACATTAAAAGGATTATTCACCATGACCAAGTGGGATTTATTCCTGGGCTGCAAGGTTGGTTCAACATCTGCAAATCAATCAGTGTGATACAATACATTAATCAAAGAAAGAACAAGAACCATATGATCCTCTCAATAGATGCAGAAAAAGCATTTGACAAAGTACAGCATCCTTTCTTGATTAAAACTCTTCAGAGTGTAGGAATAGAGGGTACGTACCTCAATATCATAAAAGCCATCTATGAAAAACCCACAGCGAATATCATTCTCAATGGGGAAAAACTGAGAGCTTTCCTGCTAAGGTCAGGAACACGGCAAGGATATCCACTATCACCACTGCTATTCAACATAGTACTAGAAGTCCTAGCCTCAGCAATCAGACAACAAAATAATTAAAAGGCATCTGAATCAGCAAAGAAGAAGTCAAACTCTCACTCTTTGCAGATGATATGATACTTTATGTGGGAAACCCAGAAGACTCCACCCCAAAACTGCTAGAACTCATACAGGAATTCAGTAAAGTGGCAGGATATAAAATCAATCCACAGAAGTCAGTGGTATTTCTATACACCAACAACAAGACAGAAGAAAGAGAAATTAAGGAGTCGATCCCATTTACAATTGCACCCAAAACCATAAGATGCCTAGGAATAAATCTAACCAAAGAGGCAAAGAATCTGTACTCAGAAAATTATAGAATACTCACAGAATAAATCGAGGAAGACACAAAGAAATGGAAAAATGTTCCACACTCATGGATTGGAAGAACAAATATTGTGAAAATGTCAATGCTACCTAGAGCAATCTACACATTTAATGCAATCCCTATCAAAATATCATCCACTTTTTTCAAAGAAATGGAACAATAATCCTAAAATTTGTATGGAACCAGAAAAGACCCTGAATAGCCAGAGGAATGTTGAAAAAGTATAGCAAAGCTGGTGGCATCACAATTCCGGACTTCCAGCTCTATTACAAAGCTGTAATCATCAATGGCTTCCCAGGGGAATTCTACCAAACATTTCAAGAAGAATTAATACCTATTCTTCTGAATAGGTATTTATTGATAAGTTACAGAATACACATTCTTTCCGACTTTCCTCTTGTGATTGAGTTCTAGTTTCAAAGCACTGTGATCTGAAAATATGCAGGGAATGATCCCAATCTTTTGGTACCAGTTGAGAACTGATTTGTGAACTAGGATGTGATCTATTCTGGAGAATATTTCATGCACACTAGAGAAGAATGTGTATTTATCAATCAATATGGTACAAAAAACAGACACATAGATCAATGGAACAGAATAGAGAGCCCAGAAATGGACTCTCAACTCTATGGTCAATTAATCTTCGACAAAGCGGTAAAGAATGTCCAATGGAAAAAAGAGAGTCTCTTCAACAAATGGTGCTGGGAAAATTGGACAGCCACATGCAGAAGAATGAATGGACCATTTCCTTACACCACACACAAAAATAGACTCCAAATGGTTGAAAGACCTAAATGTGAGACAGGAATCCTTTAAAATCCTTGAGGAGAACACAGGCAGCAACCTCTTCAACCTCAGCCGCAGCAACTTCTTCCTAGAAACATCGCCAAAGGCAAGGGAAACAAGGGCAAAAATGAACTATTGGGACTTCATCAAGATAAAAAGCTTTTGCACAGCAAAGGAAACAGTCAACAAAACCGAAAGACAACCGACAGAATGGGAGAAGATATTTGCAAATGACATATCAGATAAAGGGCTAGTATCCAAAATCTATAAAGAACTTACCAAACCCAACACCCAAAGAACAAATAATCCAAACAAGAAATAGGCAGAAGACATGAACAGACATTTCTGCAAAGAAGACATCCAAATGGCCAACAGACACCTGAAAAAGTGTTCAACATCGCTCGGCATCAGGGAAATCCAAATCAAAACCTCAATGAGATACCACCTCACACCAGTCAGAATGGCTAAAATGAGCAAGTTAGGAAACAACACATATTGGCGAGGATGCGGAGAAAAGGGAACCCTCCTACACTGTTGCTGGGAATGCAAGCTGGTGCAGCCAGTCCAGAAAACAGTATGGAGGTTCCTCAAAAAGTTGAAAATAGAGCTACCCTATGACCCAGCAATTGCACTACTGGGTATTTACCCCAAAGATACAAATATACTGATCCAAAGGGGTACATGCACCTCAATGTTTATAGCAGCAATGTCCACAATAGCCGAACTATGGAAAGAGCAAAGATGTCCATCAACAGATGAATGGATAAAGAAGAAGTGGTATATATATACAATGGAATATTATGCATCCATCAAAAAAAATGAAATCTTGCCATTTGCAATGACATGGATGAAATTTGAGGGTATTATACTAAGCGAAATAAGTCAATCAGAGAAAGACAAGTATCATAATAACTCACTGATAAGAGGAATTTGAGAAACAAGACAGAGGATCATAGGGAAAGGGAGGAAAAAATTAAACAAGATGAAACCAGAGAGGGAGACAAATCATAAGAGACTCTTAATCTCAGGAAACAACCTGAGGGTTGCTGGAGTGGTGGGGTGTGGGAGGGATGGGGGTTCTGGGTGATGGACATTGGTGAGGGTATGTGCTATGGTAAGTGCTGTGAATTGTGTAAGACTGATGAATCACAGACCTGAACCTCTGAAACAAACAATAGATTATATGTAATAAAAAAAAAAAAAAAGAAGAAGAAGAGAGTAGGAAGGGAAAAATGAAGGGGGGGAATTGGAGGGGGAGATGAACCATGAGAGACTATGGACTCTGAGAAACAAACTGAGGGTTGTAAAGGGAGGGGGGTGGGCGGATGGCTTAGCCCAGTGATGGGTAGTCAGGAGGGCACGTATTTCATGGAGCACTGGGTGTTATACGCAAACAATGAATCATGGAACACTACATCAAAAACTAATGGTGTAAGGTATGGTGACTAACATAACATAATAAAATAAAATTAATTTTAAAAAATTAAATAAATAAATAAATAAATAAATAAATAAATATATAATTCATCTATTGCTTATTGTTTTGTCAAAGTAAAATTCAGATTTATTTTCCTTCTGGAAGATTAGCAATTGTGCTTGAACTACTAAGTAAAACTATTATTTCCCAGATGATAAAAAAATTACTTTTATGATATCTTATATTTCTGGGTTCTCCATTCTAATTCACCACTTATTTTTTTCTATTCTAATGACAACATTGTATTGTTTTTATTGCTATGCCTTTAGAATATATTTTCATCACTTATAAAGCTGTCTCTCCTCACTATTTTTCTTTTCATAATCTCTTAGCTGTTTTCAGATGATGTATTCTTTCATATCTAATTTTTTTTAAATGTTATCCAGTTTGAAAATATCATGTTATTTGAAGAAAAGATTCCACCAAAAATATTTGAAAAGCCACTCCAGGTGATTGGAAGAGTGGTAATTTTATAAAAATAAGCCAGTGATTTCTCCTGGGTCTGATGACCAGTCATCAGAAAGAATACTTGAGAAGTACTGGTGCATTCCTTAATTTTAACTGAAGGAAAACTTAAATCCTTGGTTTCATCAGCACAAGTAACTGCTAGTTCTGATGCTCACTTTATCTGCTAGAATTGCTTTCAGATATTTAAGAAGTTTTGGAACCATTAATTGCAAAGGAGCATGCAGACTGAGAAAGTATCTGGAGAACCTAATTTTTATTTACTTCTAGTCCCAAGACTTTCATTAAGTGTGTGTGCATGTGTGTTTGTGTGTGGTAGATGAGGGGTGAAGTGAAGAGTCAGTGGATCAGAAGGGAAACCAAAGATTGAAGCAGAGGAAAGAACAGTAGGATTTGGTATGAAAATGCTTTCATTTTCCTCCTCTATTTGCATGCATTAAATAATTCCATAAATTTTATTTCAGTAAATATAATTGACATTCCACATTTACCTTTGACCTTAGTTCCACTTGCTCCTAAACATGTCCCTAAGCACTGTAGAAGTCATCTATGAAGAGAAGCACTAAATGCTGCTCCTTGACATTTTGTTGTTTTAGGAGTCTAATTTCTTGGAAACAACATCAAGACAAATAAAGTCATTCAGCTTTTAATCACGGGTGATATAAATCATCATGTCAGTTAACTCTAGGGTCCATAAATCTCTAAAAATGTGGATTTATGACATAGGAAGGCAATTTACCAGTATTGGCTTTTTCAATTTGATTAGAATGATGGGCTATGATAGAACAGATTTTTGCAATTCTGCTTGCAACCGTACCAAAAACGAAGGCTCTCAAGATCACAGTCTGTTGGTGCATTAAGTATCAGCTTCACGTTTTCCCTGCTCAGACTAATTGCTTCTTTAATCTGTGATTGCTGACACACATGTGCAGTTGTGCAAGTTAATAAGAAGGAAGATGATTCTGATACTTTTCAGTTTCATTATATTCTGTTTTTAATTGTCTTCACTGCTAAGGCACCATCATTTTATTTGATGGTTTAATAAGCAGGAAATCCAACAATAAAATTTAAGTATTTAAGATAGCTATGGATAAACATTCAAAGTGCAATATACCCAAACAGATCCAAAGCCAAATGGATTCATTTAAAATATGGATAATGTTGTGAAGAGTGGTAGAAATTTACCCCCACTGGAGCTTGCTCTGGTTTGTCTTGCTAAGCTTTTCAGACCACCTATCAGTAAACTTTCCAGATCTGTTCTCTCAAGTTTCCATCCACTTACCCTAATCTCATAGCAAGCACACACGAACGCTGAGTCAAGTGCCCTGCAGCTGACTGATATGCTGACGCATTTTTAGAATGGAACAGAGTGAAGCTGAACCAATGCAGTGGCTAAAATAAGAAACCAATTCAACTCCATTGTAAAGACAGTCACCCAAATCATCTCCCCCAAATAATTCAAAATGTTGGCCTGCAATACTGAAAACACATATTTGTTCTTTTTTTGGCATGCTTTTTTTTTTTTTAATGTACATCTCAGTCTTTCCCTCCTACTCACTGAGGATCTCATCATCCTCTTGTTCTGGAGGTTTCTGAGCTGTTATTATATCCACACTTTCACATGATGCCTCTGTTAAGTTTGGTTCAGCATTTCCATTATAAAACCCATAAGCTTCCAGAACAGACTTATTATAACTGTCTATGTAGGAAAAAGAAAAAATTGCTCCCAGCTGAAACTTAGTATATATTACATTCACTTTCAGTCCAGAAGGCACTTGTCTTCTTTAACATATTATAAAATAAAATTTCATACCATTGCTTTTGCTTTCTTTAGTTTCTTCTGTCAGTATGATAACATGAAAGAATAAAGCAGGGAAGCAAAGAACCATGCATCTCACATTTTGCCTCTTTTCTCCAAGACACTGTTCCTTTCCCATTTCCAGCCTAACATTAAAGTGTTAGGTCTCAGCAGAGTATCCGTGAAGGTCCCTTTCACCAGACCCGTTCTGGCTACTGCTAGACTGTTGGATTACAGGGATCTGGTTAATCAAGGGACCACACAGGAGGGCTTTTATTCACCCACACTCAGGAGCAATCATGAGTTAAAATGCATAAAATGTAAAACACAAGAAACATTCTCAAAATGACTTCAGCATAGAACATTAAAAGATACTATGCCAATTCAAGCAACCTCATTTTGGTATTAAGTATAATTTACAGGATGTTTATTTAAATTATTTTGCTATCTGATTTTGGAAAAAAAGGAAAAGGAGAAGGGAAGTACAAGCAAGCTTCTAAAATGAGAATTTAACTATTGAATATGGTTACAATTTTCTTCCTTTAATAATTTTCTTCCTTTAATAATAGCAGTTAGGTAAACAGTATTTTTAACATGGCTTGAACCTGAGAAAATTTTTCCACTGGTTAAGTAAACATTTGGATTCCTAGTATGTCTTCATAATTAATAATATACCAATGTAATCAATGCTAATTAAACTCCCACTCCTGTGACTGGGTCTGAGGAGGAAATGCATCTCCTCTGGTAGACACCTGTAAGAGAGAAGGTGCAAAGGAAGACCTGCTCAGACAAGAGATTAACGGGGAGTCAGGGGCATTTGGAAAAACTAAACTGGTAATCCCTCATCTAGACCTAAATTGCTACGTTTGGCACCCATCTTTTTCTGGCTCCACTCTGATATCCTTTCCTATTTCTATGACTCCCC
Organism: Phoca vitulina; assembly: GCF_004348235.1. Classification (NCBI taxonomy): domain Eukaryota; kingdom Metazoa; phylum Chordata; class Mammalia; order Carnivora; family Phocidae; genus Phoca; species Phoca vitulina. The sequence goes on along the minus strand of NW_022589711.1, from coordinate 27,217,434 downwards.
ACTGAACAGAAGATTTGTAGAGGGCTAGTGCAGGTACCTCATGGTCCGGGAACCATTTGTAACTCTGCATCTGCCAAAAGCCACTTTCGTCTTGAGGCAAAAAATGCTGTGTCCATTGATACTCCCTTCTTTGTTCTTTTTTTTTTTTTTTTAATTTTTTTATTGTTATGTTAATCCCCATACATTACATCATTAGTTTTAGATATAGTGTTCCATGATTCATTGTTTGTGCATAACACCCAGTGCTCCATGCAGAACGTGCCCTCCTCAATACCCATCACCAGGCTAACCCATCCTCCCAACCCTCTCCCCTCTAGAACCCTCAGTTTGTTTTTCAGAGTCCATCGTCTCTCATGGTTCTTCTCCCCCTCCGATTTCCCCCCCTTCATTCTTCCCCTCTTGCTACATTCTTCTTCTTCTTTTTTTCTTTCTTAACATATATTGCATTATTTGTTTCAGAGGTACAGATCTGAGATTCAACAGTCTTGCACAATTCACAGCGCTTACCAGA
>NW_022589711.1:27041937-27216823 GCF_004348235.1 Phoca vitulina | reverse complement strand
CCCACTCCAGCAACCCTCAGTTTGTTTCCTGAGATTAAGAATTCCTCATATCAGTGAGGTCATATGATACATGTCTTTCTCTATTTGACTTATTTCGCTCAGCATAATACCCTCCAGTTCCATCCACGTCGTTGCAAATGGCAAGATCTTATTCCTTTTGATGGCTGCATAATATTCCATCGTATATATATACCACATCTTCTTTATCCATTCATCTGTTGATGGACATCTTGGCTCTTTCCACAGTTTGGCTATTGTGGACATTGCTGCTATAAACATCGGGGTGCACGTAGCCTTTCGGGTCCCTACTTTTGTATCTTTGGGGTAAATACCCAGTAGTGCAATTGCTGGATCATATGGTAGCTCTATTTTCAACTTTTTGAGGAACCTCCATACTGTTTTCCAGAGTGGCTGCACCAGCTTGCATTCCCACCAACAGTGTAGGAGGGTTCCCCTTTCTCCGCATCCCCGCCAACATCTGTCATTTCCTGACTTGTTAATTTTAGCCATTCTGACTGGTGTGAGGTGGTATCTCATTGAGGTTTTGATTTGGATTTCCCTGATGCCGAGCGATATTGAACACTTTTTCACTCCCTTCTTTGTTCTTAACACCCTGGCTGAGGGAAGGAGTTTTGTATCTGTAACCAAGCCTAATCCAGAAGCCAGTGCGCAAGAGAAACCGGTATTAGTATTCTGCTGTGACAGGCAAGTTGATTCAAAGACAAGTTTCAACACAAAAGGCGGGCGTCTTCAGCATCCTGCAGTAAAATAAAATGGAGAGAGCTGATACTTCATTGTAGATACAGAAGAAGCTATGTAGACATCCATTTCTTCACGCAGACTATCAGATGACATAGAAATCTATCCAGAAACTTCTTTGAGAACCCATTTCAGGCCCAGCAGTGTGCCAGGAGTTGAGGAGCAAAAGACAACGTGTGTGCCCTGCAGCAGTTAACACTCCCATGTAGAAGCCAACAAAAATGTCCTGAGTCTCAAGTTAGATAATATTTTAAAGCCATTTAAGTGCTATAGATTTGCTAGTAGACACTAATAAATAACTGCTGAAATAAAAAGCAAAATACTTTAATTTTTCAGGAAAATCCCTAAAATAACAGATCAAGTTGAAACTTTCTATATAATATGGTATATAATTTGCTTACATAAAAAGAAAATGAACTTTGAAGCCAGAAAGACCTATCTCTGGTAATGTACTAGTTATGTCAACTTGGCAGGCAACTTTGATCTTTTCGAGTTTAAGCTTCCTCATCCACATAAGTGGGAAGGAGTTCCTTCTGCCCCGTAGATGTTGTATGGATAATTAAATGGGTTAACATACCCCAAACACCCAGGATGATAGTTGGCACTCCCTCTACTTGCTTCTAAAAACAGAACATGAAGTCTCTCCACTCAGCTTATACCTGCCCTGTGGTGATAAGAATGACAAGCAAAGCAAATAGTACTGTCATTATTTTTGTTCTCTGAGAGGAAGGGAAAATGCAGTCTTAAATGTAACTTCTAAGACACCAAAGTATTGTGTTTTGAGTCTTTCGTTGAAAACAAAAACTGACCAAAGATGAGTCCCTAATATCTGAAGAGAAGATTACACTATGCTTTTAAAAGTCAGAACTCATTAGAAGCCACACATTCCAGGAAATGTACACTTCACACTTCTATTAATTTTTATCGTGCTCAATCCTGATTTTTAAAAAAATCCTCTTATGGTTTGTCTCCCTCTCTGGTTTCGTCTTGTTTTATTTTTCCCTCTCTTCCCCTATGATCCTCTGTCTTGCTTCTCAAATTCCTCATATCAGTGAGATCAAATGATACTTTTAACCTCAGGAAAAAACTGAGGGTTGCTGGAGTGGTGGGGGGTGGGAGGGATGGGGTGGCTGGGTGATGGAAATTGGTGAGGGTATGTGCTATGGTGAGTGCTGTGAATTGTGTAAGACTGATGAATCACAGACCTGTACCCCTGAAACAAATAATATATCTTAATAAAAAAAATTACAAAAAAAATCCTCTGTGAACTTAACTTAAAACTTGAGGACTTTATCATGTTAAGTTCCCTAAAGCATAAGTCATGGTCCTTCTTTCCCTCTTATAACCGCAGAGTGACGTCAGGCTCAAACTCTAAGTTACCTTCAGATTTCCATCCAGAAGCAAGCAGGAATAGTGGTAGGTACGAGCTGGCCATTTGCACCTGTGAAATGATCAACCTGCACTCCAATTTACTCTCCTTCCCTTCTCCTCAGCTTTACCAATCATTTGGCCCTTAATGGGTCTCTTTTGCTGTTTATCACTCTCTATCCCCATCAATTTTCATTGCTCTCTACAGCTTCTTTATCACTTTTTGTTGTCAAGAACATAACTACTTTTGGATCAGATGTTTGCCATAAATTCCTGAAATAGACATCTAGCTCATAAAGAATAGAAATGAATAGGCTAGTTTTAAATGTCACTGGTAGATAGTTCATCTCAGTAGGCGTGATTGTTAATACTTTCACATCTCGAGTTCAAAATTGAAATTTTTCCAGTGCCCTAGGCATAATTATTTTCCTCCAAATGACTTGGAAGCCAGTATTACAGCATCCACCTACACATTATATTTGACCAAAACACTGACATAAAGCAGAATCACAAAAATATATTTACGTATGCTCCTTAGTGTTGGCAGCCTTGATTTCTTAGGAAATATCATCTTATTCAGATGGAATAAAATTTGATAGCATTGGGAATTACTGACTTCTGCTTTAGATTAATGTCCACATGTGCAAAAAAGATTTGGAGTTTTGTGATTCTAAATGTTGAAAAAAAAATGGCAATGACACTGAAACTTTATATACCACATTTCAGCTGACAGCACAATTTAGGGTTGAGTTACATACTCTTAAAATGAAAGCTTCCAATAGAAATGCTGACAGGCCCTTTACTTATAGGGAAGTATTTGCCTCTAGAATAATAGCAATATATTATATTTAAATGGATCCTTTTATAAAACACTTTAAAAACTGTCAACCTGTGTCTCTCCTTCCTATACACATGTATCTCTCATGAAGTCAATAGCAAAGCCATATATCTATTATTTATTTAGTTAGTTATTATGTATTTATTACATTTATGAGATTCACCCATCATTTATTAGCCTCTGGGCACCTTTGCTAGTTTCAGAGCTAAAAAAAATAAGAAGACAGTCTGTGTCATTATGATTTGCAAGTTATTCTAGACATCATGAAGACAAGACATATTGCTTCCAGCCTTATTATCTTAGAAGTTCAACATACCTTCAAAAACATACATTCATCAGAAGAGAAACACTTAAGACTGATGTAGCTCAGAATTATTTCATGTTAGAAAAAGAAAGCAGAAGTAATACCAAGTCAAAGATATTTTATATTTTTTTAAATATTTATGTGTTCTGAAGTGTTGTTACATAGACGTTGATATAAATGGGATGTTATGGAGAAGTCTGCACTATTAATTTATTCAATTTTCTGTATCATTTTCTCAAAAAAATTTACATTATATCACTCTTATGCACTTGGCGTTGTGCACAGGTATAAAACTTCAATCTTAAATTGAGTACTGAGCTAGTCTTTAGTAGGGCTAATAGCCAGAAAGAGTGCTCCAGCTCAAAGACATTTGATAATACAATTAAATTTAGAGTTTATCTAAGAGTGTTTCCTCAATTTCAAATATTTTGATGCTAATAGATATATCAATAGATTATATGGTTTAAAAAGAAAAAGAAAGAAAAAGAAATGACCCCCCAGATACTCCCTTTAACCCTGTTCACTCAATGTCTCTATGCCCATCCGGGAGAAATCTGACTTCCACTTCGGTCTCTTCCTAGTTCTTTCATCGAGAAAGTACTAGGGTCAAGATGTGGAGAGATTGAAATGGCAGGATTAAAAAAGAAAAAAAAACAGTTATAATTCCACGTCCCCAACCTTTACACCAATGTAGTAAGTGACCTTGGGTTAGTTAGAAACCTAGTGAGTCAGCATCCTAATGTCTTTGGCAGGGGAGTAACCTCCTTCAGCTGATAATAAGTATGTTTAAACTTGTTTTGAGATGTTGGAATAAAAAATGTTCTATAAATACAAAGTACATGCACAGTATAAAAATACTCTCTATGTGTTCTTCTGTCTTACTGGTAGAACCCATTCATCAGGACCTGTAACATCTTTGTTTTTCTATTGCTATCCTTGCACTCAGTCGAAAAAAGTTTGTCCTTACCTCTAATTGCCTAGCTCTAAACCAACCAGTATATATTAAACTAAGCCTGGAAAAAATGTCCTGCACTCCTGACCACTAGCCAATCAAGATCTAAATGTAACTCCCCAAGAATAGAGAGCAAAGCATTAATTTACTATATTTTGGAAAGTTCTTAGCAACTCCGTGGTTCAATTTCTTTAGCTTCAAGTACAAAGAATCTCCTCCATTGCAAGATTATGAAATGCATTTGCAACTAAACCTAGCCCAGAACACTTGTAGAAAAAGATTAGACATTTGGTTTTCAGATGGTGGAAAGACAGATAATAAGTGAGGCAATTATGTAACATAAAATGAAATAACCTCTCGGAAACCAATGTTTATATTTTTCCCAGATTTTCCCACAGGATCATGTTTCCAACTAGGAACAAATTCGAAGGCATATTCAACTTTAATATCTAACGATGTATGCATCTGTACAAGGTATTTTGATTACTTGCTAGAATGATACCCCAAGGGCCGTACCATAGTTTGTATTTATCTCTGAATTTGATTACTTTCAGAATAATTTTATAAATAGTAACATTAGACACTTTAGAGCACTGAAAACATGCCAAATACAAAGAGAGAGAAAGATGATCCTTGCACCCCCATCTGTACCCAGACTTAAAGATTAGTTTCTGATGAACTTGGGAGTTTTCAGTTCACTATCAGAACCTTTCCATTCTCAGACAGGAACTTCACCACTTTCTTCTCACACAGCACATACGCCTTCCACCTTCGTTACCAAACCTGATTTATGAAGTCTGCAGGCATGGGGAAGGGTGCTGATGTTAGAGGAGAGATTTACATTTCCTCTTCTTTCTTCCCTTCTAACACATTCTCTTATTTTATCATGTCAGTCATGCATGCACCTCTTTGACAAGGGACTTGAAGGAAAGTGACAAGTACCAGGGTAGAAGATGCTAGATCGAAAAAAAAAAAAAAAACTGAAGTTTTATGAATACTTCCTGCGATTGCAGATGTTCATTTAAAAATAGAAGCACATTAATTATTATAAGACTATTTATGGTATTTGCATTTTATTTCTCAAAAAAAAAAAATAGTAAGTGAAGCCAAAAGGCAAGGTGGGGAGAAGGAAAAGTAAAGAAATGTTGTCGTGGGATTTTATCCCTTAAGGGACTTTATACCACACAACTGGTGGCCAAGGGGAATATCATCCTATTATCTTACAAGTGCAGGAAGCTTTGCATTGCAGCCCCCTAGGGTGCTCTCAGCAGGTCTACTGCTATTCCCCAGTTATTTTTACAAGCAATACTGCCAAAGATGCTATTACTCTGGTTTATAATAGTTGATCACTGCTATGAAATTCAGGCTGTAGACAAAATGGATTCTTTGGGGGGAAAAAATGGTAAGGGGCCCAACAGCCCTTCCAAAGCTCTTGGACAAGTTTTGCCAAATGCTTCACTGTAGAAGGCTATTAAATCTTTCTCAGTATTCATTTCTATTATGGCTGATTGGTGATTGCCTAATTCCTGGTATCTAAGTTGAGAGCCTGTGTCCCATTCTTTTTTATGTGAATGTGAACTAACCCTGAGGGGTGTAGGTCTCTTTTCCCTGCCCTTTGGGACTGAATTCCAAACAAAATGCTTACTCAAGAATGTTTATTGATTATAAAAGTTTGGCAGTGTAGAGCAAAAGAAGGGTTGTAGGGAGGAGGAGTAACAGTTTTTGTTTTGTTTTGTTTTGTTTCTTTAGAGGGGACGGTGAGAAGGGAGGGGCAGAAGGAATTTCAAGCAGGTTCAATGCCCAGCACTGAGCCCCACATGGGGCTTGATCTAAGGACCTTGAGATCATGACCTGAGCCGAAATTAAGATTAGGTCGCTTCAACGGAGCCACCCAGGTGTCCCAGGAGTACCAACTTTTTAATCTGAGGTAAGTAGAAATGGCTCTCATTGCCTTTATATGTGTGTGGTGCCACATTCCTCATTACGCCAAAACACTCCGGAATCTCTTCACTGCCAGATCCCATCAGCCCTACTTGGAATATGTTTATCATTTTACATACCATACAGTGTTTTATTGGTAGTGTTTATTTACTTATCTCTCTTCCCTGCAAGAATATGAGACCAGAGCAGGAGGGAATATATCAGTCTTGCTCATTATTTTATTGCCATTGCCAAACAGAAGACTTGGCACAGGGTGGCATTCAATTAATTTTTATTGTGCAAATGAATAATGGATTTGTCTTTGTTAACGTGGTTGTTTTTGTTATGTACCATTGTAATAGAGCAACAGAGTTTACAGGAAAAATAAGTTGTCCACAATGAAATACCAAACAGTGGTTCAAAAAGTAGATGGCACTCAGCATTCGTGAATCTGAAATATCACTTGTGGGATTAAAATTCTATAAATTTCATTCATTGGCAAATACAATTGCAAAGCTAACAGCCAGAATTTGAAGAAGATTTTATTAATCATGACATTCTGTTAGAGCAAGCCTCTTCTGAAACCAAAGCAAATAAATGATAGGCATAGCTAAGAAGGTCAGGAAGCTTCTAGAACCAAAATCCTGGGAATATTCTCCAAATCTCCAAATTACTTTAAACCAGCTTACGTAACTGCTTTATAAATGGATAGTCACCTATAAATAGTTATTCCAGAATAGATGTTTGCCTTTTCCCTCTGGAAACACAAACTGTGAATTCCCTCTTGCCTTTTCATACCCTCCCCTATAGAACTCAAGTCCCCTTTATATCTTATACAACAGTGTATGTGAAATAGAGTAAAAACCCAGGCTGTCGCAGCCAGCAAGGGGTGTTACATACTATTACACTGCAAGGTCAACAGATTGCCTGTTATTTTAAATGCTATTTAAATTATCTTCCTAAGGAGATAAATTTCAGCTTTCAACTCTCCATCTTCTGAAAGAAGCAGAATGTAACACACCTCACTGCCTGCACATGGTGAGAAAACAAAGACACTGAAGCAATGGTCGGAAAGGACAGGAATAAAAGCAGAAATTCATAAGGAGCATACAAGCAAAGTTAGTCTAAGATAATTGCTCTCAGTGTGAGGTTCCCAGACCAGCAGCATTAACCTCAACAGGGAACTTCATGGAAATGCAAGTTCTTGGGTCTCATTCCAAATCTACTGAATCAGAAAGCCTGTGGGTGGGCCCATCAATTTTTAGTTGAACAAGCCACCAGGGTGATTTTAATGCATGCTGAGGCTTGAGAACCTATCATCTAAGGTGATAAATAAGTAAAACCAGGCTTTTTTCAAAACTACATAGGCGAAATCAAGTGACCTGCCCATATAATTCATGAGGATTCTGTTAATAACAGAACTTAATGGAACTGCAAATGCAGTAATTATTTTGATATAAGAAAGTGTCCATATTAGTGCAATTGTGGGTAGAAAATACATGTAAACACACACACAGCAGAAAGAATGTCAAAAGAAATTACCCTATCAAGTATCACTTGACATTGATATTATAATTGCGTTAAATCTTTTTAAATAAATACTTTTTACTGACTTTGGTATAAGAAAATTTTATTGACAATGCACAAAAGCTACTGACCAGAAAAAGTTGAAAGTTTTATGTATATTAACTAATTCCATTAATTAAAAGATATATTTCAAAAGGAATAAAAACAAGCTACACTCAAAGAAGATTTTTATAATACTTTTAACTGAGAAAGGATTAGTATTAAGAACATAAAAAGAACTCCTACAAATCTCTTTTAAAAAAAGGCAATAAAACATGGACAAAACAAATGAAGTTAATTTGGCCAAAAAATACACGAAGAAATAATTACACTTGTAATTAGGGAAGTCAGGACCACAATGAGATATTCCCCTATTCATTGGCTAAAATTAAGAAGTTTAACAATATTATGGTTTGAAGGAGAAATAGATTAAAAGGATCTCTTTATATATTGCAGATATGAATGTGATGGCTACAAGTTGTCTTGTAAACAAGTTGAGATTATCTTTACAAACTAAATGATAACAAACTATGGGTTTGAAATTTCACTCCTGGAAAAATGCTCAAGTAATTAATTACTAAAAACTGGAAACCATATAAATTCCCATCAAAAGGAAGATTAATGACCATCCTACAGCAATTTAACACAATTAAATGTTGTAGCATAGAATAACATGGAGCAATTTTTGTAATATGAAATAGAATTTTAAAAAATTCCCAAGAGACTAAAATAGTATGATACCCTTTTTATGATGTTTGAAAACAACAATATATTCTCTAGTCATGTAAAGATGTTCAAGAGAATGATGAACACAAAATTTAGGATAGTGGTCGTCTCTATGAGGAAGCTGAGGGATAATGGAGGAACACAATTTTTATGAATTATTGTTCTTTTAAGATACTCAGTTGAATATTCATGATGTTACTTAAAAATCAAGAAAAATTACTTAATATAGAAAGAAGACAATGCATGCAAGAAAGATGATGGTGTATAATGAACTAAAGATTATGATTAAACTAATTTTATATTTCTGAGGTCCTTAAAATAATAAATGAGAAAGAAAGAAAAAAGGAAAGAAGTAGTAGGAAAGAGGGAAGGAAGGAATGAGGAAAGGAGAAAAGGAAGGGGAAGGAAAAAGGGAGGGAAGAGATTGAGAAAGTAGTTTGTTCTGAATTTTTTTAACTACCTAGGGTTAGGAGTTTCTAATTCCTTAAGAGGAGTTGGAAGGTGAACATGTGGGGGGATAAGGGGTACATATAAAAGCTCTGTACCTTCCTCTCAAATTCATTGTGAACTTAAAACTACTCTAAAAAAACCGTCTTTAAAAATAAAAGTAAAAAATCAACAAAAAAACCCCCACTGAACTTTTTTTATCAGTCCATGTTAAATCTAGTCTGTGTTAAGTCTACAATAAATTCCAAATCTACATCAGTTGTGGTATGGATAAAAGCATTTTTAAATATATTCCTGACTAGATTGAACTTCCATTTTGACTAGGTATAGTCCCTACTTATAAACAGCAAACAGATCCCCTTCTAGAGGACATGAGCTGGGATCTGGAGAACAGTGACAAAAAGAACAGAAAGTGTGTTGAGTCCAGATGCAGATTTACCATCAAGCTACTAATGCTTCAGCTTCAAGAGCCCCCATGTGAACAGGTCACTAACAATTTTGATCAGATGTCACCGTGAGCCTTACAAAACTAGGGTATTTTAACCAGAGTCTGTTAATACAGCTATTTCTTTCCACTCTGTATTTCCCCCTTGTTAGGATAGTTTGGAGTAGAGATGCCACTGTGAAAATACAGTGAAAGAGAATTTTGGGTGCATATTTAATATGTTTAGTGTAATAGGTTTTTGTGATTTCATAGTCTTTTCCATTCTTAATAAGTTGGTGTTAGCTATCCCAGTTCAGGAGCGTTTCTAGGAATACTCCTCTTACCTCCTGTATTGATTCACTTGCACCTCAACATAGTACTATATGAATGTTTACCTCAGTGCCCTGCACCAGAAGTAGGTGATAAGTAGGGAAGAAAGAAGATTTGAAAGGTAATGTGTCAGAAGCCAATCTATGGAAAATTCGTCCAGTAATCAGAGATGTAAAATTATAAACAGAGGATTCAGTTCTCATTAATAACTAGTCAAAATGGAAGTTCCATCCTGTCAGGAATATATTTAATAATGTATCATATACAAGTATAAATGTATAACACTTTTTTATGGGAATCACATGAAATAGAATGTATGGAATCCTTTGTTTGAGGTCACAAACCTGTAATAAGATTATAAACTATAAACATATCTGTAAATGAAATTACATATTTATGTACCCCCAATATTAATAAGAATTAATCATGATAGAAGAGAAGAAAGATTAAATCATCCTTCTATTCCCAATAGAGAAGTGATATTATTAATTCACTGACATATAAAACGCCAAAGAGAAGGCAGGCAAAATATGAAAAAAAGTATTAAAAAGTTGTGCCAGAGAGTTAATAAAGAAAAATGTTAGGTTGTTTGGGATTTTGTGATGTTTGTGGTATGTCTCAGGCTTTTGAAAATCTTTAATTTGGTTTATTTCTGTTCTCATCTTAAATATTTACTTTTTTACCTAATTTTTTATTCATAAATTTCATTGTTTTTAAAAATAAAGCCCACCACAATGTATAAGCTTCAACACTCTTAAAATCTGGGTAAGCCTTTGAAACACAAGTGGCATAATCTTTCTACTTATCCCAACCTGAGACACCCAACCATTCCTTCCCCTGCTTTCCTTGGTCTGAACGTGTTGGAGGCAAGGCCTAACCAAGACACCTGATAAAGGCCATTTTCTTTTCTTCACTGACAAAAGTTTAGGAAAAATATAAGAAAGAATGAGATGGGAGTAAAGAACAAATATACCCTAATATGTTGGAAGTATTACATTAATGACTATATAAATGAATGTTTTCTGGTCACACTGTTCACAAAATAAGAGACTATGAAAACCAGAATAGATGGCTAAAGACCATGTTGTCCAAACCTCCATTATTCTGATGCTAGCTAGTCTTATAGACTGGAGACATTGAGGGAATTTCCCCATCTCGTTGAACCCAAAGAAAGTGAGATAGCCCTATAAATGATATTCTGTGCATTCCAATTTCCCATGATGAATTAATCTATTTTCCCCAAAGAAGTGTCATTAAAAATGACATGTGTATATTCTACACCGAACTTCATTCAGAGCTACATTCTGGATAGAAGGTATATTAAATAGATATTCTAGAAGTTTTCTTATAGGCACCCAACAATTATGCATAACTTGACTTTTTATGGGGAAATGAATTCTGAGTTGAAAACAATAAATTTACAAAAGACCTTTTGAAACAAAACCTTTTCCTCAGTCAGAAAGTGAAGTGTCTTACTGTGCTTCTTACCTCCTCTCTTTGTACCTCAATTTCCTTGTCAGTAATACAGAAGCAGTAATCTAACTTGTCTCCCAGGGAGAAGGTGAAAAATGAGTGGGATAATTAAGGCCTAAAATCTAAGACCTGGTTCTATTTTTTCTGAGTGCTCAAGGCCACAAATGTGTATGTGTGAGTAAAATCTTAGGAAGAAGCAATATCTTCTGGTTAATACCATGCCCTGAGAAGACAGTTTTTTGTTTTGTTTTTGTTTTTGTTTTTAATGTAAAAATCTCACTGGTCACTGAAACTTAGGATTTGGTTTCTAATTCTGGCTTTCTCTCTCACTTTCTTTGGGTTCAAAGAGATGGGGAAATTCCCTCAATGTCTCCAGTCTATAAGACTAGCTAGCATCAGAATAATGGAGGTTTGGACAATGTGGTCTTTAACCATCTATTCTGGTTTTCATAGTCTCTTATTTTGTGAACAATGTGACCAAAAAACATTTATTTTAAAAAGATATTAAAAAAATGTTTTTACCAATCTCAAAGTTAGAGAAAGTAAATTCCTGTGATATATCAGACTGTTTAAACCCAACCATCCTTGGGACTAAGTTATTCTTATCTATAGGGAGATCACTCAAAGATCCATCTTTAAAAGTTTGAGAATTAAAAAAAAACAAAATGCCACTTCAGATGTCACCTAGCATATGACTCATGACATCACTGACTATTGAAAATAAGAGGTAATTCTAATAGCAAAATAAATACTTAGCAATTTTTTCATTTGATATTATCTACTTTATAAGAGTCAAGATCAAGGAAAAGCTTACAATTTGCTGTAAAGTTGCCACATTTTCAAAATTTAAGTAAATATGATAACATTTACGGAAAATTAAGCCTAGTGCAATAAAAAAAGATGTTGAAATAAAAATTTTAAAAAGGTCTAAAGAGGCTCAATACTTCTGAGGCACAAACACTTGAATTTGGAATGTAGTTATTTTACTGCTATCTGTATGAGTGTTTCATTTTTAGCCAAGGCAAGGAAAATTAAAAATATCCAGGCAGTGTGTATGTCATAAATGTAACTACTGTTTATTTTTAATCATTTCATTCCCTTTTATGCTTTTTTTTAAAGCAGCTGTTGCCATTGCTACATGTTTATACCAATCAATCAGCCCCTTGCTCCAACATTTGCAACAAAATCCAGAAACCACAAGCTGCAGTGTATCTATCTACTCATCTTGGCAGCAATGAAGAGAAATCAAATGAAAAGCATTTTATGTTAAAGAGGTAAAAAAGTTCCATCTACATATACATTTATATTTAGCTGTATTGGGTTTGCAGGCGCAAGTTTTGGGATGAAATAGGGGCAAAGTTTTCTGAAGTCTTAGTCCATAGTATTTCAGAAAGCCATAAAAGCTGTGGTTCTGTCATGCTTTGCCTACAGAAAATTGTCCATCGTCATTTTAGCTGAATTTTGAAAAGATGGCTTATGCCTACATCCTTGTGAGAACTTTTCTCCACCACCCGTAGCTAAGCAATGTATAATATATGATGCTTCATGGTTTTTCCAATCCCAGGAAAAAGTTTTTTGAATATGCTTGGTGATCAACTTCCAGAATTTGTAGATAGGGGAGAGAGAGACTCAATAGAAGCAAATGAGTAGATATCTGATAGCCCACCAAATATTATTTTGAATGTCAAAGTAACAATTATTATTTTCAGAACACCTGGGTGGCTCAGTAGGTTACATACCTGCCTTCAGTTCAGGTCGTGATCCTAGGGTCCTGGGATCGAGTCCCACTTCAGGGTCCTTGCTCAGTTTGGAGCCTGCTTCTCCCTCTGCCTGCTGCTCCCCCTGCTTGTGCTCTCTCTCTCTCTCTCTGACAAATACATAAAATCTTTAAAAAAAAAACACAATTATTATTTTCTAATCAAAGTATTTTAACAAACATAATTTTCTAACACTTAGAGAAAGGAGTGGGCAAATACTATTTATCTATATAAATCCTGTCTTGGTTTTAATACTACATTTACTATGAAATGGGGTGGAAGACAGATTTTATCTTGGGCATAAGACCCACATTCTGCAGCTCTCTTGGAGACCTGGGCACAGGTGGACATGACTGTCCCTCTTCCTCTGCACACTGACCTTCCCCATAACTGCAGAGAGGCCTCATTCATTTAGGAAATACAGATCTGAGAATCCTGTAACCACAGAAGAAAGAATGTCTCTCCTTTGCCAAGAAGATTAGTTCTAATTAATGCTAAAACAGTAAATTCATAGTTCTAATTTAAAATTGTTACAACTGGGGCACCTGGGTGGCTCAGTTGGTTAAGCGTCTGCCTTCGGTTCAGGTCATGATCCCAGAGTCCTGGGATCGAGTCTCACACTGGGCTCCTTACTCAGCGGGAGCCTGCTTCTCCCTCTGCCTTCAGCTCCCCCTGCTTTTGCTCTCTCTCTCTTTGACAAATAAATAAAATCTTAAAAAAATAAAATAAAACTGTTACAACTACTCAAAGATAATCTCCATGAGGGCAGGAATATTGCCCATCCTATTTACTAGACTACACACTATATCACATCTGTCAGTAAATAGTCTTTCAATAAATGTTTGTTGTTGAATAAGCATATGAATAGAGTTTATAATTAGGAGATATACTGACAATTTCCTACCAGATAAACTTTATAACTAATTGTTTAAAAGTGCTAAACATGGGGCGCCTGGGTAGCTTAGGTCATGATCTCAGGGTCCTAGGATTGAGCCCCACATTGGGCTCCCTGTTAAGTGGGGAGTCTGCTTCTTCCCCTCCCTCTCCCTCTGCCTCCTCCCCCCTGCTCATGCTCTGTCTCTTCCACTCTCTCTCTCAAATAAATAAAATCTTTTTTAAAAAGTGGTAAATATTTGTGTCTATGCATTCATGACATAAGATGGTATACTACAGTGAGAAGTGAGAAATGAGATGACACATGCCTTTAATAGGAGGTACTCATCGAATGTTAATTTGTTTCCCTCTTTCCACTATATTACACTGCCTCTGATTTTAAAATCACTAAATACATATATAATTCCCATTAAAATAAACCATCCTATGTACTTTAAGCTCCATGAAGGCTAGAGCAATATCCATTTTGATCTTTTTGTTTTGTTTCCACAATTCTTACCATGATATGCAATAAATATTTGTCAAATAAATAAAATGTGAATGAATGAATGAATGAATATCCCAATGTTATTGGAAATGTTATTGAAAAGTAATTTGTGTTTTTTTATTTGGCAATCTCCTAATGTATGGTATTAAAGACTACTTTAAGGAAAACCATTTGCTTAAATAACCAGAGCAGAAGAAAATAAATAATATATGGATAATTACAAAGTAGAATTTTACATATAGAATTCCCTGTTTTAAACATTCCATGGAAAGAAGAAACAGACAACTGACATATTCCTAGATCCAGGAGATATCCAGTGGGTTGAAGATTCTCATGATAACCTTGAACTCTCCACTTTTCTCCAGGAAGAGTCAAGAGCAGATCTAAAGGAAACGGGAGGCTGGGCCATCATAGCAAGTTTCGGAGGTATGAACCAAGCTCTCGCCTTTACTCAGTCCCATTCATTGCTAAAATGCTGGCTGTTAGTGGTGGCAAAGACCAAGTCCATTGTCTCAGAGAAGACTCTCTTGGTATTACTGTTTGCAGGCCAAAAAAGAATTCAAGAGTTCTATGTCAAGCATGTTAAAAGAGTGTCGTACTTGATTTTCTCCACTAAATGAGAGAAGGATAAGGAGAAATATCCAGCTGAATTGAATATATATATATATATATATATATATATATATATCTTGGCAAACATGAAGAACAATGAAATAGTACAAATAGGATCCAAACTATGTTTATAATCTGCTTTGGAATAGTCAAATGAAAAAGGCTATATCCCTGGAAAGAACTAATGTGTGGATTCTGAGAGAGGAGTATTAGTCAATATCAATAGCAAAACCTTTGCACAAACATCTCCTACAGATCTTACTGGGTACCACAGTGGCTGGGGACCAGCACAAGAGTAGGGATGGGACACAGAGATGAGAGGAAAAGAATTTCAGCGTGAGAAGTGTCTTTCATCATGTGGATAACATGCGCTTAGTAAGGACGAGAATGGAATTCAAATTCATTTAACCCATTTTTTCTTCACAGTATTCAGCATCTCTCTCTTTCCTTGGAGAAAGAATTTTAGGGGATTCTATCTTTAACAAAATGGTAAAGTTCTCCTTTTGCACAACTTAAAAAATCTCTAGAGTATTCAACTCACTCTACAAATTCAAGATCAATTCCTGACACCTCTGTGTATACAGTTTGGCAATGCAATGGTTTTATTTCTGTAAAAATAAACTTCATTTCCTGGAAAAAGAACAAATCACAGCCACTAAAAATTCACCTCCAGTTTTGGGGAAATCTCACCTGAGCGCCAGACCCCACCTCCTTGCTCCTGGCTGTGTTTGCCAGCAGCAAGAGAGATTCCCACATGCAGGAGGATGGGTCCTGTGTCCAGGGCTTAGCAGAGCACAGTCAAACTCTGTGTCCTCATCAACCCAGCCACAGCTTCCAGAGCGTGTGTCCCTTTGCCCTCCTGCCTGATATTAGCCCGACAGCCTAGAAAATCAGTTAAGCTTTTCAGTCACAGCACCCCCTGTGACAAACGTGTGGAGCACCACATGACTTCTTCAACCAGCTGGTTTTTCTGGCATTTGAATAAAAGTAAAAATAGAAAACAAAGAGGGAGAAGTGACAAGCTGAAACCTGCTACGAGAAAGAGGACAAGGTACAGAAAATTGGCTCCGGGATACCGGGGAGGGGGTGGGGTATGATGGGCTGTTGCTGCCATCTCGTGGCTGCATGATACTTGGAGAAAACTAAATCTCCAAGCGGAGGGATGTATTTACTTTTAAAGTGCTAGGAAAAAAAGACAATACTTTAAAAACTGGGCCAGGATTGTGATGGGACAAATGGTCCTGGTAACTTGCTTGTTTGATAAACAGGGGAAGGATAGGAAAAACCTTACCAGAGCTGCCTTGCTGCCTTAACAAGTGTGTCCTCACCTTTTCTACTTGAGATTTGAGTAGAATCTACCTATTTTCAAACATTGCCTTCCCCTCACCCTAGGGTTGCCAGATTTAGGGGAAAAAAAAGATTTTGCTCGTTTAATCTGAATTTTAGACAAAAAACTAATTATTTTAGTATAAATATTTATGCTGAAAAGAAAATCATCTTTTATTTGAAATCTAAATTTACCTACTCATCTCACATTTTATCTTGACAACACTACCTCACCCCCAAGTAAAGGCAATATTTAACCAAAATTTTAGCTGATACATTTCTATTAGGACTGACCTGAATGACAAAATATATTACTTTTATCATCTTTGCTACCATTTTTTGCAATTATTATAGGTGTGGGTTGGCTAAATCCTAGAAAAAGAATAATTAATAAAAGTAATATTTTCAGCATTGAATTAAATTAAGTTCATATTGATCTTTCATTCTAAATTCCCATTTATTCTGTAACACATATCTCTGAGCTCGGAACTGGTAAAAAGCAACACAAGGTTTAAAGATCTAGTCATTAAAATATACCCCAAACTAATAACCACACAGTGATTAGAAACCTGTATAAATTTGTTAACATGACCTTAATGTTATTAGTTCAGAGCTTGTGTGTAGGTGAGCAAAGAATTATAAACGGTGACTGAAAATGAGCCCTGTCTCAGAAAGACTCCACGTGCCAGGGAAACAAGAGTCTAAAAAAAGACCTAAGTGTTTCAGCAGCTTTATTTTTCACCTTTAACACACTTGTCCATTTGACAGTCAAATTTTGCTTTTTAGATTTTGACTTTTGAGGAGAACATTTCTCTCATCTCACTTTGCTGAAGGACAAGGTTTAAATGTCCCACTGAACAATGATATCTTGTCAACTGCTACACAGATGCTGTGAGTTGAATGATCTTGTGTATTTAGGACAACCTATTCAATTGATGGATGAGACCAAATCTTCCAGAATTTACTGCAAATATATTTTGGATGTTGTACAATCGTGGCCATTTTTCTGTTTGTGTCGGTCATCAGTAATAATGGAAAGGCTTCCTAAATGAGAAACAATAATCTCATTTGGTGTTGAAATAGCCACAAACCCAAAGAGTACTTCTGAGTAAATGATCAACACTATTCACTGCCCTTTGGCTGCTTGCTTTAATTCACTTCAAGCTGGCAGAGACTTCTACTCGTTTCCTTGTGGTTTTTTTTGTTTTTGTTTTTGTTTTTTTTATCACTTCATGTAGGAGCTGAGACAAAAATGAGAGCCATCCTATCCCCAACCCTCACACACCCCCTACATGACACCACGTTAATCTTTCTTCTTTGCTCATTAATGACAGATAAATAACCAACTTTCTGTGGCTTAATTTTGTTCATCAAAGTGGGCTGAAATCTAACCTGCCTTGTCTAAATTAAAGAGCCTAGTAATAGTAGGCAAATTACTTTAAAATTCCTGGAGTAGAACACATTCATTAGGGTTTAAATTCTTCCAATTATTAGAGGATGTCTTGGCCTCAAAATCGAGTGCACTTAAAAGTTATACACCTTGGAAACTGGGCAGCTAAGTGTATTATGCATATAATGGTGTTCCAACACAGGTTTACATTGCTTAACGTAAAAGCTGTAGTCCTCCATAGGGTATCAATTCAGATCAGTTTTCTATTTCTTTTTCTATTGATTGATAATGTAAATTAGGAAGAGTATTATCTTTATTTCTATTCCTCCTTCAATGATTCAGTGATTACCAATACATACCCTTACACTTAGCTCCTTTGCCCCTGGTTAAATAGCTAATAAAAAAATAAGCAAAGAATATAAAATAGTATTCGGGGGGAATCCTTTTTATATTAATCCTTTACTTTATAAGAATTACTCTCTTTCAATATCAATTTGTATATTTGGGATTTTTTTTCAAACACCAACATACTTCATCAACTAAATTATTTTTAGGTTATGGAAGCTATATTAGTCTTATCTAGCCAACAGAATCATTTTATAATTAGAAAAATCTATAAAATAGAAAATATAAGATTTAAGATTTACCTTATAAATCTCACAGAATTTGTGTCAAATGAGACGGCATGGATTATAGGAAACAATATACGGTTGGGAGACAGTTCTCTGTGGGTCCCTATGTGAATATGCATGTCTTGTCAGCAGAGTTATTAATAACTTTTATCCCAGATATTTTTTCCAAAATGTCTTTTTAAGACATTCTTTTCAAGAGTGGCAAACAGCCTCGGAAGATATATGTAGTGTCATCCTCCAGGGCAGAGGGTAGATTTGTTTGCTGCCCAGTATAATAACGATAATAAAACACAGTGAGATCTCCCTCCAGGCAAAAGTTGGGCAGGTTTGCTTGCAGCCCCTTTAAAGATTGGGATTCCTCAGCTGTGACACAAACACACTGCATGCAGAGGATCTACCTGGATCCGTCTCTGAGTGACTCCCTTGGGGTCTGGTGGTGGGGAAGGGAATCAATGCAAACATGAAGCCTATGCTGCCTGTCAAGTCCTTTGTCTCTAACGCAGGAATCTCATCTCTTTCTAACAATCATGAGTCTGTGGTAGGCTAACCCTTAGCTCATAAGTAGGGTACTATCTCAGACCCTCAGGGTTCTTGACATAAATACATTAATGTGGGCTTTTTAAAATTACTTGTAGATCTTTACAATTCTGAGATAGTATTATTACATTGGAGAATTACCTTACAAACTGATAATGTGTGTATCTGTGTGTGTATTTGGCTTTACGTGTATTGTGGATAGGGAAAAATAGCTGAGTCCGTATCTCCCAAAGGTAATTGTGCTAATATGGAGACCACTGTAGCATGCCTAAATCCAGCTAGCATCTTGACACTTTAGTCCCACCATTTCTGCAGAATTCACAAAACTCCTGGAGTGGGAATACAGTGTAGCGGTTGGGAATACAGATTGTGAAGTCAGTCTGTGCTGTCTCAGTTCTATCACTTACTGGCTGTGGGATCTCAGACAAGTTACTTAACCTTTCTTTGTGGTAACATATACCTCATAGTGTTGATAAAACCTGGCAGTCAGTAATTATGTCGTTTTTACTTGCATAAGTCAATCTAATCAAATAATTCAGCTCTGTTTGATTTCACTGAGTCACAAAGATTTGAGGTAGACTGTATATTGGATAAATCTGGCTCAATGCCTTAATTTTGTGAAATTCAAAACTTTTATTTCCTTTTTCAAATTTTGTATTTTTTAACCCTTGCTCTCTTTCACACCTCTTTCATGGGTTAACATCAACATTAACTGATGTGTTGTTTCCTCAAAGTACCTTCATAATCAGCATAATGAAATCAACATTAAAATTTCTTAACAATTGTGGCACCTGGGTGGCTCAGCCAGTTAAAGCATCTGACTCTTGATTTCAGCTTAGGTCATGATTTCGGGGTTGTGAGATTAAGCCCCATGTGGGCTCTGTGCTCAGTGGGAGTCTGCTTGAGATTCTCTCTCCCTCTTCCTCTTCCCCTCACCCTGCTCTCTCCCTCAAAAAAAAAAAGAAAAAAATCTTAAGAATCATTAGCAACTCTCTCATTACATAGCTTTTTATTTGTCATAAAATCTGTTTCTTACTACCTGTATTAAGAATTATATATACAAAAAAAAAAAGAATTATATATACACATATTTTTTCAGAAAAGAATTTGTTGGCTTTTAGTATCTATTGCCTCTTCTACCAAAATCTGAAAGTTACATTCCAAAGACACCTCAAATTAACCAAAATCCTCATAAAAGTAATGATTATATAAAAAAATTTAAAAAATAAAAAGTAATGATTATAATGGGGAGAAATAGAATTTTAGAAACTACTATGCCGTAATCAAAGTCTTAGATTCACAGTATCAATTTTATTTTTTCCTGTGGGAATTTTAGTATTAAAAGTAGCTTTTATGGTTAAAAGTTGTTTTCATTGCCTGATAAATTTCTTGATTAATAAGCTGTAAATAAGAGAATAACCAATTCTTTGCCTTTCAGTCCACATATGTGAGAGTTTTATAAACTTAGCATATATTCTCATACTAGACAAAGCACCCCTGAAATAAGATGCTTTTTTTAAAAAAAATCACAAAATAGCAATAAATCATAGTGTAGTTTATAACTATCATCAGTTAAAAAAATAAAATATGATGGTAACCAGTAGCCATAACTCATAAACTCAAAAAAATAGCTGAGCATATTTATGTTACCCATATAATCTTTTTTCTTTACCTTTAAGATCACTGTATTTCCCAGTATCCTTCAAGGTCACTTCAATTTCCCCATCCAGGGGCCATTGCACTATTTAGGTGTGTGCTAATTATTGTCTTTCCAAAGATAGTTAAAATGAGGATCAGAGTCAGTGACAGTCTCCCTACTCCCAAGAAAAGCCAAATATATTTTCATCAGTGATAAAGAATCATCAGGAAAAATTTCTAGTGAAACATTTTAGTCTATTACTTACAAAAACTGAGTAGATTTTATATGGTGATATTCTCTTATTCTCTTTTCTTCCTCCGTATACTGCCTACCTCATACCTACCAACTTCTGAAAGAACTTACATGTGACAGGTGGTGTGGATGAATTGCTACATGCCTGCCTAGGTGTTGCCAAGAACAGCAGCCTAAGTAGTCATTCCAGGAATTCAGACGGAAGAAAAGTGTTTAAAGTTCAAAATATGGTCCTACAAAATCTGAAAAGCTCCCTGCTCCAATTACATGACATACTCATTCAGCAGGCTCACGGGGCTGATAGACTGAGCTAAGGACCCTCTGTTGTCCTCTACTCTTTTTTCAACTCAAGAACCTGCAGAAGGCTTCCGTTTGGGGTTTTGTTTGTCATTTTTCCCAAACACATGAACAGGCTCTTCTCTGGTCATTGCCAGAGTTGATTCACCATCCAAACTGTTTTTACTACCATGTGTTGATATAAGTGCTTATTTCTTTTCTTCAAAATCTACAAAAACAGTGAAGGCAAAATGGCAAGAGTTGTGCATGGACAGGTGTGAAATCAAGCCATGAGACAGAGATAGGGG
Source organism: Phoca vitulina (assembly GCF_004348235.1). Classification (NCBI taxonomy): domain Eukaryota; kingdom Metazoa; phylum Chordata; class Mammalia; order Carnivora; family Phocidae; genus Phoca; species Phoca vitulina. The sequence continues at coordinate 27,195,606 of NW_022589711.1, read as the reverse complement.
GCAGGGATGTCTGTTCTAAAATACAGACTCCTGAGCCCATGGCCATTCTGAGCACTCACTTGTGTGTTCTGGCTAAGGGCATATTAATATGCACTGCCTTCCTACAGCCAGCAATGCAGCTGGGAGGAAAACAAACCATCCATTACTGCAAAAACGCTATTGACAAATGAAGCATTTCGAAGTTTTATTCTTAAAATGTCCCTTCAGGGCAGAACGTTGGAAAGCTTTGCCCTTCTCAGTTCCTAAGAAGGGAGACTGAGGCATGGGGAGGTTAAGTGAGATGCCCAAGGTCACCCAGGAAGTCAGTGAATTAACCAGAAATAGTACCCAGGACTCCTGCCTCCTATACCACAGTTCCAACCGCGGGGCCATGTTTCCTGATGGCAGCCTAGCGTGAGACCACAGGGGTTTGCCAGCAACATCAAATAACATTTTGCCGGAGTAATTTACCTCTTTCGGAATTAAATAATAATATCCTTTTACCTTAATCTATCACCTTTAGTCCCAGAGGAGCCTAAAGTGCTAAGTGCTTTAGTTACGAGTTTTAGCCACTTACATATAAATCACTTCACACACCATTAAAAGGCAGCTGTCCTTGGAGTCAATGTTGCAGCTGTTAAACATAAGTATCCCAACTGTTAAACATTTATTGAGCACCAACGATGTGCTAAATGTTGGAGAGAAAGCAAAATTTGAATTTAGGGAGTTTACAGGGATGAAGAAAGAGGAAAACTACTTAAAATGTTGATAACATATAAATAGAAATCAGACTATTACTGGAACACACTTCTGTTTCTAGTGAATATAAATATCAAGGGGTTGGAAAAATTGCCTTTGGTTGTGAAAAGGATTTTTAGATAAGTGCTCTAAAAATGTGAAAGCAATAGTTTGCCACAAAGATGTTCCAGACTCATTCCAAGGTAGTCCGCTAATCTTTACCTGATTCCTTGCATTCTGTTTTCATCCTTCCTTGTGTTCTCAGGCACTTATAATGACAAATTTCAAATAGCCAAATACAATAAGTTTAATATAACCTGACCTGATTTTTCCATGGAGATCCATTTGTAACTACAAGCATTTCTTCCCTGGGGCAGAGGGTGGGGGTAGGAAATGGATTCAGAAGAGAAATAAAGCACATTTGAGCATACACTAAATAATGACATGGTTAGTGGAAAAATACTAATTTTGTGATAAATGGTTAAAACAGAATTATAAGTGTTTTTTTTTTCCAACCACAGTTCCCACACCATACACTTTACAATATGATGTGCTATAATAAACTCTATGAACCTAGTAAATGTGCAAGAGAATTTACAAAGGGAATTAATCAGGATTATTTTTATTTGCTTTATTTTTAAACACAACCACATGAAAAGTTAAGGGGAAGTAAAGGACAGTTCAAAGGAAGAAACAATTCCAGATGAGGAGTGAGTTTCTATTTTATCTGCCCGCTATTCTACTCAAGTCTGCTTGAGAACATACTTTGGTTGCTCAGATGTTGTTTTGGTATCTTCTGCCAAATGATTGCTTTCAAAATGAGCAAGTTGATCTGGTCTTCAGGGAGGAAAAGACACAGAAATACCTAAAGGAACCTAGTGGACATGCTGCAGATATGAAAACAACAAACGGATCACATTGTCCAAAACATAGAATTTGGGAATAGGAGCAAGAAAGCCCTTTCTTCCCCCACAGTAGTCTGTGCTATCAAAAAAGAACAAAAGCAAACCCCAAAAATCTACTTTACTTTGTTCTCCTTGTTGATTCTCAGGTACCTGATAGCTTATTACATCAGGAAGTTTTACATAAACAGCTAATAAAACCTCCCTGGAGAAGGGTAATCTGAAAGAATGAAGGACAGGTTAAAAGATATAAAGTTTTATTGTTTTCAAGTACCTGTTGTACTGTGAGTTAATATAAAGTCTACTCTGGATTAATATATAGTTTAAAATAATATGGAAATATTTTAAATTGAAATATACTTTTCAGGGGTGCCTGGTTGGCTTAGTCCATTAAGCTTCTGCCTTCGGCTCAGGTCATGATCCTAGGGTCCACATCGAGCTCCTTGCTCAGCATGGGGTCTGCTCTCCCTCTTCCTCTGCCTTCTCCCCCAACCCCCGCTGGTGCTCTTTCACTCTCTCTTGAATGAATAAAGAAATAAAATCTTTAAAATATGTATATACTTTCCAGATCTTAACTTTGCAATGTATACATAGGGTTAAAATGTATGCGTGCAGATGTAGCTGTGATGGAGAAAGTCTGGTTTAGCAGAGCAAAACTGAAGAAGTCTCAGAAATGTAAGTTGGCAACATGATCAGTATGATTCTACCATACGATACAACTGCTAAAAAGACTGAAGTCTTAGTCTGCAGTCACTTATGCATTCACTCAACATCGTTTATCAAGTCTCTAGTTTGTGCCAGACTTAAGGGGAATCCAGTAATGAATAACAACACATTGCTCTTATCTCAAAGAGCTTAGCATTTAGTAGGGAAAACGGCTATAAAATAAATAATGAATGAATGAATGAATAGATAAAATCGCTGTTCAATGTCATATGTGCCAAAATAAAGGTGTACTTATAAAGTGATATTTAAGAACAGAGGTAGGCAGAGAGGAGATGTCCAGATTCTAAAGAATGAATAGGACTCCACCAGGAAAAAGACACTCAGGGTTGGGAGGGGTGGAATTTAGAAACAGAGTATCCCAAAATAAGGGAGACAATTCTCCCAATCTACTTGGTGTAAGTCCAACTCCCTGCAAATGAACTGTGTCCAAAGGAGACCTCTCTATTGACAGGGTACTTTCTCTGTACGGAACAATTAGAGTCAGTGGAAGTACTGAGTCTTCAAGGAAGAAAAGAAGAAAAACATCTGCATTCTCCTTAGATATTTAAAGATTTTCATGTAAAAAAAAAAAAAGAGAGAGAGAGAGGAAGAGAGAGAGAGAGAACAGCTTGTCCTCTTCAGCTTCAAAGAACAAAGAAGAATCTTAGGAAGAAATTACAGCAAAGCAAACAAATTTGGCTTAATACACAGACAGACTTATAACTAGAGCTGTTCCCAAATACAATGTGTCATCACCATGAATGGAGGTGTTGAGACTGAATGACAGGGATGTTGTGGAGTAAATTTAACCATCATGTGGTGAACTAACTGACATCTATAATCCTTATCTCTTCTGGGAGTCTATGAAAAATAATGTAAAACCAGCCTGAATTGTGGAGGACTTAGTTTTCTTTACACCATTGTCTTAGTTCAGGCTGCTTTAGCAAAAATACCATAGACTGGGGAGCTTATAAACAACAGAAATTCATTTCTCACAGTTCGGGAGCTGGAAGTCCAAGATTGGGTTGTGAGCATGGTTGGTTCTTGTGAGAACACTTTTCCATGTTGTAGACTGTTGACTTTGTATCTTTACATGGTGGAGAGCCAAAAGAGGAAGCACATTCTGTGTTGGCACTTACAAGGACACCAGTACCATTTATGAGGTTTCCATCCTCATCACCCCATCTAATCCTAATTATCTCCCAAAGGCCCCACTTCCTAATAACTTCATGAGGACAGGGGTTTCAACATATGAATTTGAGAGGAACAAATTCTTCAGTCTATAACAATTGTGTATGTTAGGTTAGGTTTCTGGTTTTCTAATGAGGCCCCAGAGCTGAGGGCAATGGATCACACATGCAAACATAGTTTCCCACAGATATTCTAAGAGGTGGACAAAATCACCTCAGCAACCCTTAGCCTATGGTCCACCTCTACACTACATAAAGAAAGATAAGAAATTCAAGAAAGATTGATCAGAGAGGAAAGGATAATAGAAGGGAATTAATAGTAAAATGGACTGTGGCATTTTTCTTCCCTTCATACAAGCAGAAGGGCGGAGGATATGTCTTCTCTCCAATTCTAAGCTAAGGGAGAGGGGCAACAAGCTACCCTTTGAAATAGAAACTGAGAGTCAATCACAAGGAAGGGATATTGACTTCCAGACTTAATATTTTTGGAGCTTTGGAACTCTGAGTTGGATGCCACCTACTATAGACTGAATGTTTATGTCCCCCCAAATTCATATGTTGAAATCCTAACCCCCAGTGTGATGGTATTAGGAGGTAGAACAATTGGGAAGTGATTAGATCACAATAGTGGAGCCCTTATGATTAGGATTAGTGCCCCTATATAAGAGACCCCAGAGAGCTTCCTTGCCCTTTCTGCCATATGAGGACACAGCAAGAAGACAGCTATTTATGAACGAGATACCTGATCTGCCAGCACCCTGATGTTGGACCTCCTTGTCTCCAGAACTATAAGACATAAATACCTGTTGCTTATAAGCCACTAATTCATGGTGTTTTGTTATAGCAGGCTGAACGGACTAAGACATCCCCATAGGATGATGAACATATGCAATGAAAGAGGCCTTTAGAAAATTTGGCATATGTCCCGTGGAATATGGGAAACATGAAGACCAGTGTATAATTCTTGCCTGAAAACAAGGAGAGAAAAGAGCTGTGTGAATGATATGCATTTCCAGAGTTTGGTAGAATAAGCATATGCATTTCCCTGAAAGCCAAGTAGACACTGCCAAAGAGAACTGGATCCTTTATGAAAGGATCCTGTCCTTGAGGGTTTCTTGCTGGTATGAAAGGACTCCAGAGGAAATCCCTGGACAGGAGCTGAGGAATATCTATATGTTCCAAGATAGGGGTCTGCAGCATGGATGCAAGAGACTGAGAGTGGAGAGTGCTCCTTAAGAACCCACAAAAATCCCCCATGAGAGAGAGCTGCCTGGCAGAGACCGTGAAATGAACAGTCAAGATTTATAAGCAGAGCCAGAAAAGCAATATTTTGTCTTCTCCTCTCCAGCCAGAGGAGCCTGAAGCAGAAGAGCAAACAGGGGAGGAGTTGACATAAAGAAAAAACTTTAAGAATGGAAGTCGTGTCCCTGCTCCGACACTGGTCTGGGAAGCCCTCACTCAGCCTCCTCCTGGGGAGAGGCAGAGCTTTCAACTGCATGGAGGACAGAATTTCATTTTTTTTTTCTTTTTTAGATAGAACTGGACTACTTAAATCTGAAAAGGATAGTGTTCCTAATATCAGAAAAGTTATGACACCTGCCTAAGATATAACCAGCATATGGGGAATGGAGATTCAATACAACTTGTTGAAGGCAAGAGTGGAGAAAGGAAAACTCTTTCCTGATTGTGGGAAAGCCATATTTTTTTAAACTGGAAAAATAAACATATCCTATCAAAAGCTGCTCTATGCATTTCATTTATTCAAAACACCCCCCTTCACCTCTTCATTCAGAATATCCTTATAACTTCCATTATTATCCACCAGATTTTATAGAAAATTTAAGTAAATTCAAAATTAGAGTTTATAATATATTAAAAGAAAAGCATTAATGTTTGCATTTTGAACTTCCTTATAAATGAGATACCATTTAGCAATTATGGAAATCAGGTTTAGGGGAGAGAAATGAGAGAGAACAAATAGGGCATGATAATTAAGTTTTTGTTCTGATCTAACTTCACTCTGCTTTACAGTGAAAAGCAACAGGATGAACTTCCTTTCTTGGAAACGTTGACTGGGGTTCCTGGTTCTTGTGAACACATTCCCTGCACTCACTGGGAAGGTTGCCTAACCACAGGAGGAGCCAGCACAAGTTTATGCTAGAATCCTGCGTTACATCTGATGACTTGGTAATAAACAGCCCATTCAGGACTGTTTCCTAGAAGCTTCTTATTGGGTATCACAAAATCCACACTGTGCATACAATTTGGAGTCTATCAAAGCAGACGAGAACATATTACGCTCACTGTTATGAGGAACAGTTTCAATCAGTATCTTCACTCCAACCCAGTATTAGTGGCCTCCTACAGCACCGAGCTAAGAATGATGCTATAATCACATCAGGGTGTAGCAAGAGTATCACATGCACTTAGTAACATGAACCATGAACAAGGAGAAGGGACAGGTGGCCGGTGGGCCACATATTTGTCATCTCTGAGTTAAAGCCTGTTTTTCCTTTCACTATAGATACTGATATTAAGGTAAAAGCAGGCTGTCGATTCATGTTAAAATGGAGAAACAACTATGGTTTGACCACAGATAGGTAGAGTCAAGTCATTTCACAATATCCAAAATGGCATACTACTTTTGATCTCAATTGTTTGTCTAGCTATTAACCCAATGTCAGCAGCAGAAAATGAGCAACTGAAGACAGTTATTGCAAGCTCATGGGTCCATAGCATGTGCAGACAAATGCCCAAAAAGCCATCACTAATCCCAGCTTTCTTGAGAACAAACACACACACACACACACCAATTCTGTTATTCAGAATGTTCTATAAACTCTATGCTTATAGAACAACATTCTATAAACGCTATAAACTATGTTCTATAAACTCACTATGGACACTGAGGTAGTGAATAGTAAACAATCACTCCTAGAGGAAATACAGGTTTTCATCAGCTGACTGATAAACAGCCTTATTTTATGCGTGTGCTTTCATTTAAAGACATCTTACTTAATATATATTGTTATTCGTTAACACTGAGCTCACACTCAACAACACTAGAGCTAATGTCTGAATGAGGCTTATCTAATACGCATTCTCTGTAAGGCACATCATGCCTTCTCGCACTTGGCAATGCTAGACAGCACTTCTGCACTATGCTTGAGGGCATTTTAAACAGCGAAATCACCAACAAAAAACATCAAAAAAGCCAAAAACATAGCACTAATTGGACCTTGAAAAGAAGACTTGTTAACAGTACGAGAGCAGAACATGCACATCGGGTGCCTCAAATTTTTTGTAGACTCTGTAAATGTGAACAAATGATCATGAAAACATCATGAGTATTGAGTTTGGAATTACCAATAAATTTTAGAAAATAAGTGAATTCACAAATACAAAGTCTGTGAATAATGAAGATATACTCTGTGTGTATGTAACTATAAATGGTAGAATACCACGATTTTTAATTAGAAACAGAGATGCAACCTGTAATTGACCTCAAGAGTTTACATTTAATTAAACAATTAGGATTAACACAAATAAAATATTTAAATAAAATATAAGCCAGATATATAAGGAGACTATACTCAACAATTAAAATGCTAATAAGGGGTGCCTGGATGGCTCAGTCTGTTAAGTGTCCAACTCTTGATCTCAGCCCAGATCTCGATCTCACAGTGGTGAATTCAAGCCCCGAGTTAGGCACTGCACTGGGTGTGGAAGCTATTTAAAAAAAAAAAAATGCTAATAAAAAAATTCAGAGTTTGGAAGACTCAAAGCTGACATATTTTTTAAATAGTGGGAATATTTCTTAGTTTTTGAGTCTTGCACAGAATTTGTCTAAGAGGGATGTAGCAGATAGGATACTCCTGGTAAAGGTTCAACATGAACAAACATTTGGAGGCAAGCATGATGCCCTGAGGGCCCCCTATAGCATTCCAGAACCCACAGAACATGGAAGCGGAGATGGGGAAGAGAGGGACTGAGCCAACAGCAGCCTGAGGCCTTCATTCTGTAGTCAGAAATATATGCCAATGGGCTCCTGGGTGGCTCAGTCGTTAAGCGTCTGCCTTCGGCTCAGGTCATGGTCCCAGGGTCCTGGGATCGAGCCCCACATCAGGCTCCCTGCTCAGCAGGAAGCCTGCTTCTCCCTCTCCCACTCCCCCTGCTTGTGTTCCCTCTCTCGCTGTGTCTCTCTCTGTCAAATAAATTAAAAAAAAAAAAAAAAAATCTTAAAAAAAAAAAAAAGAAAGAAAGAAATACATGCCAAGCTGACCTTCATGTTCTGATTTCAGGCTCAGGTCCTCCAGAATAATGGTTTGCCTCTTATGTATATGTGTATTTAGCTAAATTAAGCATGGGGCACTCTGCACAGGGGAGCACTTGATAAATCTGTTTCTTAGTTATCCCTTCACTCCTGCCTCATACAAAAGAGGTGAATGATTATAGTTTTTCCCCCTTTCCCGGCAGTGTCACAGTGTGGGAGTAGAGCGTTCCTTCTCACTGCCATTCCCTCTCCCCAGGATAAAGGAGAGAAAATGACTTGAGCCATAACAAATATTACCCCAGGTATATTACTAAGCATTCCCAAGGGAGTGGAGACTAAATAAATCCACAATGTGCCTTTCAGAGTTGTGATAGTCAGGGGCAGTGTCCATGAGGACTTTATTTCTGAAGGCTTCCTGGGCATTTGCCCTTGATTAAACTCTGTGCTGGCATTTGAAATGAGGCGATTCAATACTCAGCAATTAATATCACACCATATTTAAATATCCTTCATTAGATGTACTATCTTAAAGCATATAAATGTATAGTTGTTACCATTGCTACAAAAGGTCCTATTTACTGAAAGAGGGTAAGCAGACAGATGCTGCTGGGGGAAAGTGACAGACTCAGGCAATCCTCTTGTTACGGGAGTCGGCAACATTTCTGTGAATGTCCAGATAATTAATATTTTAGGCTTTGCCTGAGGGTCATCTCTTTCACAACTACTCAACTCTGCCATGAGACAGCACTCACAGATAATACATAAATGAATGAACATGGCTGTGTTCCAATAAACATTATTTATCGGCATAAATATTTGAATTTTAAATACTTTTCACATATTATGAAATATTGTTCGTCTTTTGATTTTTTTCAACTGTTTCAAAATGTAATGGCCACTGTTACCTTGCTGGACATAGAAAACAGACGTAGCCCAATAGGCTGTAGTTTACTGACCTCTGCTCTGAGGTAAAAGAGAATAAGCAACTTTCAGAGGCTAGGAAAGAGAGCCTGGGGCAGGCTAGGGTATAATCATGAATCCAGGTAAGAGGACAAGGTTCTGAGTCTCTGAATGGCTTAAGTACTGCTCCTGAAGTTACACTCTCCAGGGACTAGAGTCACCAGCTCAGGCTGCTTTAGCATCCTAGAAGAATATTCCAAAATAGAATCCAAGTAATTGGTTCCATCAACCAAAAAGCCAATACTGCCTTTTAAACCAGTACCATTCAGGCTTATAGTCTTAATTCTGGCCTGCCTGTCCCAGCCTACTGGATTTAATTAAATTATTCTCCCTGGCCTCTGACAGGCTCTGCCTCACTGAAATTATCTTTTGGAAAGGGCAATCACTTGGGTGGGGGTGGGGAGCAGTGACAAGAGGTTGGTTCTGGGCTCCTGGCCACCTGGTCGTCACTAGAGTAATGATCTAAACAATGGACAGGGATTTCCATTATAAGCATTCTAACAATAAAGATAGTTAAAACTGAAAAAAAGATGACTTTCACGTATGGCTTTGCATATGCAGTTTGGTTTGGCAAAGATAAACTCTGAACCAGTCTATTCCACCCCAGGTGCTACACGCAGTTGCTTTCTTCAAGATATGTGGCGGAGCTGATCTCGGCCTCATGTAACAATGGTCCATCTCCCCACAGTCATTTGAGTGACTAACAAGTGTTAAGCCCTTAGTACGCACTAAGGATCTCACATGGGGTATTTGATGTATACTTCACAAGACCCTTGATGCTGATCACCATTATTATGACTGCCCTGCAGATGACTAATAAGAAGCTCATAAGTGCTATGTGGCTTGTTCAAGCTAGCAAGCAGCAGAAACAGGATTTAAAGAGGATTCAAACCCACCTGGCCCAATTACAATATGCTGATTCCTTACTGATTTATAACATGAAGACATTAGTATGTTATACCACTTGCTGAGGGTTTGGAGACAAATTTTCCAGAATCCAGCTGAGAACCAAAAGGTCTCTAAACAGCCTTGTCAATGCTCAGGAATTTAGTCTTACATTTCGACAAAAGGCAGGTCCATCAGCCATCACTCAGAGACCACCTATGTTTATGAGAGATATCATTTAATCAGTTTGGCTACTTGGTTTTCCAATTCCAAACAACATATTACAAGAGAAGTCAGCATGAGCTTGAAGAAGAGCAGATTGGACAGTTTAACAACCAGAAAACAAACAGAAAATAATTATGACATAAGGATGCAAAATGTATAGCTGTCTGGGACCATTTAATGTAGTGTTTTTACTCTCTTTTATATTGTGGTGTAGTAGTTAATTTTCAAAATTAAAATGAGTCATTGAGAAATGCTTAATTTTTTGCTCATCATATTCTGCTTATAAAAGCAAGAAAGTTTGTGAAACCTTTTTTTTTTGGATTTTTTAAAAATCAAAACTAGTTTAAAATGTGAAAGAAAGTTTGATAGCTTAAAAGGATACATATCAGTTACAGATGAATCTCATTCTATTGCCTAGCAGCACTGGGCATTTTTTACATAAGTCCAAGTCTCAGGAGATAGTTACCCAGGAGATATCCCAGGAGACAGTTACCCAGATACGCATCCCAGGAGAGCCTTGTAGGGCTCTCTGTAAGGGCAATGCATATGCATGAGAAGCCTAAGAGCTGAGCCAAACAACTTCTCACCAAAGGATTAATCCTTAGAGGCAACATGCCAAAGGCAAGATGTAAAATCAGTAACCAGGAAATAAGAGTTAAAGGTTAATTTCCAGGAAAGTATCAATCATTCCTTAAAGTTGAAGAGTTAAGGCAAGAGAAGGGTGAACCAGACAATGGGAAAGATTTTTTTAATGTCCCAAAGAAACAAGTGGATAATAAAAAGAGGGTGTTACACATGAGAGCGTTTCACCTTTAGATGAAAGCCAGAATGGTGCCTTATCCTGGTAATGAACTTCTCAGGTCAAACCAGCCTACAACATGCACTGGCAGCACTTTTAATCTACTCAAGCGTTTTGTTTTGCAGATGCCTGGATTCAGGTCCTTCTTTTTCACTTTCTTATCTTGCTGTAGCGGGGCTGGAGGAGGAGATGTCCCCAATTAATTTATAACTCAGCCTGGATCTTAGTTTTATTAATGTGTATTCTCTTATGTTTTTGTCTCTATTCTAAGCTTCTGCCTCAACATACTTACAAAAATCCCTGGAGTTAAGGGCCTAGCTAGTTGTGATATTGTAAGCATTATAAGAAGAATGGAGATATCATATATGACTTTATGATATATTTCCCATATTAAATATTCTCTTAATTGCTCATAAAAATACTGTTCCAGAAATATCAATATTTCAAACATGCAATCTCAGATTTCCCCATCATAACTAGAAACATGGCAAAAATCCATGGGAGATAAAAACCAAGAATCTATTCAGCCAAATTCATTTTCTATCTTGGTGTGTAAATATATTTTGATTACCACAAATTAAGGCACATGCCAATATTTTTAGGCTCCAGTTGAAAATCTCTAAAGTTAATGATGAAACATCAATAAACTATCCAACTATTTGCTCTTCTGTCTTGAACTTATATTGTTGAGAGTTATTTGTTTCTATCGAAAAAAAAAAAAAAAAAGAATTTCCAAATAGACTTTGGCTTTATTTCCAATGGAATTTTTCTGATCATGTTTGCAGCCCTTTCCCATTTGCTAGCCATTTCTCCACCTCTATGTTCTTATCTTCTGAAGTCCTAAAGAAATGTCACTTCCAGTCCGGCCATTACTCTACTGCCCTGTTCTTGGTTGAGATGCAAACACAGGGAGAATTAAGCCTACATCTTATAGAAATCTATGTGCTTGGTCCAATTATTCATATTAATTAATTAATTAATTAATTAAGCAAGCCACCAAGGCATTGAAATTCACTGTTGGCTTTCACTAATTCACTAGTCTACTTTGTTGGACAAATAAAATGTAAGCTCTGTGAAAGCTAGGATCATGTCTGTCTTGTTCCATGGTATTTCAACATCACCTACAATATGTGAAATAAATGAATGGATCAATAAATATATTTAAATAAATGAGTAAGCCCTTCTAACACCATACCCCATCACTTGATATTACTCCAGTCATGCATACATAGATTTAAACATAGCAAGGCATATTAAGCAGAAAGGTGAGGCTTCATAGGAAATATAAAGCTTCTCTTATTTTCTTCTCTTCTGTATAGATAGAATAATGGCAGAATCCTTTAAATGTTCTAGAATAATTAAAAATATTTTAACTTCAAAATGAAAAACTTTAACAGGAATCATAAAATTAGAGAAACAATAACAGGTCTATGTAAATACATAATGTTTACCAGCTAATCTCTTTGATAGACCTACCACCCAGTTTAACAAGGAAACAGTATAGCATAGAGAGCAAGCGTAGTCGCTCTAAAGTCAGACTGCCTTGATTCATACCCACTTCTGCCACCAATTGGTATTAGACAACTAATTAAGAATCTCTGCCCCTTGTTTCATTCATTTGAAAACTGGGGTAATAACAGCACTTACCTCATAAGATTGAATGAGGTTAAATGATTGTGCCTATAATTTGCCTTTTGTCTCTTAGCCCAAATCTACTCTTCTAAGCTCTGATCCCTGGCTGAGGAGGGACTCTACAAACTACATCTCTCCGACTCCTTTGCCGGTTAAGTTCTACCAATAGGCACAAGAGGTAGACTGAAAAGTAGAAGGAAGAAGAATGGACTTCCTTCTTCTTGCTGTTTTTGTCAGCATTATTCATGTCAGTTTGTTTGAGTTTCCAGCTTATTTCAAAATACTTGCCCTCTTAGAGATATAAATAATAGTATGTCCATGCCGTTGTTTCAGAGAATGAAACATTGGTTGTATGAGGCTGTTTCTCAAATTCTTGAGATGTCAAATGCAGCCAAGTGACCCTCTCATCAAACGTCTGATTATCCTCCCATGATGTACCAGATTCTAGTAAAACTAGATTCTGTTGTCCTCCCAGCTGTGGGGAGCAGAGCCCATGTGGCTGTTTCATATGGTTACTATTTCAACTCTCCAACACTATATAACCAATTTCCTAAATTGCCCCTACCTGAATACCTATTGTGGTTATTATTTTTCTGACTGGACCACGATACACAGTAAGTGGATATTTGTAAAGTGCTTAGAATGTCTGTCACATGGTACATAGTAAGTTTCAAACTTTTAGCATTATTAGCATATTTCTGATGTATTTACTAGGACAACGCACCTGATCCCTAGTTTCCATGGTCAGGAGAAAAGTATCTGAATTTGGGAGAAAAAGGAGAACATCATTTTCTCAGCAAACCCTGTGAATGAAACACTACTTTAGAAAGAAAATAACATGTAGTAGGCATAAGATAAATATTTCCTAAAAAAAAAAGGTGACTATTTGTTCCCTTTAACTCTTTATTGTAGGGCTTCTCTATAGTGAAGAAACTTTTGTTTTTCTTTTCATTTCTAGCCTATCACAGACTGTTAGGTCATTCCCTGAGCATGATCAAAATGCAGCTTGTGTCACTCATGAACCAGCACATGAGTTCGAGATATCAAACTTTTCTACACCCTGTTCAACAAAACAAGTCCACCAGCCTTGGTTTGGATGCTGTGGCAACATTATATTGCCAAAAGAGTTTCTAAATTCTTACTCTCAATTTGTATGCTTATCTTTTGTGGATTGGTTTCCAACACTTTTAAATTGTCCAGAACACACTTTGAGTAGCATTGCTTTATAGTGATTTGGTCCTATCCACTCCTTTTGCTAGAAAATTCCCATTGAGTGAGAGGTTTGGCTCTTCCCTGATAGGACCGTGGATGCCCTTTAATTACAGAATTTTCTAAATACCCAGAGAGAAGACAAACTTGGAATATATTGGAGAACATGTGAATAGTGAATCACTTAGGCTGCCCTTTTAGAAAGAAAGGCACACAGCACCTCTTACATAGATCTTAGGTCTGGGATTGAAAAGTGCCTCATCTCAGGGTGCTTAGGCGGGACAGTCGGTAAAGCGTCCAACTCTTGGTTTCAGCTCATGTCATGACCTCGGGGGTCATAAGATTGAGCCTCATGTCGGGCTCTGTGCTCAGTGCAGAGTGTGCTTGAGATTCTCTCTTCCTCTGCCCCTCTGGCTCATGCTCTTTCTCTCTTTCTAAAGTCAGTAAATAAATCCTTAAAAAAAAGGTGCCGAGAGGAGAAAAGATGGCAGAGGAGTAGGGGACCCTATTCCAACCGGTCCCCTGAATTGAGCTGGGTATCTACCAGGCCACTTTAAATACTCACAAAATCAGCCTGAGATGTAAGAAGATATATCTGGATCTCTGCAAACAGAATATCGCAGGCGGTTGTTTTCGAGGTATGAAGTGGGGAACCATGATTCGGCAGGCAGATATGGGAAGATAAAGGGAACAGAGAGGGAGCCTCTGGGATCCTGTGCCACCGGAGCACAAAAGCCTCCCACACTGGGGACTGGGCACAGATTCGCAGACCTTAGCGACGACAGCGGTGGGGAAAGGACTTTAGGGCAGCCCCCCAGACTGAAACCTGGAGCTGCAGGGGTGCTCGTGCAAACTGGGGGTGGCTCATGGTTTTAGAAGCACAAAGGGCAGAGACGTGCCCGGACCTGAAGCGAGGGCTGGGAGTGCTGCTGAGGGGCGCACAACCCAGGACACTGCAGTTTTTAGCAGCACAGACAGAAACAGAGACAGTGTGGCCTGGAGAGCTCATTGAAGAGCAGACTTCAAGCTCTCTGTTCTGAGACAGGTTTGGATATGGTCACTTCTGCTCTGACTCTCAGAAGAGATGCAGAAAACTGCCAGGGAAAGCTGGCAGGGAAAACCACCAGAGAACAAAAGCCCCCAAAAAACAGTTTTCACTGAGCCCATCCCCTCCCCCCCACAGGGGACAGGGCAACTCTGCCCAAACAGGGTTGCCTGAGTAACAGCGCAGCAGGCCCCTCCCCCAGAAGACAGGCTGGAAGAACAAGAGGCCGACAACCCTAAGGTCCCTATAAAACAGATGCATCTTGCTTGGGTTTTGGTCAATAATTTGGGCTCTGTACATTCGCTCAACCACCCCTCAACAGAATGACTAAGAGGAGGAACCCCCAAAAAAGGAAGGATTTAAAGACTGTGGCCTCTGACACAGAACTAATGGATACGGATATAACCAAGATGTCAGAAATTGACTTCAGAGTAACAATTATCAAGGTGATATCTAGGCTTGAGAAAAATATTAATGACAATATAGAATCTCTAAGGGCAGAAATGAGATCTAATCAGGCCAAACTTAAAAATGCTATGAATGAAATACAGTCTAAACTGGATACTTTGACTGCCAGGGTAAACAAGGCAGAAGAATGAATTATTGAGATAGAGGATAATATGATAGAAATGAAGGAAATTGAGGCAGCATGGGAAAAACAAATTAAAACCCAAGGAATCAAACTGAGACAGATTAGTGACTCAGTGAAATGTTCCAATATCAGAATTAGTGGGATCCCTAAGGGGGTGGAGAGAGAGAGAGAGAGGTCTAGAAGATATATTTGAGCAAATCGTAGCTGAGAACATCCCTAATCTGGGGAAGGAAACAAACATTCGTGTCCTAGAGGCAGAGAGGATCCTTCCCAAGATCAAAGAGAACAGAGCAATACCAGGGCATGTAATAGTAAAATTTGCAAATCTCAGATCCAAGGAAACAATCTTGAAAGTAGCGAGGGGGAAGAGATTTCTTATGTACAGAGGGAGGAACATCAGTATAACGTCAGACCTATCCACAGAGACCTGGCAAGCCAGAAAGGGCTGGCAAGACATATTCAGGGTACTAAATGAGAAGAACATGAAGCCAAGGATACTTTATCCAGCAAGGCTATCATTCAGAATGGATGGAGAGACAAGAAGACCTGCAGAAACTGAAAGAATATGTGACCACTAAGCCGGCCCTGCAAGAAATATTAAGGCGGGGGGGGGGTGTTCTATAAAAGGAGAAAGACCCTAAGAGTGCTATAGAACAGAAATTTACAGAGACAATCTATAGAAACAAGGACTTCACAAGCAACATGATGACAATAAGTTCATATCTTTCAATAATCACTCTCAACATGAATGACCTAAATGCTCCCATAAAATGGCACAGGGTTGCAGATTGGATAAAAAGATAGGACCTATCCATATGCTGTCTAGAAAAGACTCATTTCGAACCTAAAGTTACATCCAGACTGAAAGTGAAGGGATAGGGAACAATTTTTCATGCCAATGGACCTCAAAAGAAAGCTGGGGTAGCAATTTTCATATCAGACAAATTAGATTTTAAGCTAAAGACTGTAGTTAGAGATACAGAAGGACACTATATCATACCAAAAAGGGTCTATCCAACAAGAGGATCTAACAATTGTAAATATCTATGCCCCCAACATGGGAACAGCCAACTACATATGCCAACTGTAACAAAATAAAGAGACATATTGATAATATGCTAATAGGAGACTTCAACACTCCACTCTCAGCAATAGACAGATCATCTAAGCAGAAAATCAACAAAGAAACAAGAGCTTTGAACGACACACTGGACCAGATGGACCTCATAGAAAAATACAGAATATTCCACCTTAAAACAACAGAATACTCATTCTTCTCGAGTGCACATGGAACTTTCTTCAGAATAGACCACATACTGGGTCACAAATCAGGTCTCAACCAATACCAAAAGACTGAGATTATGCCCTGTGTATTCTCAGACCATAATGCTTTAAAACTGGAACTCAATCACAAGAAAAAATTTGGCAGAAATTCAAACACTTGGAAGCTAAAGACCATCCTGCTTAAGAATGTTTGGGTCAACCAGGAAATCAAAGAAGAACTTAAACAACTCATGGAAACCAATGAGAATGAAAACACATTGGACCAAAACCTATGGGATACTATAAAGGCGGTCCTAAGGGGGAAATACATAGCCATCTGAGCCTCACTCAAAAAAATTAAAAAATCCCGAATATACAAATTAACTTTACACCTTAAAGAACTGGAGAAAAAAACAACAATTAAAGCCTAAGCCACGCATAAGAAGAGAAATAATTAAGATTAGAGCAGAGATCAATGAATTAGAAACCAGAAATACAGTAGAGCAGATCAATGAAACTAGAAGCTGGTTCTTTGAAAGAATTAATAAGATCAATAAACCACTGGCCAGACTTATCCAAAAGAAAAGAGAAAGGATCCAAATTAATAAAATTATAAATGAAAGGGGGGAGATCACTACTAACACCAAGGAAATAGAAACAATTAGTAGAAATTATTATCAACAACTATATGCCAATAAATTAAGCAACCTGGAAGAAATGGATGCCTTCCTGGAAACCTATAAACCACCAAGACTGAAACAGGAAGAAATTGACAATCTGAATAGACCAATAACCAGTAACGAGATTGAAGCAGTGATCAAAAACCTCCCAAAAAACAAGAGTCCAGGGACTGATGGATTCCCTTGGGAATTCTACCAAACATTCAAAGAAGAAATAATACCTATTCTCCTGAAGCTGTTTCAAAAAATAGAAACAGAAAGAAAACTTCAAAACTCATTCTATGAGGCCAGAATTACCTTGATCCCAAAACCAGGCAAAGACCCCATCAAAAAGGAGAATTACAGACCAGTATCTCTGATGATTATGGATGCCAAAATTCTCAAGATCCTAGCTAACAGGATCCAACAGTACATTAAAAGGATTATCCATCACGACCAGGTGGGATTTATCCCTGGGATGCAAGGGTGGTTCAGCATTCACAAATCAATGTGATAGAACACATAAATAAGGAAGAAGACAAGAACCACATTGTCCTCTCAATTGATGCAGAAAAAGCATTTGACAAAATACAGCATCCTTTCCTGAGTAAAACTCTTCAGAGTGTAGGGATATGGGGAACATTCCTCAATATCATAAAAACCATCTAAGAAAAGCCCACAGCTAATATCATTCTCAATGGGGAAAAGCTGAGAGCCTTTCCCTTAAGATCAGGAACATGACAAGGATGCCCACTCTCGCCACTATTGTTCAACATAATACTGGAAGTCCTAGCAACAGCAATCAGACAACAAAAAGAAATAAAAGTTATTCAAATTGGCAAAGAAGTCAAACTCTCTCTCTTCTCAGATGACATGACACTTTATGTGGAAAACCCAAAAGACTCCACCCCCAAATTACTAGAACTCATACAGCAATGCAGTAATGTGGCAGGATACAAAATCAATGCACAGAAATCAGTTGCTTTCCTATACACTAACAATGTTACTGTAGGAAGAGAAATTAGGGAATCGAGTCCATTTACAATAGCACCAAAAACCTTAAGATACCTTGGAATAAACCTAACCAAAGAGGTAAAGGATCTATACTCTAGAAACTACAGAACACTTATGAAGGAAATTGAAGAAGACACAAAAAGATGGAAAAACATTCCATGCTTACGGATCGGAAGAATAAAATTGTTAAAATGTCTATGCTGCCCAGAGCAATCTATACTTTCAACGCCATCCTGATCAAAATACCAATTGCATTTTTTAAAGTTCTGGAACAAACAATCTTAAAATTTGTATGGGACCAGAAAAGACCTCGAATCACCAAGGTAATGTTGAAAAAGAAAAACAAAGCTGGAGGCATCACGTTGCCTGATTTCAAGCTATATTACAAAGCTGTGATCACCAAGACAGCATGGTATTAGCACAAAAACAGATACATAGATCAATGGAACAGAATAGAGAGCCCATATATGGACCCTCAACTCTATGGTCAACTAATCTTTGACAATGCAGGAAAAAATATCCAATGGAAAAAAGACAGTCTCTTCAATAATTGGTGCTGGGAAAGTTAGACAGCTACATACAGAAGAATGAAACTGGACCATTCCCTTATACCATACACAAAGATAAACTCAAAATGGGTGAGAGACCTCAATGTGAGACAGTAATCCATCAAAATCCTAGAGGAGAACATAGGCAGTAACCTTTTCGACATCGGCCACAACAACTTCTTTTGAAACACGTCTCCAAAGGCAAGGGAAACAAAAGCGAAAATGAACTTTTGGGACTTCAACAAGGTAAAAAGCTTCTGCACAGCAAAGGAAACAGTCAACAAAACAAAGAGACAACCGACAGAATGGGAGAAGATATTTGCAAATGACACTACAGATAAAGGGCTGGTATCCAAGATCTATAAAGAATTTCTCAAACTCAACACTCAAAAAACAAATAATCAAGTCAAAAAATGGGCAGAAGACATGAACAGACACTTCTCTGAAGAAGACATACAAATGGCTAACAGACACATGAAAAAATGTTCAACATCATTAGCCATCAGGGAAATCCAAATCAAAACCACATTGAGATACCACCTTACACCAGTTAGAATGGCAAAAATTGACAAGAAACAACAAATGTTGGAAAGACTGTGGAGAAAGGGGAACCCTCTTACACTGTTGGTGGGAACGTAAGTTGGTACAGCCAGTTTGGAAAACAGTGTGGAGGTTCCTCAAAAAGTTAAATATAGAGCTACCCTATGACCCAGCAATTGCACTCCTGGGTATTTATCCCAAAGATACAGATGTAGTGAAAAGAAGGGCCATATGCATCCCTATGTTCATAGCAGCAATGTCCACAATAGCCAAACTGTGGAAGGAGCCGAGATGCCCTTCAACAGATGAATGGATAAAGAAGATGTGGTCCATATATACAATGGAATATTACTCAGCCATCAGAAAGGATGAATACCCAACTTTTATATCAACATGGATGGGACTGGAGGAGATTATGCTAAGTGAAATAAGTCAAGCAGAGAAAGTCAATTATCATATGGTTTCACTTATTTGTGGAACATAAGGAATAGCATGGAGGACATTAGGAGAAGGAAGGGAAAAATGAAGGGGAGGAAATCAGAGGGGGAGATGAACCATGAGAGACTATGGACTCCGGGAATCAAACTGAGGGTTTTGCAGCGGGGGGGAGAGGGGATAGGTGAGCCTGGTGATGGGTATTAAGGAGGGCACGTATTGCATGAAGCACTGGGTGTTATATGCAAACAATGAATCATGGAACACTACATCAAAAACTAATGATGTAATGTATGGTGACTAACCTAACATAATAAAATAAAATTTTAAAAAATAAAAATAAATTAAAATTTAAATTTAAAAAAAAGTGCCTCATCTGACCTCCCTTTTCCCAAACAGGAACTACTAGACATACCTTACACTTTCTAATCTTCAATACTTTTAACATAGGATATCTTACACTATAATGCTCCCTTCTTGTTCTCCACCTATTTACCCTTCCAAGTTCAAACCCAAAGTCATTTATTCTGTGAAGTCCTCCTCTCTGATCCCCCAAAAATACTTTATTTATCCCCACATACCTAACACACACTTCCTAGTACTATATTTTTAAATTTTAATTCATGGCTTATCTTCTTAAAAACTGTTAGCTCCTTGAGAAAAAGACTCTTTCTTATAAAACCTTGTGTCCTTTTAAGAAACCACACGTGAAGCTCTACATAAAGGTGTTTTCTAAATGCAATTTTCTATGTATGTAAAGGTCTTTTCTAAATGCAATTTTCTAGGCTAACAGTGTACAGTGAGATGTCCATGTTCATAGACGATGACACTAGGAGAAGGAAGCATAAATTTAAGTGCTAAGAAAGTACTAAATTTGAGTGCACCGTACTGTTTTTGTTTTGTTTTGTTTTTAAACCAAACCATGGTGAGACCAATGCATATAGAATATTTGGAACACCTTGGGTAAAAAGATTTTATGAAAATATTTCCAGTTAGGAAAAAAAGAATCATGAGGTAAAAATTTTTTAGTAGTCTGAATAATATAAAGAACAGTAGCTTTATTTTTAAAGTATAATAAAGTTAAAAAACTTTTTATTAGGAAATATAGTAAAATGATTTGTCTATATGGAAAACAATTATCATTGATGAGTTCCAGAATTCATGTAAAGATTTTTTTCTCTAAACATTTGGGATATTTCAATAGTTTTCAGCCAAAAATAGTAGATAAAAAGTGCAGATTTCTCTACCTATAAAGAAAGGATTTTCTAAACAAGACATAGTACAGTTCAGTCTTTATCTAAATTATTTAAAATCCCTTAATATTAACTAATGATTTACTTTTGTGACACAAGCATGTCTAAGGAATAGGAGAAATAGTTCAATTCAGAGAATCTGGTCATATATATATATATATATATATATATATATATATATATTTAGTTGTGGTCTGTAACTTACCAGCTTTAAAATTCTCTGCATATCTCAAAGTTCATCTGAAAATTAGATTTTTTAATAAATGATCTCTAAGTTTCTCTTCATCAGAAAAGTGTTCTGAAATTTCTAAGATGAGAAGCCTCTGTGATTGTTGAACTACGCTAAGGGGCAATTTGACATTTCTTCAGTAGTTTTTGGACTAAATCAAATCTTTCGAACTTTTAAAGGTGATAGAAAGAAAATGACTCAGGCTAACAGTTTCAAAATCTGCCTGGCTTCTGGCATGTTTGACAGAATTATACTAACCCTAACCCTATCAGAACCCTCTTTTCAACAAAGTATATTTCTTTGCTATCAAACCTTTCTTTATAAGCTCTTTGTAAGCCATATGCATCTCAAAAATATGCTTTGACCTTGACTTCAATTTAACCAACATATTTCATGTTGTGGTCCATTTTAGGTAGAGCCAATAATAGTGGAAGCTATTGCATTGTTAATTTCTGGCTAGTGCTTCATAAATTACTTAGACTACCCCTTTCCTAGGAATGAAAAGAAAGCTATATTCATTAAAGTTTCTCAGGGATTACACTAGCAATCCACCTTTGGCTGTGTATTTCCTGCCTACTTATAGGTTTTTTTTAGTGCCTTTTTTGCTGTGAATGTTCCTCTGGCACTTGAGAAATATAGGATTCATGAAAATTAATAAATCAGATGATAAGGTTTCTATTCAAATGCAATTAATCTGATGCAAATATTACTGCAGATAAGGGTGACAGACCACCTTTTGTTTGACCCTCATGGCAGGGATGTGAGTGAATATTAGCAAATGGTGTGCTGATCAAATAATTAAGATCATTAAAACCTATGTTTATCCTGACACTGATTGCAGACAAGGTACATGCTTTTCACATGTCTTCTTGTTTGTGTTGCTTATTTGTTGCTTATTTTGTATGTCCTCAGTAACAGGAATTATGTATAATTAATATGACTTTTGAACCATATTGTACCAAAATTATAGTTACCATGTATATATGTAAACTCTTAATAATAACAGTTGTTATTATTACACCCTCTAGAGAGGAAGAAGCTATAGAAATTGTTCCCAGACCAACTGCACTGCTAGAAGTATTTTGTAAAGTTATGCAAAGGAGGAGCTTACCAGAGTTATGAGCCCGCTGGTGTATCTATGTCCCAAAGGTGGGCAGTGATATAATTGCATAAAGAACACTATTTAGTCATAGATGACAGACTGATGACATCTCAGCCTATAGATGCTTTCTGTGCCAGTAATTTTACGTGGAAGATTGTCTTTTGCCAAATGTAGAGTAGATAATACAGCTATAATATCCTGTACCTTTAACTCTGCTATAATAGATGTAGAAGCTTGCTCCATATTGTCTTTTTTCCCCCCACACACAGAAAAAAACCACTAGATGCTAATGTTAAAATTAAAACAAAATTCAACTTGAGTAAATCTTAAAGATCATATTGGTTTTATTCAACGATTCATAAATCAGGCGTCATCCAATCTAGTGGATACAAGGGAGCTCTGAGGAGCTGTGCAAACTGAAAGACTTTTATAGGCAGAAGGGAGCAAAAAAGTGGGTTGGTTACTGCAAAATCATTTTCCTTTAGGGGATGGCAGGGTCTTATCAGGCAGATTACTTAACTAGTGCTGATCAGGTGATTCCTGATTGACTGTTTTAAGATTCCATTCTGGGAGAACCAAAACTATAATTAAGTCTTGGTTTGGTGATGTAGGCTTTAGCATAAGTGACTCCATTTTGGCCCCATTCTCTTGTTTTTAACACTAAGAATAAAAGAATGGCCCAGTAGGAGAGAAGTAAAAGCTACATGAATATTTGAAATAGCACATCCAAGGCACTTTAGTAGAGATATGTGCAATGCACACTGGTAGCACAAAGGAGGGAAAAACTAACTTTCTTTAGCTTTGGGGGAGGGTCTCAGAACAAGAGGATATAGTTGAGAAAGTTCTTTCAGATGAGTAGAAATTTCCCAGACAGTTGAGTAGAGTGATAGTAACAAATGAGACATGAAACAGTATGAAACAGCAGGGTTAGAGAACACCAAGGAAAAATTAGAGGGCCTATTATGCTACTCAGTAATTTGGGGCTTTATGCTCTAGGCAATAGAAAGCCCCAGATGCTGTCTTAAAGCAAAGGAATAGTATGATCATGGTCACCTCTTAGTACGGTCACTCCCACTGAAACATACAGAGTCATGCCAATTAAAGGTAAAATGAGTGGTTTGGAGAGTCTTGTTATAATCGAAGCCTGAACTAAAGTTGGGGAAG
This sequence comes from Phoca vitulina, assembly GCF_004348235.1. Classification (NCBI taxonomy): domain Eukaryota; kingdom Metazoa; phylum Chordata; class Mammalia; order Carnivora; family Phocidae; genus Phoca; species Phoca vitulina. The sequence continues at coordinate 27,172,265 of NW_022589711.1, read as the reverse complement.
AGAGTGAAAGGAAGGGACTAATTTGAAAGGCTCAGGAGGAAGAATGGCCACATAACACTTACATTAAATGAGATGTATTTATTTATTTATTTTGCACTTTACCTAGGCACTTTATTAGATCCTAGGGATACAACTAACTTGAACAGACATAGAACACGTGGCCTAACAGGTAAGACAGAACATTAAACAAACGTTTCTAGTAGGAGATAAGTGCTATGATAGGATGGCAGGGGTTGCTATGGAGCAAAGCACAGGGTCTCCAAACCTAGACAGGAGATTAGGGAATGCTTTCCAGGACAGATAAAATCTAAACTGAGATCTAAGAAGAGAAGTAAAGGAGGTTAGAGGGGAGCTTTTCAGGAAGAGAGGAGAGTATTGAAAAGGTCTTGAGGTAAGAAATGGTAAAATAAGAGAGAAAACCTGAAGGAAATATGTGGAGAGATGAGAAAAGGCAAGAGAAGTAATCAGAGGCCAGAACATGGAAGGTCCTGAAGCAAAGTTAAAGAGTTCTGCATTCATCTGAAGGGCAATGTCGAGCCATTTTAATCACAGAAATAACATATATGTCTGTATTTTAAGAAAATCACCCTGGATGTGATATAGAGAAGTCACAGCTAGAAAGGGCCAGCCCTGATGTTTTCTATGTCACTTTGTTTGTCTTCTTTGGTTAAAGGCTTTTCCTCCTACTAATGTACATAATTCATTAAGGCAGAGAAAACATCTTTTTTGTGCATTACTGTATTTCTATGCAGATATTAAACAATTTTTTAATAACACAATAAACGAATGAATAAATGGATTAGAAACAGGATGTTATTATAGGATTCCACAAAATTAATGCAGGGTTTTTTGTTTTTTGTTTTAAAGATTTTTTTTATTTATTCATTTGAGACACAGAGATACAGAGAGAGAGAGAGAGAGTGCATGAACAGGGGGAGAGGCAGAGGGAGAAGCAGGCTCCCTGCCGAGCCAGGAGCTGGACACGGGGCTCGATCCCAGCACCCTGGGATCATGACCTGAGCCGAAGGCAGACGCCTAACGCCTGATCCACCCAGGCGCCCCAATGCAGGAGTTTTGACAAGAGTAGAGATAGTGGACATAAACATAATTGGACAAATTCAGGAGATATTTAGAAGTAAAACTGACAGGTCATTGAAAGTGATGTGAATAAAGTTATGAAGAGGCAGGAACAATTCCTAGTTTCCTGCTTCCAAAACTAGGATGACAATGACGTCTTTGTCAAGTGTATCCACTTAACCATCTAACTTTTATTTTTCATAATTCTCCTGTCCTCAGCTTCATGCTCTTCACTATTTCTTCGCAAATTATTCCTCAGACTGCCCTGCACAATTAGCCATCTTCATATTGGAATCTATTTCCCTTGAGTTCCTCAAAATCAGATTTAAAGCTCACACTTTCACAGATTTGAACAAAGAAAAAAAAAGTGATAAAAAATTAGGAAACCGTTTATAAGCTAGGCAAGAAGAGATCACATAGCTGAAGCTTAAATGTAAAATAAGATGAAACTGAGTGACCATCATCATTAAAAATTATGGTTGAGGATGAATTATGGGTCAGATATTGGATAGAGATAATTAAAGAACTGTATTCTTCTATTCCAAAGAGAGGACATTTATGTCCCATAATGCATATGTGTATAAAGAATATACAGCAATATAAGTGCCAAATGAGAGGTAAAGAGAATATGGTCTACCTGAACCCAATTGTTGGACATATTCCTATGTAGTGGGATGCAGGGAAAGTTGAAGAAGGGACTTGGGAAGCTCCAGATGTCTTAAATCTCTTCTCAATATAGCTTTGGATCCCTGTTAATGACTATATCAATCCCTGTCTTGTGGGTTTTTCCATCAGAATAATATGATGTACCCCAAGTTCAAGGTATTTGCTCCATTCTGCAGCTGGCAATCTTCCTGAGCAGACATAACTAATACCCGACAGCTGAATGTATTTGGATTGGTATTCAAAAATATTCATAGTGCCAAATGTGAGAAGCACCAATATTCCTACCACTCATCAAATGGGCAAATTAGTTATTTAATTTTCCCAGCCCTCAGAATCTCTGTATCCTCATATCCTCTTTGCCAAAAAAGTGATAACAGAAAAAGTGAGATAAAATCAGAACATGTCATCAGGCATATAGAAACTAGACTATCAGCATTAATATTGCTCTCTAGTTTGACATGTTCACCTTAATGAAAATACCAGAACAGCAAGCAGTTTTCTTCCTGTCTTCTGGGGAAATAAAATGCAGCAGAATCCTAATGCTTTTAATATGATCTATACACTTTGCATAGTCTAAAGTGTCATGGGAGAAATGAATGAGAGAGATAAAAGAATTGCAAAAACAAAAACCAAAAAGAAATGACATGATAGGTGATGTAGTAGTCAAAAAAGGGGATGTGAAGGGAAGAAAAACAAGATCCCTAAGAAAGAAACCATACATACGTGTCTGCAGATCTCTTTTCCACATGAAACTGGTGTGTGTGTGTGTGTGTGGTGTTAGTGTGGTTGGTGTGTGTCTTTTTGTTGCTTTTTTCTGTTTTTTTTATTTTGTTTTGTTTTTAGTGTTAATGAAGAAATAGCCAGCAGCCTTTTCATCCTACTAAAGATACTCTCCAAGCAGTAAGGTAAATATATAAAGAAGAAAAGAGAACTAAATGTGCCTTTTATAGAAGCAAAAAATTCCAGAAGGGGAGAGAAGGGAGGTAGCAACAATGAACAAATCAAAAACTATCAAAAGGCATTGAGGTGGGACTGAGAAAGGAGGATACAAAGAAGTGATACTGGAGAAATTCAAATGGCCTAAAGTGGAACAGAATTTAAAATTCAAGCAATGTAAGAATTCAACAACAACAAAAAAATGAATGTAGTAATTAGATGGAAATGAGGGCTCTTATATCTAGGTGTCTTGCTATATGCTTACTGTTACTTTTCAAGGCAGACATTTTATGAAATTAAAATAAATAAAGAACCTTAATCAGACCCACTTTTGCATATTAAAAGATGAAACTTTTTCAGGTTGACTTTCACAACAGACTGCCAACTAATTCCTGTTACCATTATGGAAATGTATAGAGGAAATGTATAGAGGTCTCCCACCCAGATAGTCCCCCAGAAAGTGGGTCTTTATAACAGAATGTGGTGAGTACAGCAACAGAACAGGCTTATTGGAAAAGCAAGGGGGGAAACGGAGTAGCTAACTCAGTTTCCAAAGCAAACCTGAACCCAAACAACTGAGTTAACATGTTAAAATAAAACTGCCTTTGCATGTCTGAGTAAATAAAATAAGAAAAATCAGCAAGTAACTCACTCTAATTTTTGAAGAAACTTTGTTCTCAGCTTCCTTAAAGGCAATAAAGCATGGAATTAACAATGAAACTGTCAGAAAAATAGTAGATGTCCACATCAAAGCTATGTTTGAGGAAGAATGGCAGGGTAAAGAGGAAGGATCATAGAGAAGACCAAACCTGGGTTTGAATCCCAGCTCTTTTCTTATTCATTGTGTATATTTTAAGTGGTAACTTATCTGAGACATTTCTCCTTTTACAGAACTAAGACAGTAATACCTATTTATACAAGGGTGTTTTAACATGTGAATATAAATAATTTGTTCAGTCAATAAACACTTTCATTGTGTTGATGAGATAGAATAAGCTAACTACTGTCACAAGTGTTGTTGGTTCAGGGGTGAACAAGCAGAGATGATCCCTGACCTCATGAAACATTCTAGTAGATAATATAATATATACATACATGCTCAATAAATTCCAACTAGTATTTTATTTGTTAAAGGAATAAGAAATGAACTCAGGGTAATAGGAAAGAAAATCTTATAAACATAAACTACCACGTGCACGTAGGTGGGTCTTTGCTAAATTGAAAACAAATGTGGATGATTTGGCATAAACTGTACTATTTTGACACGGTACAGACATGTTTGACAGAGTAAGAAAGCTAGCCAATGAAAGAGGTAGATGAAAAAAACATGCCTGGATTTATGTGTATATGTGGCTTCTGTAAAACCTCATCCCAGTCGCCCCATTACATATTCAACAAGATTTCCTAAATTGAAAAATCAGATACACATTGTGTTACTGCTCCCCTACAGACTCACTTTGAGTATCAAGAGAGTTTTCAGTATTATAAAAACAAAATCGAATACCTCTCTGGGTTGGTGAATAGGCTGCATATTTAGCTCATTGTAGTAGTAGAAAATTGACTTATTCAAAAAGGATCTCACAGTCCATGCTCCTCATGGTGCTAAGTCTAAGGAAAATTCCTTCTCCCATTGCATAACTAAGGAAGCTGCCAAAAGTGAAGACCTTGAAATTGAGAGTAGTCTTCCTTCTGTTTTCAGAAGTCTCTGGCATTTAACTCCAGCTTCTTGGGATGCTGTTTTGTTGACAGGTAATGCCCCAGAATAATTACTTCACCCAGAAGAAGAGCCTTTGCCAAAAGCCTGTGTAAATGCTACAAGCTTTCTGTCTTCTTTTCCAAGATTTTGTTTAGGTTGTTACTATCGCAGTGACAGCTCTGTTGAGCTAGCCTCCAGTTCCATAGGCTGTCTCTAAGCTGAGGCATTAGAAGAGCTCCCAAGGAAGCATTGCTCAATGCTGAGGAAATTAAAAATGCTATTAGTCTAGAAATCTCAACAGCAGCAGCCCTATCTCCATGCAGGATCCAACAAAAGCCCGAATAGAATTTCTCACTGAGATTCCAAGAGCATGCCTGCATTTCCATGGTATTGTGAAGAGCTGCAATGAAGAAATTTCAAGGAGCAAAGGCTAAACAAGAATTCTCTATGGAAATGAAATAAAGAAAGAGGTCAAGTGGAGTTAAGAAGGCAAAGAGAATGAGATTTCTTTGTAGGGATGCATTTCTATGATAATTGGAAGAGTCTCTTCTCTGACATTTGTAGGAAAAAAAGCTATATGATGACTATAGATATGTTGGCATTCAATTCAGTAAATGATACACCAAAAATGAAACAAAACAGTAGTCAGTTGTTTATTAGAGTTATAGGTGGGGTATTTTTCTTATTTTTTCTTTGGTATTTTCTCTTTTTTCTAAGAGATGTATGTTGATGTATACATTTGGTCAATAAAAAATATATTTTTTAAAAATAAGATCAAGGGCTCCTAGGTGGCTCAGTTGGTTAAGCGACTGCCTTCGGCTCAGGTCATGATCCTGGAGTCCCAGAATCGAGTCCCACATCGGGCTCCCTGCTCAGCAGGGAGTCTGCTTCTCCCTCTGACCCTCCACCCTCTTGTGCTCTCTCTCTTTCATTCTCTCTCTCAAATAAACAAATAAAATCTTTAAAAAATAATAATAATAATAAAATAAAAATAAGATCAAATGGTAGGCATCATGAGTTCTCTGTGTTCCATGACCACAAGTCAGGTATCTCTGCTCGATCAGCCCCTTGTGATACAATTCTTTACAACTGACCCACTAAATCCATATTAAACTCAGGACCTCGTTATCCCTACATATGAAGGAGGCAGGGCTGCAAAAATCATAGCAATCACTAACCTAGGATAATAAAAAGAGAGTGATCTATTTCATAGCAGGATGGGGGCTATGTCTTGGAACCCAAAATCCAAGAAAAGCAGTGAACTTGAAATGGGATTGGAACTAGTAACTGGAACAGTTATTCTCTCAAATCTCTCTGGGGTTGTTGGTCTTTCTATTCTGCCTTTTTCTACACATGCTTCATTCACTCTTTCTGCAAAGAAGGTTCTTCCATTTTACTGTTCACATAGTGGAAAATTGCTGTCCTTTTCCAATTGGTTCCTTTAGGCCTCATACTAGACCCAAGGGATAAATAGAGAGGCTATGGTGACTTGAGTTTAAGCACTGGCCCCTTTTCATTATACTCAGATTTTTTTTTTTTTTGACAGTAAATTTTGCTCAATGGTCTCCACTAGTGACAAATGCTTGAAACCTACTACTCCATAACATGCTGCCCCTATTAAAAAAAAAAAAAAAAACAGTCAAATTTGGCCACTACTCTGAGGCTTCTGTGGCTAAGCAAAAACTTGAACTAGGACTTTACCCATTTCCTATGTTCTGGAGCTAATGAGCCTAACAGGCTCATCTTTCCACTCTCCAAAATGGTCATTTGACAATCCCTCCTTGTCTTCTTCTCTTAAAATTTCTAACACTTCTTCAAATAACTTAAAAACATATACAATCAGATGAGAACTACCTCCAATTCCCACCACCAAACATAGCTATTCTATCTTTCTTTATATTACAATAGATGAAATTTCCATACATTTATCTCATGCAAAACTCTGTAGCTATACTTTATATCTACATTGCCCAATACAGTAGCCTCTAGTTTTATGTAGCTATTGAGCAATGTGACCAATCAAAATTGATATGTGCTATAAATATAAATTGCACACCAAATTTCAGACTTATTATGATACAAGGAATGAAAAATATCTCAATAATTTTATATTAACATATATTGAAATAATATTTTGATATTTTGGGTTAAATATATTGTTAAAATTAATTTCACTTATTTCTTTTTAGAAATTTAATGTGGCTACTAAAAAGTTTTTAAATTACATACATGGCTCACATTATTTTATTTTATTTTTTTTTGGACAGTGTTGCTCCATATCCTATCCCTACTTGCCTACCCAATATCCTCACCTCTGCCATTATTCCCCTCTCTTTCCAACAGTATCAGTTTGCCCCTCATTCCTGGATCATTCTCATTATCATACAAGTTTATTTTTTATTCTAATTTTTAAAATAAGAACCTCTTTTGATTTTTCTCTGCATTTCTCTGTAACTCAAAATTCCTCAAAAGATTTCTTTATCTATAATTACTATCACCATTTCTCTCCTCCTATTTTCTCTTAAAGACCATTCCAGTCGGGCTTACCTCTGTTCAGGTCACTATGGCATTCATCTTGAGGAATCATATGGTTGGTTCTACTCTTCTTATTCAATCTCTTGGCAGTACTTGATATGATTGACCACTCACCTCTTGTAATATACTTTTCCCTAGTCTGACTATATAATACCTCCCAGTGGCCTTTGCTGGCTTCTCCTTTTCTTCTGCACTAAAATGTTTCAGCGACCGAGAGCACAATCCTAGACACTTTTATCTAGCCTCCCTCACATAAACTTCACTCACTCATCTGTTCCTGCTCTTGGCTTTAAATATTATCTCTATGCTGGTAACTTCATTATTTATTTCTGGACCCAAGATGCATCAGTGAACTCCAAATCCATAAATCTAGTTGTCTCCTCAATCTTTACACTTGGATTGTGAATAGGCAGCCTAAGCCTTCGCACAACTAAAATCTACTTCTTGACATTCATCTGTTCCTCTTTCATCCTTTACAATCTCAATTATGGCATCATATTGACCCAAATGCTCAGGCCACAGACCTACAGTCTATCAGTCACCATCCCCACATCCAATGTGTTCTCCTAGTCACTTTTCAGCATCTTCACTACAGCCCAGCCACTCTCATGCCTCCCAGATTATTACAAAACCTTCTTCCTCCCTTGCCCCACTTCAATTCTTCTTGCTCAAAGTATATACACTGTCCTTTTTAAACTCAAATGAGTTCATATCACCCTTCTGTTTGCAACTCCTTAATATCTTTGCAATCACAATTGCAAAATAATCCAACTGCCTTAACATGGCCTATTAGGTTGTATAGTATATGACTTTGGTAATATCTCTGATCTAATTTTTCATAGTATTCATCATCTTTTGCCAGGCCCCCAGCTATTCTGAACCTCTTTCTACCTCTAGAACACACCAAGTATGTTCCTGTCTCAGGAAACTTGCTGTTTCTTCCTCTTAGAATGTTCCTTGCCCAAATGTTTGCATAAGTTGGCCTTTTCTTATTGTCTGGGTCTCAGCTCAGTTATACCATTGTAAAAGAAAAGTTCCCCGATTACTCTAGATCATGTGTTATCTCTTCCACACCCATAATCCCTTTCTATTCCATTACTTTATTTTCTTCATTGTATCTGAAATTTCTCTCCCATTAGAATATAAGCCCTTTGAGGAGAAACTTTGTTTCTATTCACTATTGCATGGTCTATGCTCAGAAGAGTACCAAGATCCCACAAAGACTGATGAATGAAGACATCAATGAATACATGAATGGACAATACAATGAAAAGAGACAGGAAAATAATGAACTGTTCTACAATTGTTCTCATAATATGTGAAGAATGCCAATTCCCCCAAGGCTCATACTGAATTTACTGAAGACACTATACTTAGGGAAATCATATCAAGTTTATTTAGCATGAGATGCCAAAAAAAAAAAAAAATGGAATAATCTAGTAAAACTGAGGTCTTCTATTACCTGCAGCTTCTCCCTCATATCATCCCAAAAGTCAGAATCCTGGCTTTTTGCTGAACTGTGTAGTTTGATGATAGATGTGGCCAAAACAAGGCAGAGAATTCACCAGGTGCAAATCAACATAGCATTCAATTGATTTTTTGCTCTGAATATCAGAAATTTCAGAATTTAGGATAGTTTATAGGTAGATAGAGTTTTCATGAGAGATTTTTATATTTGCAATGCTATACCCTTCCTTTTGGAGGTGGTAAACTGCCTTTCCCATAAGACTCAGTCTTACTGTATGCCAAGAAAATATGGGAGACAATTTATTAAGTGTTTCAGCATCCATAAGTAAAATCATTCCCCTGCTTTGAAGAAGAAATTTTCACTGTCATTAATATTCCACATTTTTTTCTCACTGTCTGATAAATTTCTGTCAAGTTACATTTGGTAGTAAGGCACACAAACTCACTTAACTTAGGAATGGGAAAATGTATCAGAATACCAGAAATGTAGCCAAGCCTCCCAAAGAACGTAATCATTGGGAACCAAAATTACATTCTCCAATTCTCTATTTCTTTTGTCAAGCCTCTGCTAGTCTCCTCTCTTTCAACAATGACTTTTCCCCTGATTCTTCAATTAACATAGCAGAGACTAGCCACATAGGTTCCCTGCTCTTTATCAACCTGCAATGTAAGTACCAACAAAGACTAAATCAATCTGACTTCAAATTCCAAGATCCTGGAAAAGGAAATGGGTTGTCTGAGTTCGGATCATGACTAGAAGTCTGGTACAATGGCTATATTATGGAGTCACCTGGTCCACTGTCTACTTAGCAGTTGTTTTGGTTGCAGAGTTTTTAAAAAAGAGTAAATGCAGATTCTTTAAGAAGCCAGGGTGGAGACAGAGAGGTGGCAAAGAGTAAACTTTTTTGGATGTCTAGTGTAAAACCAAAAATGGAGAAAACCTAACTTCTATTGACTGCTTACTACTTCCCTAGAACACATCAGTTATCAGGGACTATGTATCTCTACTTGCCAAATAAAATCCCCAGTGCCAAGCACTGCACATCACATATAGGAATCCCAATAAATGTGTTTCATAAATGAGTGAATGGAAAACAATTGTCACACAGGAGATATGGAGAAATTATAGAAAATTATAAGCCAGAAGTGAAGGGGAAGAATCATGGAGCTGTGTCTTAAAGAATGGATAAACATTTAATAGATATTGGGGTCTGCAAGCTTGCAAAGATAATGTAGTAGAAAAATTTGCAAAGTATGCAAATAATCCTTGAATTATTAAATAACCTATGCTTTATTTATTAAGGAATAGGGAGCCACTGTGGAAGCTAATGCAAATCAAACTATTATAATCTCCTAATTGTTCTCTGAGTCTCATCTCTCCAATCTTCTAGGACATCACTAGAATGATGATTATAGATGTAATGGAGATGGGCAAGATACCAAAATGAGATGTGGAAATTGCTAATGATAAATTTCACATTATTGACACTAATATTTTCCAAATACTTTCCATCTGTACAGCTTTTAACCTTTATCCATAATGTTTTCATATTTTTCTCTTTTTACCTTAAGCATAAGATTAATGGAAATTTTTTAGCCTACATTAATAGGATAAGAAATGGTATTGCATCTTTGTTAACAGGTCAGATATATTTACAACTGTGTTTATCATTGGACAGCACTGAGGAGCTCAGAGATAAGCTGTAGGCTTTCTGGGGTGTTTATACATATCACAGAGGAAGGTAAAATGAACAGCCTATCGTTTGCTCCTCAAACAAATGAAACCATGATAAACCAACACTTAGAGATGTGCCTGCCTCTTAAAAAGGTAACACATCTTTTAAAGCTATTTAATCTACTAGTAATGTTGTTTGATTTCAAAAGGCATATTAAAATAAAGTGGATGTCCTTGATTTTTCTATTTACAGTGGTGAATCTATTTAGATTTTGAATGACATAATTCCTTAAATTTAAATCTCTAAAGCTGGGTTCCATTATTTATAATTATTAAACATATACCCTTAATGCATTTCTAGGAAAACTTAATTTATATTTTTCCATTTTACCTTTATAATCATTCTTTAGGGAATATAAGTTTGACAAAAATATATTGTTCAACCAAAAAAAAATAGGCATTATCAAAACTAGTTTAAAAATATACTCCCTGCCCTTAAGTTGCTTCTGGGGGAAACGGCCATGGAATCAGAAAATTGTCAGAGAATACAATGAGAATTAAACTGCAAGTTAGTAAGGATGTTCCATGAGCCCTTAATGTACACTGGGAGGGTCCTACCCCAGCAAAGTAGGTAGAAATCAGCCTGATTCTTTAATAATAAGAACAAGGCAGCCAGGCAAAAAGGATAAGATATGCTCCTGGGAAAGATGGAGTCAAGAGCTCTGTGCAAATATTGTGTCCATTTGACAAATAATCAATAGATGGATTTAAGCACATAGTAACTCCAGGATTGGAAGTCCTATTTCCTCTGTACTGATTCATTTACTTTCCACCATCTTTCACTATATCCCTTATACAAAGGGATTTTGTGATTACACAAAACAATTGGAAGATTGAAATTATCTGATGACTATAACCTATGGAGCTCATTAAAATCTGAAATAAAAATGGATACTTTTGACTCTTTTAGCATTTTGGTATCAGGTTTATTAATGTTTAAGCACTGTGTGTTATCTCATTTAATTTCACAAAAATGTCAGGAGAAATGCACTGTTTTCTTCATTTTATAAATAATAAAAATGAAGCAGAGAAAAAGTTTAAGAAAATTGCCCAAGATTTCACAGTTAATAAAACAGCAGGGCTAGTATCTAAATTCAGGCAGTTTAACTCCATTAGCTGTGCATTTTAATGGTACACAATACTGACTACCAGACTCATCTTAACATTACTATAACTAGATTTGTGGAACAAACAGGCAATGAACTGATACATATTTCTTAAATGATATGTCATTTGTGTTTTTTCCATGCATCTTATATTGTCAGATAATAACGTAAATGTTTGTTCATGTTTGAAAAGTTGCTGGACGAATAAATCCTGAAATAAAGACTACCATAGAAAGGGCACACTGTATGCTTGTGAACTTAGACCCCAAATGAACATCGAGGGCAAACTTAGTGAAAGCGTTGGACTTTAAACTAAGGAAAGAAGTTCTTTAAATATACAGGATAAAAGTTCAATTTACTAATAAGGAAAAGAAAATTGGATTTCTATTAGGGTTCTCAACAAAAATATTTTTAAGGAAAGAAAAATATAAGTCAACATTTTATATCCAGCTAATCTGTCCTTCAAGTATAAAGACTACAGACAGTTATTAACATATAAAATCTTAAGAATGTTGATCCCAAGAGACTTATCTATGAAATAAAATAAAAAATAAGCTGTAGACAGCTATAGAATAATTTCAGAGGAGTCAACCTAAGATTTGCAGTTTAACACTAAATATATTTAGCTATAATACCACTATTAGAAGGTGTAGATTATTGTGACAAAATAATATTAAGAAACACAGGGTCTGAACATATAGAAATAATGTAATTAATAAAAATGGGAGGAAAAGGAAAAAATAAAATCCATAGGCAATGAAGCATGCTGACAGACTCACAGGTATCATCTGTGAGTAGAAGTTGTCGCTTGTAACTAACAAACAAGTAGAATAAATTAAGTACAGTTAATATCATACATATTAGAGCAAAAAATATATTAATAATATAAAATTGGAAGGTAGAAGACAGGAAGGAGTAAAGAGACAAATTCCTTTATTGCTTGTGGTGGAACTAAGAAAGATTTCAAAGAGGAGATATTAATAGAAGCATACCACGGAACTAAGAAAGATTTCAAAGAGGAGATATTAATAGAAGCATACCACTATAAAGAAATGTAAGTCTTCCTAAGTTCCAGAAACAAAACAAAAACAGTAAAATAATCATGTAGTGAAAAATTCAGTATATATAACAGAAAAACACGCAACCACTGACACCAAATACAAATAGACAATTTATGTTAATAAGCAGAAAAGATGAAATAAAGATTACTTACTGATGAAACTAAGATTTTTCATATTGGTTATAACCAGAGTTGGATTTTTATGTTTACAAGAGGCCCACATAAACCAAATTTATTCACAAAGCAAATATGAAAAGAATTAGGAAAAAGAATATACCACACAAATGCAAATAACATATTCTGATAAAATGCAGTCTTAATGTCAAACAAGATAATATTCAGGACCAAAATTACTAACTGCAACAATGAAGAACGCTTCATAATGCTATTAAGATCTCCATAGCAAATTTATAGCAATAACTTTAATAAAGCAAAAACTACAAAAAATAAAAGAAGTAACAGAGATGTACACTAATCACTAATAAGAGATTTTAACACAGTTCTCAGATCTAGATAGATCAAGAGGACAAAAATACTATTAAGGATATAGAACACCTAAGAAAGACACACAATATGTAAGCCTAATAAATAAATTGAATTGTTTCTTATGGAAAAATGTATCTTTTTTCCAAGCACACATGTAATTATATAATTATGAAAAACTACCCAATATTAGCTCAAAAAAACTTAAAATTTTCAAGAAAATAGAAATGCAAATAAGATACTCTAATCATAATTAATGAAATTGGAAATAATTAGTCAAAAAAAGAAGGGACGGCAACTCTTTTCAGAAACTACAATTAAATATCTGTGCATTAAGTCTATTGTGGAGAGGCCAGCTTTCCCCTGAGGTCTGACAGATGGTGACATAGAAAGATCATGAATTCACCTCCTCCCAGAGACACACTGAGTCTACAACTACATATGGAACCATTTCCTCTTAAAAAAAAATTAAAGACTGGCTAAGTAATGAGTACACGTTGGGTAAAGAAGAAAAAGTGGGTAGGAGAGGCTGGGAAACAATCTCAGTAGTGGTGACTCACAACTGGAAGGGAACTCAAACCCCAGAGCTTCTCCCTAAGGAGCAAAGGTTTCAAACCCCACATCAACTCCCCCAACTTTTAAGACGTGAGCCTGAGAGATGAACTCCCAAATATCTAATTTTGAAAACCAACAGGGCTGTCATCCCAAGACCCATAGGATGGTAGTGATCTAAGAAATGCCTCTTAAAGGACCTGTGTGCTTGGACTCACCCTCTCAGGGACCAGCTCACCTGCTTATATTAAAATCTCAGCCATAGGGACAGACACATTTTTTTTTTTTTTTTTTTTTTTTTTTAGAGAAAGAGTGGGTAGAGGGGCAGAGGGAGAGGGAGAGAGAACATCTTAAGCAGGCTCCACACTCAGTGTGGAGCCCAAGCATGGGGCTGGATCTTTGATCCTAAGATCATGACCTGAGCTGAAATCGAGTCCAGTTCTTAACCAACTAAGCCACCCAGGCTCCACAGGCACATATTTTAACACACACAGACACACACAGACAGACACACACACACAAACACACACACACCCCTAGGAACCTGCAGGAACCCTCTCCAGGGATGGAGACTGGTGGACACTTGTCTTTGCACTCTCCCTTTGATGTGTTCCAAAGTACCAGTGTCTCCCAGAAGGGAACATTTACACAACATATCTGATGCCCCAATTTTTGCAGCTGCCGCCCAGGGGATGCCTCTTGATTGCCTGGCTCTAGAGGGAAGGGGAGCTTGCATATTATTACAAGAGACTGTAATAATCAGTGTCACCCAGGAGCTCATACCCCTGTCTAGTGCCATGATTTTTTTTGAATGATGCCATGGCACACCTCTACATTGCCTGGTTCTAGTGGGCAGTAGGGTTAACTTCTGCTCATGGGTCCCACAGGACTATAATCAGAGGGGACTGGCTTTAGGGTTCTTTACAATCGGTGACACTTAACATGTGGAACTTTATAAAAACAGTGGGTTCTGCTCTAAGAGAGCTGGGAAGGAGATAGGAAACTGAGTCCCCACCCTTAAAGAGATAGCACAACAAACAGCTCCATGGAGGTACAGCATAGAAGCAGTAGTTTGAAAAATGTCTGGCATATATGGGAAGGAGATTTATTTAATAATCTCAGAGTGTGTGAATTTTGGGAGACATCAGGAACAAAAGAGTAGGAGGGTGCCATTTTCATTCCCTACTGCCCACCTAGATACACAGACACCTGTGAAAACCAGTTCAGTGCCAACGCTCTCCACCTAGCTTGCTAGTAGTATGAACTGTCCCCTTGTTCTATTGACATGCCCCCTACAGCCAAGCCTTGGTTCCAGGTCCTCTCCCACAGCAGACCTGCACAAACCTTGCTAAAACCATGTGCCCCACCCCCACGTTCTCCTGCAGAGCTTCCTGCTCCAATGCGATCTTGACCAGAACCCATCCAAAGTGGTGCTGCAAGCGTGACAGTATGCAAGCAGCCCAGATAGTGTCCAGCACCACTCCAAAGTGACTCCTGCCTTGGGGAGAGGGAAAAATAATCACACACACCAGTCCAAGTGCAGCCCCAGCAGTGGGCTGGGGGCAGACATTTGATCTGACTGCAGATCCTACCCACCAATAAAAACTTCCCAGGAGACGACACAGGGGAAGTGCCCTGCAGTTCTATGCTATTGCAGCTCTGGCAAAAGTCTGGTCTCACTGAAGTCAAGCCTAAGGCAGCCCCAGACTCATCCACTAACAACGTAGGGGTCAAATCCTGCCCACAGTAGGCAAAGAAAGTCATTGCAGGTGACTGGACTGAAGGCAAGGGTGGCTTCACCACAATAGGGTACATGCAACACACATAAAAGATACCACTGAAGCACCAGGTTTTGGTTAATAGGAGACATTGCTTTGCAGGGCCCTATAGGACCTCTTCTTCATAAGGCCACTATTTTCAAGAGCAGGAGATGAAGCTGACTTTCTTAATACATAGAAACAGACTCAGAGAATTAGATAAAATGAGCGGACAGCGGAAAATGTCCCAAATGAAAAAACAGGACAAAATCACATCAAGAGACCTAAATGAAATGGAGATAAGTAATATGCCTGAGAGAATTTAAAGTAATGGTCATTAAGAGAGACAGGAAGATGGTGATGGAGTTGCAAAACCCAAGGCTCACCTCATCCCACAAATACAACCAGATAACTATCAAATCATCTCAAATACCCCAGAAATCAACCTGAGGACTAGAAGAACAAACTCCACAACTAAAGGGAGAGAAGAGGCCACATCAAAGAAGGTAGGAAGTATGGAGATGTGGTTTAGGGGAGAAACAGATCCTGGCTGCTATGGAGGGGAGGGAGCCATGGTTGCAGAGAAGGGTGAGAGAGAGGAACATATAGGGGAATGCACAAGGAAAATGTTTCCTCATAGCCATTGGCTTGGAAAATGAGAGGGGCTGAATTTTGTGAGTTCTTGCAACTAGCAGGATTTAAGCCTGGAGTTTTAAAGGTCAGCAGGCTTGGCTGGGATAGAGCCTGGAAGGCACTGTGCTGCTCTTGGAGAGAAGGCAGGCAAACAACCCAGGGGCAGACAGTGTGGAAACAGCGATCTGAAGAGCATCTGGGGCACAAAGTGGGGAGATTATTTGCTCTTCTTGGAACATGTCCCTGAGAGGCAGCATTCACAGAGAGACTTCTCTAGGAACAGGAGAGGAAACCTGAAGCCAAGAAGACTGATGCTTGTGGAAAGGTTAAGAAGGGTAACCTCAAGGCTAAAACACCAAAGAAGAGGAAGACCACTGCATCAGAAACCCTGTCCTAGACAGAGGAATTGGCAGATATTCCTGATCAGCTATGTATTTCAGAAAGGCCAGGTACAAGAGGGAGTATTCAGCAGCTAAATCCAGGGTTGAAAAGAAAAAGGAGAAAGTTCTTGCTACTGTCACAAAACCAGTTGGTGGTGACAAGAAGGTGGTACAAGAGTGGTTAAACTTCACACAATGCCTAGGTATTATCCTACTGAAGATGTGCCTTGAAAGCTGTTGAGCCATGGCAAAAAAACTTTTCAGTCAGCATGTGAGCAAACTGTGAGCTACATCACTCCTGGGACCATTTTGATCATCCTCACTGGGTGCCACAGAGGCAAGAGTGGGGTTTTCCTGAAACAACTAAGTAGGGGCTTGCTACTTGTGATGGGCCCTCAACTGAGTTCCTCTGCATAGAACACACCAGAAATTTGTCATTACCACCTCCATCAAAATTGATATCAGCAGTGTGAAAATCTCCAAACATCTCACTGATACTTGCTTCAAGAAGAAGCTGAATAAATCCAGACACCAGGAAGGTGAGATTTCAACACAGAGAAATACGAGATTACAGAGCAGTGCAAGGTTGATCAGAAAGCTATGGACTCACAAATGGTGCCCCAAATCAAAGCTGTTCCTCAGCTTCAGGGCTACCACTGCTCTGTGTTTTCTCTCACAAATGGAATTTATCCTACAAATTGGTGTTCTGAATTTCTTACAGAGAACTTAATTAAATAACTGATCTATTTTAAAAAAAGGGAGAGAGATGAAGAATGCAATAAATGAGGTTAGAAACATGCTCAATGCAATGAACAGCAGGCTGGAAGAAGCAGAGGAACAAATCAAACAACTAGAAGACAAATGGAGAGCAATGAAGCTGAACCAAAGAGAGGAAGAATTATGCTAAATGAGAAGAGACTGAGGGAACTCAGTGACTCCATCAAATGTAATAACATTCATACCATAAGAGTCCCAGAAGAAGAGAGAGAAAAGGGGGGTAGAAAATTTATTTGAAGAAATAATAGCTGAAAACTTCCCTAATCTGGGGAAGGAAACAGACATCCAAATCCAGAAGGCACAGAGAACTTCCATCAAAATCAACAAAAGCAGGCCCACACCAAGACATATTGCAATTAAATTTACAAAATATAGTGATAAAGAAAAAATCTTAAAAGAAGCAAGACAAAAGAAGTCATTAACTTATAAAGGAAAATCCATAAGTTTAGTAGGAGATTTTTCAGCAGAAATTTGTTAAGCCAGAAGAGAGGGGCATGATATATTCAAAATGCTGAATGGGAAAATGTGCAGCCAAGAATACTCTATGCTGCAAGGCTATCATTCAGAATAGAAGGAGAGACAAAGTTTCCCAGACAAACAAAAACTAAGGGAGTTCATGACCACTAAACCAGCCCTGCAAGAAACCAAAAGTGATGGTATAAAGGTAGAGAACACAAAAGCAGTAAAAATGAATATTTCTGTAAAATACCAGTAAAAAAACTCACAAAAAAAGGAACAAAATAAAATAACATATACCCAAAACATGGAGAAGAGAGGAGAAAAGAATGGGCTCACATTTAAATGACCATCAACTTAATATAGACTGCTATATGCATAAGAGGTTATATACAAACTTAATGGTAACCATATATCAAAACCACTAATAAACATGAAAGAATGAAGAGAAAGAAATCCAAATATTTCACTAAACAAAATCAGCAAAACATGAGAGAAAGACAAGATCAGAAGAAACCTCCAGAAACAACTATAAAAAGTAATAAAATGGCAATAAATATATACCTATCAATAGTTACTTTGAATGTAAAGGCACTAAATGCTCCAATCAAAAGACAAAGGTTATCAGAATGGATAAAAAAAACAAAACCCTTCTATATGCTGCCTACAATAGACTCATTTTAGACCTAAAGACACCTGTAGATTGAAAATGAGGGGATGGAGAAACATTTATTATGCAAATGGTTTTCAAAAGAAAGCTGAAGTAGCAATACTTATATAGGACAAATCAGACATTGAAACAAAGACTGTAACACGAGACGAAGAAGGGAACTATATAATAATAAAGAGGACAATCCAACAAGAAGATATAACAATTGTAAATATTTATGGACCCAACATGGGAGCACCCAAATACATAAAACAATTAATACCAAACATAAAGGAACTAATTGATAATAATACAATGATAGTAGGGAACTTTAACAGCCTGCTTACATCAATGGACAAATCATCTAAACAGAAAATCACCAAAGAAAAAATGACTTTGAATGACACACTGAACCAGATAGACTGAATAGACATATTCAGGGTATTCCAAACTAAAACAGCACAAGTGCACATGGAAAATTCTCCAGAAAATGGATCACATGTTAGGCCACAAAATAGGCCTCAACAAATTCAAGGAAATTCAAATCATACTGTGCACCATTTCTGACTACAACACTATGAAATTAGAAATCAACCACAAGAAAAAATCTGGAAAGAGCACAAGTATATGAAAGTCAAAGAACACCCCACTAAAAAGTGAATGGGTCAGTCAGGAAATCAAAGAAGAAATTTAAAAATACATGGAAACAAATGAAAATGAAAACACAAGGGTCCAAAACCTTTGGGATGCAGCAAAAGTGGTCATAAGAGAGAGGTATATAGTAATACAGGGCTACCTCAAAAAAGGAAGAACATTCTCCAATAAACAACCTGACCTTACATCTAAAGGAGCTAGAAAAAGAACAACAAACAAAATGTAAAACCACCAGAGGGAAGGAAATAATAAAGATTAGAAGAGAAATAAATGATAGATAGAGAAACTAAAAAAAAAAAAGTAGAACAGATCAATGAAACTAGGAGATGGTTCTTTGAAAAAATTAATAAAATTGATAAACTTCGAGACAGATTTATCAAAAAGAAAAGAGAAAAGACCCAAATGAAAAAAAATCACAAATGAGAGAGGAGAAAGAACAATCAACACCACACAAATACAAAGGATTATAGGAAAATAGTATAAAAAGCTATATGCCAACAAATTGGACAACCTAGAAGAAATGGATTAATTCCTAGAAATAGATAAATTACCAAAACTGAAACAGGAAGAAATAGAACATTTGAACAGACCAACAACCAGCAAAGAAGTTGAATCAATAATCAAAAAACTCTCAACAAACAAAAGTCCAGAACCAGACAGCTTCACAGGTGAATTCTACCAAACATTTAAAGAAGAGATAATACCTATTCTTCTCAAACTATTCCAAAAAATAGAAGAGGAAGGAAAGATTCCAAATTTATTCTATGAAGCCACCATTACCCTGATACCAAAACCAGATAAAGACACCACAAAAAAAAAAAGAACTATACGTAAATATCTCTGATGAACATAGATGCAAAAATCCTCAACAAAATAGTAGCAAACCGAATCCAACAATTCATTAAAAAAGTCATTCACCACGATCAAATGGGATTCGTTCCTGGGTTGTGAGGGTGGGTCAATATGCACAAATCAATCAACTGATAAACCACATTAATAAAAGAAAGGATAAAAACCATATGTTTATTTCAATAAATACAGAAAAAACATTTGACAAAGTACAATATCCATTCATGATAAAAAACCCTGAACAAACTAGGTTTAGAGGGACTATACCTCAACATAATAAAAGCTGTATATGAAAACCCACAGCTGACATTATCCTAAATGGAGAAAAACTGGGAGCTTTACTCTACTGTCAGGAACAAGACAGGGATGTCCATTCTCACCACTTTTATTCAACACAGTATTGGAAGTCCTAGCCACAGCAATCAGACAACAAAAAGAAATCAAATGCATCTAAATCAGCAAGGAAGAAGTAACATTTTCACTATTTGAAGATGAAATGATACTGTACATGGAAAACCTAAAAGATTCCACCAAAAAATGTTAGAACTGATAAATATATTCAGTAAAGTCGCAAAATACAAAATCAATGTACAGAAATCTATTGCATTTCTATACTCCAATAATGAAGCAGCAGAAAGAGAAATTAAGGAATCAATCCCATTTACAATTACACTAAAAATAATAAAATGTCTAGGAATAAACTTAACCAAAGATATAGAAGACCTGTACTCTGAAAACTATAAAATACTTATGAAAGAAATTAAAGAAGACACAAATAAATGGAAAGACATTCTGTGCTCGTGGATTGGAAGAATAATTATTGTTAAAATGTCTATACTGCCTAAAGCAACCTAGACATTTAATTCAATCCCTATCAAAATACCAACAGCATTTTTCACAGAACTAGAACAAACAATCCTAAAATTTGTATGGAACCACAAGAATAGCCAAAGCTATCTTGAAAAAGAAAAATAAAACTGGCAATATCGTAATTCTAAACTTCAAGTTATACTACAAAGCTGTAATGATCAAAACAGTATGGTACTTCCATAAAAGTACACACATAGATCAATGGAACAGAATAGAAAATCCAGAAATAAACCCACAATTATACAATCAATTAATCTTTGACAAAGGTGGCAAAAATATGCAATGGGAAATCGCAATCTCTTCAAAAACTGGTGTTGGGAAAACTGGACAGCTACATGAAGAAGAATGAAACTGGAACACATTCTCACCCCATACACAAAAATAAACTCAAAATGGATTAAAAACCTAAATGTGAGACCTGAAACTATAAAATCCTAGAAGAGGCCACAGGCGGTGATTTCTTTGGCATTGGCCATGGCAACATTTTCCTAGATATGTCTCCTGAGACAAAGGAAACAAAAGGAAAAATCAACTACTGGGACCACATCAAAATAAAAAGATTCTACACAGCAAATGAAACAATCAACAGAACTAAAAGAAAACCTACTGAATGCGAGAAGATATTTGCCAATGACATATCTGATAAAGGGTTAGCATTCAAAATAGATAAGTACTTATATAACTCAACCAAAACCCACAAATAACCCAATTTAAAAATGGGCAGAAGACATGAACAGACATTTCTCCAAAGAAAATGTGCAGATGGACAACAGACACATGAAAAGATGCTCAACATCACTCATCATCAGGGACATGTAATTCAAAGCTACAATAAAATATCACCTCACACATGTCAGAATGGCTAAAATCAAAAACGCAAGAAATATTGGTAAGGATGTGGAGGTAAAGGAACCCTCATGCACTGTTGGTGGCAAACTGGTGCAGTCACTGTGGAAAACAGTATAAAAGCACCTCAAAAAAATTAAAAACAGAATTACCATATGATCCAATAATCACACTATTGGGTATTTACCCAAAGAATATGAAACACTAATTCAAAAAGATATATGCACCCCTATGTTTATTGCAGCATTATTTAAAATAGCCAAAATATCGGAGCAACCAAAGTGTCCATCCACAGATGAATGATAAAGATGATGTGGTGTATATATGCAATGGAATATTACTTAGCCATAAAAAAGAATGAAATTTTGCTATTTGCAACAACGTGAATGAATATAGAGGGTATAATGCTAAGTGAAATAAGTTGGTAAGAGAAAGACAAATACCATATGATTTTTTTTAAGATTTTATTTTATTTTATTTTTAGAGACACAGAGAGAGAGAGCGAGTACAAGCGGGGAGGGGCAGAGGGAGAAGGGGAGAGAGAGAGAATCCTCAGCAAGCTCCATGCTCAGCGTGGAGCCCAATGCGGGGCTCAATCTCACAACCCTGAGATCATGACCTGAGCTAAAATCAAGAGTCACATGCTTAACTGACTGAACCACTCAGGTATCCTGATTTCACTCATATGTGGAATTTAAGAAACCAAACAAATGAAGAAAGAAAAAAGAGACAAACCCTAAAACAGACTTTTAACCGTAGGGAACAAACAGATGGTTACCAGAGAGGAAGTGAGTGAGGGGATGGGTTACATAGGTGATGGAGACTAAACATACCTGCTCTGATGAGTACCTGGGTATTATATGGAAGTGTTGAATCACTATATTGTACACTTGCAACTAATATTACACTGTATGTTAACTAACTAGAATTTAAATAAAAACTTCAAAAATATTTTTTTAAATATTTTATTTAGAGAGAGAGAGAGAGAGTATGGGCACACACACACATGCACTCACACGTGCATGCTGGGGGAGGGGCAGGGGAGAGAGAGAGAGAGAGAGAGAATTTCAAGCAGACTACACACTGAGCACAGAACCCAAAGTGGGGCTTGATCCTGAGATCATGACCTGAGCCGAAATCAAGAGTCTGTGGCTTAACTGACTGAGTCACCCAGGCACTCATAAAAAAAAATTTTTTAAGGCATTCAGTTTGTTGTATTTCATTATGGCAGCCCAAGCAGACTAATGCAACCAATGTGACTGAAATTAAGAGAAAAGTGTAGAATTTGGTCCCGGATGAAGTTAGAAGAGCAGTTGAGCACCCCTCTGCAGAAGATTTGCCTTTATATCAAGATCAGTAAAAAACTTATGAAATGTTTTAAGAATGATAATATGATTAAATTGATATTTTTTGTGAAGAACATCTTAACTGAAGAATGGAGGTGAACCAAAATGTAGAACTGTTAAGAAAGATATTATTGAAGTCCAGGAAAGAGAAGTTAGTAGCTTGGATGAGGATGGTGGCAGAAAAGCTGGAGAGGAAAGGACCACAGGCAAGAGATATTTAGGAGGTAAAAACTAGAGAACTAAGTAATGAATTGAATTTTTTTTACATAATATTAAGTGAAAGAGCCAAATGCAAAATTATAGATTCATTATGATACAAGTAAAACTCAGGGAAACATAGGGTAAAAATATATAAATTATAGATAACATTCTCATTTTTCTACTTTCCAGGATAATAAAAGTGTGGTTATATTACGCTTCTCCTTTAAAAAAAAAAAAACAATGTTTTAGTGTAACTGCCACAGAATTACTGTAAGGGTCACTCCTCAAGGGTAATTGAAATGTAACTATAGGTTTTGCTGAGATTTTGTGTAGAATTAGTAAAATCAGGTGAGGCCTGGCAGTAGGAATTATCTCTGACATTTAAAAATGCCATGGAGAGTCTACAGTAAAAGGAGTATTCCAGCATAAGAAGATCCATACAGAGTTGAAATCATTAACAAGGCTCCCCTGGTTAATTTTCTTGAGACAGCTATTTTATATACAGGTAAACAATTATGCCTCCTTTACCAGAGACAAGTTTTCCAAATTTTCTAAGGCTTGGCTTCATTTATAAAATAAGAGTCCTCCTTTCTCTCTAGAGATATTATGAAGACACAATGAGATTGAATCAGGTAGAGTCTTTTGAAGAGTGCCTGTTGTATGCTGAGTGCTCAGACTGGCAGTAATAGTAATAGTGATGATGGGTTCATAATTAGCAGTGGTAGTCAGAGTTCTCGCCATATTTAGATTTTTTTTTTTTAAAGATTTTATTTATTTATTTGACAGAGAGAGACAGTGAGAGAGGGAGCACAAGCAGGGGGAGTGGGAGAGGGAGGAGCAGGCTCCCCGCAGAGCAGGGAGCCTGATGTGGGGCTCGAACCCAGGACCCTGGGATCATGACCTGAGCTGAAGGCAGATGCTTAACGACTGAGCCACCCAGGTGCCCCATATTTAGATTTTTTTAATGCCTGATACATGGTTAAAGTAAAAAGTTTTCACCTTATTTAGTTATGAAACACAGGTTTAAGTTGAGAGAAATTATTCCTATCACATGGGAGAGAAAATTGGTTTACTGGAGCTTTAGGAATAGATGTTTGTATAATTTAGTATAAGTCAGCAATTCCAGAACTGATTGTCTAGGTATTATTCAGTGCTCACAAGTAGCATCTTCTGCTAAGATGTCATTTGATCTTTCTTGAATGAGAATACTTTTCTTTTAAACCCACAAGGGCAATTTGGGAAACAAATTAAAAAAGCTGAATTCTTGTGAAATGTTGTCCAAGCTAACTAGAGAGCCTTGAAAGGTCAAAGGTAGAAGAAACAGAGGGACTGGGTTGAAAGAATTAGTCAGGGTGATGCTCCAGCAACATCAAGGCACTTATTAGATGAGCACTATCTTTTTCTAAGTTGTATTAATGAAATAACCTGTAATATAAATAAAAGTGTACTTTCTGAACAAATGATGCCTTATCCTCCTAGTTGGCCATCCACTAATGGACATAACACAACTCGTTTCTCAAAAATGCATTTTGGATCCAAGGAAGTATTTAGTATCAAAATCTTGGCCTTGGCTATCTACTCCATCTCTTAGTTTAGGACCTGGAGCAGGTTACCTGATGACTCTGAGCCTTGGTATCCTCACTGCAAAATGAGGAGTTCAACACTTATTCACATGGCTGAAGATTTAAATAATGTAAAATATTGAAAGGACTTCACATATGGCCTAGTACACAGCATGACTTTATGAAATTTTCATTTCTCTTTCCCCTTCTTAAATCTGTAACTATTTTTTGAACATTTTGTCAAAGGAATACGAAACAGTACATTGGTGTACAGTGGGGATAAAACATACAGTTTCAGATCCCTTCCAGTCTTAAATTTTATCTCTA
The DNA here is from genome assembly GCF_004348235.1 of Phoca vitulina. Classification (NCBI taxonomy): domain Eukaryota; kingdom Metazoa; phylum Chordata; class Mammalia; order Carnivora; family Phocidae; genus Phoca; species Phoca vitulina. The sequence goes on along the minus strand of NW_022589711.1, from coordinate 27,147,645 downwards.
TATAGGTGCAAGAACAGGACCTACATGATTGTTTTTAAAAATTTAATATTTCAATTAGGATATACTTAACAGACATGATTTGGAAACATACAGAAAGCAGATTTGATTGACATCTAATGGATACATTAAATCCAAAATTAAAACTACAATAAGGCATTTCCAAGTTCAATGTTTTGTTATTCCATCTCTATTCTTTTTTCAATTCAGCTGGAAACCTCTTCCAACTTCTATTCAGGGAAAACATTTTGAAAGGAGTATTTTAATGAGACCATTTGTGTTTCCAGTGCCTTGCTGAGTGACAGGTTATGGAGAGCATAAATAGATATTGTTTGAATCGAGAGTGTAAGAATGGAAACATTTTATAAGACTTATCAGTGTCTCACATTCATTATGAAGTAGTGAATTTCCCGAAGTGTGCCCCAAATATAAAACTTTAAAAGAGGGTAAATCACTATCCCCACTCTCCTTTTCAACAAGAAAATTTGGAAATGGCATCCCACAGTGTTACTTTTCAAGCCTCTCTTGCTGCTAGGCTTCTTTAAAAGTTTCTGAGTAAGCAGGGAAAATATTTTCCCCAGTTTTACAATACTAACAATGCTAGTTCATTTCAAAGGGTTTTTACACTTCCATCAAGGCTTTCTGTGTCTACCTGAGCATGTATATCTCATTAGAAACTGATGTGCCATAATCTCTGTGACTGAAACACTGTTTATTCTACAAATTTATTTTGCCATATAATTTTCTGGTGCCTGAAAAAGTACTGATAAATGACACCCTTCTGTTGTTCCAAATACCAAGTATAAAATGCTGTCTGTCTATGCCTGCATTTAGTATTGATTCTTCAAATGGCAAAAGAATCTGTAAAAAAAACACAAGGGAATCCAGAAGGCTTTTAGACTCAGCAGTACATTCAAGTAGAGCGGGCAGCCCAGAAGTGGTTTTAAAATGCCTGGAAATTACTGTGTAATGCAGAGGGCTGGGAATCCACAATTTGTTAGTAAACCCAATTCTTACCATGAAAGCTGTCAAATCACTGATACTCATGCTAGTTTTGTTGTTGTTGTAGTTAACACTTTATAAACTAGTCCTGTAGGATCAGACGGTTCAAGTCATTTCATAAAATACTGGCCTCAGATTATTAACAACCCTTTATTCTCTCTTATATCCTTAGATCTGTCCCACAAAAGCTTTCCACTTAGAAAAACAACTCCATCTGTTGTAGAGTGTGGACAAAGGGGATAGGCTTGGGCTACTGCTGTGGCAGAGGACTCTCTTTTCTTAAAAAGGGCGGGTGAGAGGTTAGACTAATTGAATCATTTAGTGGCCGCTTCTCTTTTAAGTGCTTTCCTGGTTGAGGGGCCAAAATCTATACTAACACCTCTGCCCTTAGTAACGCAGTTTTTCAAGTCAAGAAGCTTTGCCCACAAGTCTTCAAGGACTCAATAGAGCTCACTAAATAAATAACAAGCAAGTGTGAATGTGACAGTCTAATGGACTATGTTGGATCAGAACTTAAAGGGAAAAAAAAAAAAAACAAAACCAGGAGCTGGTACCCATGGTCAATTATAAAATGTCTCTCACCTACCTCTGCCAAGCCTGTCATTCACCTCAATTCTATTTGAATTAGAAAACTGGCATGTTTTGTCCAAATGAGTCAATTGATCTGTGAATGTTAATTTGTCAAAAGCATTCTGAAAAGTTAATGGTATAGTTGACCCTTAAACAACATGGGGGTGTTGACCCACTTCCCCCACGCTGAGCACCTGAAAATCCACATATAACTTTTAACTCCCCAAAAACAACTTCTAATAGCCTACTAATTACTCAAAGCCTTATTGAAAACATAAACAGTCGATTAACACACATTTTGTATGTTATATGTATTACATACTGTATTCTTACAATGAAGTAGGCTAAAGAAAAAATGTTATTGAGAAAATCATAAGGAAGAAAAAATACATTTACAGGACTGTACTGTATTTGTTGAAAAAAAATCCACATATAAGTGGACCTGCACAGTTCAAACACATGTTCAAAGTTCAACAATAAATTGTGTTACTCAAAATCTCTCCCTTACGTCTCCACAACTCCCCACATGTCTGCCATAACCATGGAACTGCAGTTTTAAGGAACAAGTAAGATCAACAGCCCTTAAAAACTGGGCATGCAGGAGTTTGAGGTACCTTTCAGATACTTTTTAGTGTGGGAAGGCTACATGATAATACTATTGATTTCCTCAAAAACAATGTTTTCTAAGTTTAGTATATTATTGGTCTTTATTTTCCACATTGTTAGTTTCCAAGCCAGTTATTTCATAGTTCCTTCTCTCATTTCTCTTCTTTATCATGCTTGATTGAGAGACTTACCTTGCTTTATGTGCTGAATCAGCAATTCATTTGAATATATCAGCAGTGAATTTTTTTCAAATGTGATCAAAATATATTAAAATTCATCTAGGAAAATAAAAAAGGTGAAGCTATAGTTATCATTTATTGTGCTGATACTGTATGCAAAGTCAAGTGTTGAATGAAGCACCTTACAAATATTAAAGAATAGTAGACACTGATTCAGATAAATTTTTAAGCTATAGTAGTTCTTTCTGAGTCAGTCACATGCACATAGGGAGTAGATTTTGATTTAGATGATGTTAAGAAGCACCATGCCTACAGGTTTCTCCCCAAAATACCCTGAAATTTTACTAATCAGACTTATTTCTTGGATTCTGATATCATTCCTTAAGAATACTTCAAGGTGAACAACACTCCCAAGTTCTACTTCCCTAAGGTGCTCTAAATCTCCCTTTGCCAAATCCCCAACTGTTCCCTCTCATGATTCTTCATCTGCCCACGACTTTTTGTCTCCTATAAATTAATAACCTGTAAAGACAGTTATGAAGTCCCAGGAACTTCTGCTTGTTTTAAAAGTAATCCCACCCCACTATGCCACATTCACATTCTTCTCCCACAATGGAACACTTCAGGACTTGCAGGAGAAATTTTACCTTTGGTGCAAAAATGCAAACTGTCTTAAACAGGTGAAGTTGATTGAGAAGTATAATCCTATGAATTCATTGGAGGAGGATGTCAATGCCCAGGAAAAAATAGAATTGGTAGTAAAGATCTAGAAGGAAACAGTGCAGAAAGAGGGAGAACAAATGTCATCTAAGTTAAAAATAACTGGAAAAGAACATTACAGAGTATGTTTAAGACCCTGGCACACATCAAAGAGCTGAAGGGAAGGAAGAACTGGAACTTGCTATTGGAATACTTCTGTGACTGAATGGCGGGGTAAGTGGGGTGGGAGGATTTGAAATTGAGACGAATTTATAGCAAGTCTTTGATTTTTTACTGTAAACTTATGTTTTGTTCTAAGCAACTGGCCTACCAATATGGAAGCCATCATGAAGTAGTTGACTCTAATATATTCCTTGACACAAGAAGAAAATGGGAAGAAATTCAAAAATTTGGTGCCAGTCTTTATATGAACCATATTCTTCTTTGCAGAAAATGTTTGGAGCCCTTGCTCTACCACTAGGAAACTAGGAGAATGTGATCTATGATCTCCCTCCTGAAAACTAGTCATGTCCTAATTCCTGGGCCAAATCTGACAGACATTTCTCAGACTACCCTATGAGCCAGACTTTAAATATAGATCATACTTCTACACCAGGACTCCCTTACTCTGAAGAGGAATCTGATGTTACCCTGAGACTTATAATCAGGTACCAGATCAGTGTGTTTCAGAGATGCCCATAGGCTTTGTGAATCTGACTTTGTCTCACTTTTTTCCATCTAAACTTCATGACATGGTTTCTGTTTTGTTTCTTGCTTTATTTTGTCTTGGCAACTGATCCCCAGGTTCCTAGAACCCTGTTGACACACCTTGCCTTCTTAGGTAAACTTCTATCACCAAATTCAACAGCCAAGCCTATTTCCATAAAATTAAGTCCCTCATTTCATTTGCTCCATGTTGCTGGCCAGACACACAGACCCACAGTGAATGTTCCACAGAGGAGCCCAAGACCAGGAAAAGACTACTGGAGTATAGGGAGAACCAATGGGGGAACACAAAAGACACCAGTTGAACAGGCATGTAAGGCAAGCATGGTGACTTGAAAATAAGTGAAAAACACTGCAGTAGAGGCAAAAAAAAAAAAAAAGAGCTCTGTTTTTCAGAAATAGAGACTTCTAAATGGATTAAGAAATAAAGGTATTTGTATGTTATGGACTTGAATATTTGTTTTCCCCAAAAATCCATATGTTGGAAATCCAATCCCCAATGTCATGAATTTGAGGTGGAGCCTTAGGGAGGTAATTAGGTCACAGATTTGGTTTAGTGCCCTTATAAGAAGAGAGCAGAGAGCGAGCTCAATACAAGAGGCTGTCTGCAACCTGGAAGAGGAAAATTACCAAAACCCAACCATGCTCGCACCTTGATCTTGGATTTCAACCTCCAGAATTGTAAGAAATAAATGTTTCTTGTTGATAAGCTGCCCTGTTCATGGTATTTTATTATAGCAGCCTGAACTGACTAGGACATCCTATTCGCCAGAAACTCTAGAGGGCTCAAGTATCAAGATTATGAAAAGTTTGCAAAGAGAAAGAGAAGTTGTATGGAGAAATAAAGTTAGCCAGAAGTAAGTCCCACCATTTAACTAAGCCATTTTAACCCCCAGCAGGACAGAAACCATCAGATGTCTTGCTCTACTCACTTCTGCCCCAAAAATCCCTGCATGCAAGGCAACCTGTCCTATCCTTTGATTTCTCCACACTAGGACAGTTACTCAAAATTTGCCTGTTTCATTAAAAAAAAAAAAATCCTGGGGCACCTGGGTGGTTCAGTTGGTTCAGCATCTGCCTTCGGCTCAGGTCATGATCCCAGGGTCCTGGGATCCTGCAACAGGTTTGCTGCTCAGCAGGGAGTCTGCTTCTCCCTTTCCCTCTGTCTCTCTCCCCTGGTTTGTGCTCGCTCTCTCTCTGTCACTCATTCACACTTTCTTTCTCAAATAAATAAATAAAATCTTAAAAAAAAATCCTGCCAGCATGCTTCTCTATTTTACATATAGATATAGATGGGCTTATATCACCTATATCTATATTATTTATCCCCAGAACAAGGCATGTGCTCTCCTGCTCTTTCCCCTTATCTCTGCCTCCCTCCCTTCACTACCTCCCCCATCCTTATCTTTTTATCTCTGTGTCTCTCGCTACCTGGATTTCGGGAAACTCTTTGTCAATGGATCACCTTGGCCAGGGTCCTCCCTTATTTTATGTCTAAGTGAGTAATAAATCTTTAGATTACCTGCAATCACTATCTCAGGCATTCTATTCTTTAATACCTTATACCTTTAATGGGAGGTAATAGGCAGACTACTGATCCAGCAAGGGGCCAAGTTGTTTCAGCATAGTTTCCCTAGAAAACAGACTGAGAGGAAATCTCCCTCCTGCAAGTTTAATGGGGAATTTTTTTTTAGGATCAATATCTGCATGAAATGGAAGGAAGCAGGACTGGGCAAGAGGGAGACGCAGGGCCCCATGCAGTCACAGAAAGGGCTCAGCCAATTCCCTAGCACCTCTAAAATGGACTAGCCCTTCAAAGTTGCCCTGAGTTGGGGCAAAGGGGTCTAGGCCTAAGACCCTAATTGGGCTGCAGACTGTCCCTGGGAAGGGGTGTGTGTGACCTTGGGCAATACGGGTCTCTTCAGCTAAGACAAATTCCTAGGAACATTAGACAGCTGAGGACTATTTGTGGGAAGCAATCCCAGTAACTGGGAGAGGTTTCTCAGTGCTGGAGGGAGATCTGGCTTACCAGCACAGCATTTACTGTAGAAGCAGAGGCAGAAGATACTTAATGTGGGTTTGGGTGTATTTTTGAGGTACAGAGTTTCCCCCACGCCCACCCCCCACTGTCTCTCTGTGCCAGCAAGGGAGTTTCTGGCAGGGTGGGCAGCAGAAGTAGCCAACAGCACTTCCAGACTTCAGATTTCTAAATCTTATGCCTTATGTGGAGACTAGGGTTTTAGAATGGCAAGGAAGAGGACTGTGGATCCTAGATGGGTGGAGAGCTGGCCCTGGAAGACAGCAAGAGGAGAATCGATGTGGTATTTCTAAAAAGAGGGAACACAGAGGTCAGATTACCCAGCCCCATGAAAATAACTCTGTTTGGTGAGGAGTGGGATCTGAGTGGGCTGTGTAGACGAGCACAGGGGACATATTGGTAGTTACTAGTGTGGTCACACAACCATTACCAGAGGGTGCCCCCTCCCACTCCCCCAAGAATCAGTGGTACTGCCTCAAACCCTGTCATCCTCTGGGGGGAGGAAAGCCCAAAGCAGAGCAAAGCCTGAATATCTCACCAGCCTGCAGGATGACGGCTTGGCATCAAAACAATGTTAAGTCATGGACAATGGACAAATACAATGTTTCTAATAAATCTAAGTTTCTGGCCTCAGGTCTATACCTGGTTTACATCTATGTGGGACTAGCTAAGAAATGGAAAGTCGTTACTGTGTAACCCCTCTCACCAGTACGGAATGCACCAAGAGAGTTTCACACGGTATTTAAAAATTGTTGCTAGGGGTGCCTGGGTGGTGCAGTCAGTTAAGCATCTGCCTTCGGCTCAGGTCATGATCCCAGGTCGTGGGATCGAGCCCCACATCTGGCTCCTTGCTCAGCAGGGAGTCTGCTTCTCCCTCTGCTCGTGCTCTCTCTCATTCTCTTTCTCTCTCTCAAATAAATAAAATCTTTAAAACAAATAAAAATTGTTGCTAACACTGATGGACAGAAAGTTCTAGTCTGCCACAGAAAACACTGCGGTGGAGAGAGCTTGATATTGCTAGAGAAATGAGAGACAGAAAATGTTCTGGCAAGTCCAAACGACTTCATAAAAATACTCATCCAAGGAGAAGAATAACAGAAACCCAACTGAACAAGCCAATATTTGAGAGTTCATCTAAAAATGGAAATAATCACACAGGTAGTATGTGCTATCAAAATTTAATATTTCTTTTAGCATTTTAATAAAAAATCAGTACAAAGTAAACAAAATTTTAAAAATGAATGAGAAAATACTTAAGTACTTCTGCAGGTAATGACATGCCTAATTTTTAAAGGAATGACAGCACTTTTGCTGTGAATCCAACATAGAATGTGTTAGAGATTATGTAATAAATCTATCATGACGTTAGCCCTAATGCATAAAGAACAAGATTTTTTTTTGCATTTGTTTCAGCTGTTCGGTGTGCCTGTGGGATAGTCGACTTTAGCACTGGGATATTTATAATTTTCCAGAGGAATGTTAAATTCTGTCAACTCAATGTGCCGATTTTTAAAAACTCATGCATACATTATGTATAATACCACAAGTACTCAGGAAACTAATTGGTATCACTAGGAGAGAAAACAAGGAATCTTAAGGAAAAGCTAAAATAATAAAAGCTAGTTGACTAGTGACATTGTATGTAGAAAAAATTTTGAACTTGCCCTCTCAAAGGGTAACTTAAATTCTTTAAACTTTGGGGTAGAATTTGGAGATGAAACCTAAGGAAAAATCTAGCCTTACGGCAGCATTTACATATGGCAATTCTATTTGCATTCCATTAGAATCGACCTTTTATGAATTTGAGGAGATGCTGGAAGAGGTATCAGCTCTCCCTCGTCCGAATGGAAAAGAAATGCTGATAGGTTGCTAGTGGAGGTCATTAAGCGGCCAAATATGGAAATCAATAAAACTATGCATTTATGTAAGAGAAGGGTATTGAACAGAAAATTGCAAGATTAACAGTAAGGTTCTATTGAGAGAAGTTTGTGTTCAAGTTAGAGTTCTCAGAAGCCCCCTCTCATGTCATGCTCAGAAATAACTGTAACAATATGCAGGAAAGCAGATAGAATTTGGCACCATTTCAAAGACTGCAGATTGGATGCTATGTATTTAAACTACATGTAATTGGGAAATTATGAATGAGTCTTTCAGATAGAAAATGCCAACCATCTCCTGTTATACTGCAATTGGTTTGATTTATAATGACTTTATAAAGAGTAAAATCAAAGGAAATGTATGTACTAAAATATTAGAGCAGAATAGGAAAAGATCAGTGAAGTTCTCAATCACAAAGAAGGCCATTTCTTTTCGAATGGAAAATGACTGGCATTCAACTAAGAGACGAAAGTAATAAATAAGTTTGTCCTTGTATTACTACTCTATCAAAATGTAGAAAGCACTGGGATAGGCCAAAAGACCAATAGACAAAGATACAAGATAAATAATGCAGGTCAAAGTGTAGCTTTGAAAAGAGGGAAGAAAAAACCTAATTGCAATTTTTCCCCATTGTTCCAAAGCCAATCTTTTTGTTCTCTGATCTATCAGAGATAGTTTATTTTGCTTCTGACTGTGCAGTAATCAACATCTTGCCCCAGGCATAGCTGGATATTCAACCTCTGTTTCTCTGGGGACTCAGTAGGGAGGCCAACAGTAAAAACAGCCAAGCACTAGGATTTAACATGTTGACTAAAAACTCAAGGACTGCAGCTTGGTGGGAATGGTGGTTTTTCTAGGCAGTAATTGTACTCAACAACAAAAAAGATCCTTGATTTATATAATGATTGAGTTAAGGAGCCAAGCCACTCTGCATTTACATATCATGTTCTCTTCAGTCTTTTATCTTAGAATTACTCCAAGCCACGACTCAAAGGCTCTCTTGCTGTTTAACGAAAACAGTTGCAAATGAAACCTCACTACTGTAAAATTTACCAAAACTTGGCATCTGTCTCAGGAAGTACTCCCATGTCATTTTCTCTCATCAGAATCCCTGGTTCTGAATGACCTGAATAAGTAATGTTTTCTTCCTCTTTCTTTAGGAGTGAATGGTATCCCATATCCAGCAATGTAATCACAGATCGTCTCTCAACCCGAAGTCACTTCGGGATGTTCAAAAGATTTAGAAATATATTGAGCAGTCTGCCTACTTCTAGCTAGGCCTTTGTCTGGTTTTCCAAAGCTCTGAAGAGTCTTTTAAAGAACACGTGCTCCTCCTCTTGCCCCGTCACTTCAGAGGCAGTTCCTGTTACAGGAAACAGACAAATCCCAGAGGGACTACACCATGGTCTCTTTTCTCAACATCAACACAGAGTTCATTGATACATAAAATAGATATTTAAACTGCGCATGGAGCATAGAGAAGAGCAGTCCCCCTTACAAACCACAAATAAAAATAAACAAAAATTATTTTTGAAACAAACTTACAAGCCTTCATCAAATTAAAAAAAAAAAACATTTCTGGACCTTGGTAAGGAGAGACCTTATTCAAAAGGACATTTAACTGTAAGCTGTGAGAGGGACTATCAGAATAGGAAGAGGGGAGTTATTGCAACAGGAATAATCTGTGATCATAAGATCTGCAAGAATCTCAAGTATTAGGCAAAAAGGACTTTTCTTTTATAGAGAGGAATCGACAAGATAGAGGACAAGATGTGGGGAAGTGAGGTGAAAAGTTGTGGGATCAGATAGCAGATCAGAGAAAGTGTCATCGGCATCTTTGTTTAGCCAGCCCATTTTCCTGTTTCCCAGGAGGGGATCCTTCAGGAGGATTCTATGCTGGACCAGGCTGACGGTGGGCCAGAGTTCAGGGACTTGAGAGAAGCAGAGAATCCTAACCAAAACATGGTTACCAAGCACTTCGTTTTGATTCATTGCTTGCGTATAAACACCCTGTGCTCCATTCAGTACGTGCCCAAGCACTTCGTTTTAAGCAGTGGGGACAAGCAGTGCAGCTAATTATTTACAAGGCAAGGCAAGGGAATTTGGAGGGTTTGGCCTTGTCATAGGTAAACAGAGTAGGTGGAGGCATCCCAGAGCCTTACTGAGTTTATCCAAGAAAATATCGGGAAGAGTGGTTCTTTGTAGTAAGTGTTTTTGTTTTTGTTTTTGTTTTTGTTTTCTTTCATTGCAGATAAGGATAGGGATTCCCATCAACTTCACTATTTACCAGAAGCACAGGGCCTGGGGAAAATTCAACGTTGTCGTTTTTTTTGTAAAGATATATTTGATGGCCAAAAGAATTACTCATCTTGGATTCCCAGTCTCTAGTGTTGCTGGCCTGGCATAGAAGAGATTCTGGGGAGGTCAAGGGTAAGATTTCTTATCTTTTATAAGCAAGGTGATGAACCTCTTGTATATTCTTATGTCCATTTCCGCCTTAGTCTCGAAATGTTAACAGGTAAGTCTGGTTGTAGGAATACAAAAGAAATCAAAGGTTCCCAAGCCATCTTCACTTTAAAATCCTTAAAGTCAGTACAATCCTATTTTAGATGTATTTGACAAAGAGTAGAAGGGTCCTGTGATGGCTAATTAAGATCACAGACCACCACAAAGGCTGGTGCTTCGGGAGAAGTGTGAATTGATTTTGCATGAACACAAGCCAGTTTAAATTGACATAGGAAGCCACTGCTGCAGACCCTCTGACTTCTTACTCAGAGACACCTCCATCATCATGGCCACACTGCCTTGTTAGATAATTGAGGTTATTTGTTGTGGTTACTGGTGTCACTTGTGTTACTCTTATCTTCTAGTTTCACACTGATCTGATCTCTCCACAGAACATAAGGAACATTAAAAGTACCCAATTGACCTTAATGTATTCTTTCATTCCTTCCTGCTAAAACAAAGGCCCTTTGTGTACTTAAAGAGTCTCAGGTAACTAGAGTTGACACAGTGAAGAGGAGGGGGATTTGGGAAGGAGAGTGGAGGCTCTGAACAAAGCGACACAATTCTCGGGGTGGAGAAGAGATGCAATTTAGGTCATTTTATTTCTTATGGCATTCAGTCTCCATTACGTACCTTTTCTTTAATGACCAAAGTTTTATAGGTGACTTATTCGTAAATATCTTTCCAAATAATGTTGTTGAACTTAGCCCTTCACTCTATCCTGTGTATTTTTCAGAGTCTATGAAGAGTAGTTTCTGCAAAGTCAGAATTTATTCTTCCATACATCTGTCAGTAATGGAATAACCAAAAACAAACAAAAGTTCTGGGGTTTGGGTATGGTGGGTAAATCATTTTGCTCCAGCTCACTGCGAAAGATGATTATGTCACTGGCAAATAGTTTTGATCCTGAAACGATAAGGCCTGACTTCCTCAGGGCCAGAGAACAGGAGTCCTACTGTTTTCAGCTGCTCCCCATGCTACCCCTCCCCTTCTCTCCACCCCCCAAGTGACTGAATGAATCAATAGATTAAGTCATAGGCTGAAATAACCCCCATACTCCCTGAAGTGCTTGAAGTGCTTGGAGGATCACCTTCGCAAGGTAATTTTGGAAGATTTTATTGGTGACTCGTGGGTGTTGCAGACGAAGTTGAGTTGGTGGCATGGAGCTTGGAAACAGAAATCCAGGTCTGCTAGGACCATGTTCCCTCAGGAACTGATCCCCTTATACCCACTTGGATTTCCATTTCCAGTGCATATACACACACTCATACACACAGACATTCTCTGCTTTCTAGTGAATGCTAAAATGGTTCCATTGCAAATACCCTTTTAAACTATTTAAACAGAAAACAATGCCACAATCCTCACATTTATGTCTTCTAGATTTTTTTAAAAAATTTTGCTCCCCTCTCCTCCCTTTGGCTTAGATGCTCGATAATTTCAATATCATTTCACTCATGGATAGATCACTCTTCTGAAAATGAATATTGGGCTTAGGTGCACTCCTAACATTTTGTAAATCCTTCCCCTAATTATGAGAGGTTAGTCTCTTAACCTACTGCCCAGGTCCCATAGCAGATTATTAGCACTAGTGCTTTGATGGATCTTTTTAAGTGTTCCTCTTGGGAAAGATATTTGAAAGTCACATTTAAATAAGGATCTAAAAATTACTGAACATTAATTCTCTTCCAGTCTCAAATGCTATTTCTGGCAAAGGTTATGGAGGCAATTTTAATGGGAGAAATACACCATTATTTAGTTACCCCTGCTTCCCAATATGCAGCAAAGGACTTTGCTAATCTTCCCCGCCCCCCACGCTCCCGACCTTCTCTAATGATATAATGGATTTTCATTCCTATTGGAAGCACAGAGAATGAAGTGAAAGAGGAAAGAACTAGAGCTCATGGAGGTTTATTCTCTTTATCTCAAACACAACCCTCAGGGAGGTGGCATCTTAATCAAAGCATTCATATGACTTGCAGTTCAACGTTATATCCAAGAAAATTCTTACCTTTTTCTCTCCCCTGCCTTCTCCATAGGTACATTAGAGTAAAACCAAAGAGGCCTTTTCTCACAAAGAATTAAAAAGCTGAAAAGAACCAAAATTCAATTCATCAACCTCTTCCCCCACCCCCTGCCCATAAAAAAAGACAAACTCAGAGTATAAGTAACTTGCCCAAAGATACAATCTTGTTAGCGGCAAAGCTATGACTTGAGATCAGGTCTCCTGATACCCACTATTCTCCCTGCATGAGGCCTCTTAAGTATAATTTGTGAATTAGTCATTTTTTAAAAAGTCAAGATTATCCTTTTCTGCCCTACCTTAAGACAAAAATTTTAAATCAAGTAGGTTCAGATGTCAAAGGGAATAATTATGGAATTGCAATTAATTTAAATTTTCTACTGTGTATAATGAAAGCTGCTTATGGATGAAAAAAAGGGGAAACATGAAATTAAAAAGGAAATGAGTTTGAAACTTTCTTAAATTTTCCAAAATTCTTACATAAAGAGATATATTCAGAAGAGCAACCAAAATACTAACTAATGGCAGAGGAAGACACTAAAAATACAAAGTAATACTAAATGCAACTTCACAAAGTGTTTCTACTATCAGGAAGGCAAGAGACCAAGAAAGAAGAAATGAGAATATCAGTGGGTGAAACTGGAAATGAAGATGCTCCGGATGGCACATAGCTCACCTATTAAAAAGGTAAGGAGGAATATAATTCACATATTAAATGAACACAAAGTATCTGTCCTCAAACATTGATTTTACATTTAGGCATCATAGGGGACCTCAGTCAAAAAGCAAAGATAGTTAAATTAGGCCAACAGTGCAAAGCCACAGAACTGGAGGGAATGATCACAGAATTTTATTTTGGGGAAAATGAGAGAACAGTTTATGTAACAGTTTAACAAAAGGCTGATTTATCCTTCCGTATGCACATGTAAATCCTATTATCTTCATAGGGAGTTCATGTATGACCAAAAAGTCACTGCTTTCTCCCTTGAGTGAGCAAATAAGACTGTGTGCATAGCAGCATGCTGGTAGAAGTTATAGGTGGTATTAGGGAAGTCAGGGCACAGATGGGACTTCTTCTAAGACACTCATCCTCAATGGAAAAGGGATTTGAGATAGGAGAAGCCATGGATCACTTATTTAGCACAGATTTACAGCCCAACCTCAATGAGGAGAGCATTGAACTTACAAGCCAGATCTTAGAATTTCTATTGCATGTTCCTATGGCAGTAAGACACAGGGACTTTCTCAGGTGAAGCCCAGTGTCTGCCATTTCAAACATACGACATTCTCCCTTAGGCTCAAAATTGGAATTGAAATTATTTATAATAAATCTTCTGAAGTGTATATTCCACAACCTTATACAATCACATATAATGCTTAAAAATTCCACCTTTCTGCCAAAAAAAATGCACATATTTCTTTCACATACTTCTAATGAATCAAACACAAAATCACATGGTAGATTTTTCAGTGGCTATCAGTAAATATCACTATGTGAAAGTATACATAACCATAATTAATTGAAAGAAGTAAAGTTTAAAGTTTTCAGGGGCATCAGTGTTAATTTTTAGCACAAATGCTAATCACATACTAGGAGTTAACCAGAAAGTACTTAGCTGGAAGTGGGCAATTTAAGCTTTATTTGGACAACATACCAAGTAGTATGGGCCTATAGGGTCAATAGGTTACTTGCTCAAAGACAGTATCTGCCTGTTGCGATAGCGCAGAAGGTAGGACCCTGCCTAATGGTCCGGCCAGATATTGCAGCCATTGCAAAGTAGTTCTTTGTAGCCAGGACACTGTGACTAGCTCACTCTCTATGCCTACCTTTTGATCCCTACTGAGTGAATTGAATATGTGAGAGATTTCCTGGAGAAGCTGGGAAAATGATTTAGCCTCCAAAGATCAGCCCTAGGATTACAAATTTATGAAGAACAGAAAGAAGAAATGAAGTCACTTTGGGAAGGGAGAAACCTTATTGAGGCAGAGAGCATTCAGTGCTCTGGGCATGATCCTGGATACTGATTATTACTGAGGAAGCAGGCTTTAGAACAGTGGTTTTGCTCCTAGTTAACTTCATAACCTTATGTCAACAGTTAAGAGGTACTCATTTCTTTTATAACACTCTCATTCCTTTTTTTCCCTTATGTGCTTTCCTATGAATGTGAAAAAGAAAAAAAAAAAGTTTATGCCTCGTGTGTCTGGGGTGCCCAATCCTTGGTGCACCCATCGGGCATGTCATGCGTATGAATGTCACCAGCCACGTGCAGTGAGTCAGTTAGGGTAGAACACTCAGGTAGTGTCACTGAAAGTTCATTCTCCCGTTTGGGGGCGAGGGGCATTGGAGGTTGGGGGAAAAGAAGAAACACAAAGAACAAGGCAATCGTTTGGGAAGCAAAATGAAGAAGCAGAAATCTTTGTGAGTATTCTCTCTTCTTCAGGAGAGCAGTTTCTGTTCCTGTTGCAGATGGTTTCAAACTTTCAAAATCAGAAATGGTAGCACATAAGCCACAACTACTGCCTGAGGCACGAAATCAGAAGGAAGGACGGTGGGAGCGGCAGGAAGACACAGGAGGCCAACAGAAACAGTGTGCGAGAAACTGGGACCATACCTGTTAAGGACTCGATGTGTTCAAAGATCCAGGGACTATATTAATTGAAGCCAAGAAATTAACTCCCAAAGCCAGGTTAAGACAGAACTAAACACTCCTTCCTCTGTGATGTCAAAGCATATATTACAGTGCAGAGTAAACAATAATTATTCATCTACTTACCTGTCTCCCTCACTAAACTGTGAGCTTCTCTAAGGGCTGGAACCACATCTTATTCACCTGCCAGTCCCCGACATCACAAGAGGGACTTGGCTAGAGTAAAGGCCCATAAATGTTTATTCAAAGAGAAACTATAAAGACCTTTGGAAGGGACATGCTGAACAAGAGAAAGGACACAGTGGTGGTATTGAGGAGACTGCCTCATAATTCTGCCTCTAGCAGTAACCAGCTGTGAGACCTTGGAAAGCCATTTAATATTTCTGAGACTTGGTTTCTTTATTGTCAAAATAAGCCCATTTATCCAAATTACTCTAAATTCTATTACTTTGAAAATAGGTCTAGATTTTTTTTTGAAAGTTTGCTTATTGTAGCTAAGTACCATTTTTTACTCGATTCAGCACTTCAAAAAATGGTAGATGTTAAAAACCCTAAATTTCAAGATTTTAACTCATCTTAGTAAATGTACTAAACACATAATTTACCGAACTACTGCCTCAATGATAAAGTCAATGAGTTGTGAGAAATACATTTTTTTTTAAAGATTTTATTTATTTATTTGAGAGAGAGAGAGAGAGCGCAAGAGGGGGTAGGGTTAGAGGGAGAAGCAGACTCCCCGCCGAGCAGGGAGCCCGACGTGGGACTCGATTCCGGGACTCCGGGATCATGACCTGAGCCGAAGGCAGTCGCTTAACCAACTGAGCCACCCAGGCGCCCGAGAAATACATTTTTAATCTCTTCAAAATGGAAATATACTATTCTTACTATTCTCATGTAAAAGCTGTGAGGTGGTTGTTATTTGGCACTAGTTTAATTTCTGATTGTAAAGAGAGTTATTAAGGTTTTACCTTAAGTTGAGGAGTTTTATTAATCTTTCAGGTGATGCCGTTTTAAAAGAAAATAAAAATTGCAGGTATTCTAATGTCTTTATTCTTCCAAAATGAGGATGTTTTATAAAGACTGGGAATGTTTAAAATGAATTGTGTAAGAGCATATTTATTTGTTTAATTATCTGTGTAAGCTATACTATAATGAAAATATTGTAATTGAACCATTTTTCAAGCAACGCTGAGGAGAAAATTGTAAACATCATGGATGGGGAATTATGCACACAAAGACTAACAGTTACAATAATGTTATTCAGAACTGTGCTGGTAATTTGCCCCTTAGGGGGTAAATTTGGGAAAAAGTATCTATAAGGTTGAATCATGTGACTCTCACTTCATGGGTGTTGTACTGCAAAAGCCACATACACCACATTGAGCATTCAGTAATAATTATTTCTTTTAGTTATTCTCCTGGTGGCTTCTCTAGTATCTATAATTGCCACATTCTCAAAAACAACATTTATTGTATGGCACCTGCCCAACAAGTACAATGGACTGGTGGTTACAACATAGAAATTTCTTTCAACATTTCATTACTGAGGGCTTCTTCTAAAAAGAAAAAAATAAAATGAGTAGATGAAGTTCTATCTTTAGACCTAAGAATCTCAGCTGGAATAGTCTTTTTATTAAGTGCTTTACTTAGGGATTGTCAAATATGCTAGATAAAATGGCTTGCTTTTTGGATAGAAAAGCAATCTATGTTTTATTTGGAAATTGTGCTGACTATTCTTCGCCAGTTCTTACCGTTCTTTGCTCTTCTCATCCTACTCTTTGCCACAGGAGACTGACTTCTTAGGTGACAAGTTGGGTTGGCCGATAGGAAGTCACCACCATGTAATTAAGGGCTTCAGCACCACCTCTCTGTTAGTAGTTGTGCATCTCCAGGACTACAGCTCTTTCTGGTGTAGACTTTCCTCTATCTCTCCAACTTTCATTGGGTTTCCATATCTCTCTTTACCTCTCTTGTCCTTTCAACTTCAGGGGAATTAATCGCACCCTACTGTTGCTAGTCTCCGTGTGCCCCATTATCCCTATATATCCCCTGACCCATCTACATCTTTGAAGTGCTACTTTAATAGACAGAATTCACTCCAGATGGTTCAAATGATGAGCTGTCTTTTTCTAAGACACTGGCCATAAGTGCTAACAGCATGTGCACTTAATGACAGTTAAGGATAGGTGATGTTTGCAAGCATGTTGCTTGATTATAAGTCAAATATTGCTTTTACAGTTAACTGTGCACTGTTTCTTTATGTAAGAATGTACTATAGTGGATATTGTGCTGCTCCACTCAAAGATGTAAATGATTAGATTACAGAGAGATAAGATGTCTTTGCCCTTTGCCTCCATTTAGGATAACTCTGAGGGCCATCCCAACTCCAGAACTTGCCACAGATTGGTTACTTCATCATGGGTCAGCTTCTCCTTCTGCCCAATCTTGCAGATATATCTCCTGAGAGCAGCGCCCAATAAATATGCATGCAATTCTCAGTTTCTGGGACTGTCTCCAGGGAATCCAATCTAAGTCATGTTGTGACTGGGCTCTGCCTAGACCTGAGCTAGCAGAAGAATATAGCTAAATCCCCAAACTCGGCAAATACTTAGACTGTAACAATAAGAGTCAAATACTCCTGTAGAATTTCATGAAAAAATTTACTGTAGCCATTAGTGCAGCTATCACTGAGTCTAACCCTTCCAGCGTTAGACCTGATTTTACTAGACACCCCCAAAGAATGACTTTAGTCTCTAAGAAATTGTCTTCCATCAGGGACTAGGTGGGTGAACACTTGCATTATGCCAACTAGTGGTATCTCGCAAACCCCCTCTCCTGGTTTCTGGCATCTATTCTCCCTTCTTTCAGGGCCTGTGGCTAACCTCTCCTGTTACATGGGATGGTCCCATGGAACCAAATTAAAGGGTTCCTACCTGAGGCAGCCAGCTTGTTATGACTGAGGAGTGAAGCAAATCGGTCTTTAAAGAGAGCTGATCAAAAAGGATCACTGAATCGAAAATGGCCAGAAATAAGTTTAAAGTTTGAATTACACAAGCAAAAATATTTGAAAGGGATGGATTGGGGCAAAAAAGGTCAGCAACAAATGAAGAGAATTCTGAGCATCTGCCACAAAAAAAGGAGTGGGCCTTAGAAACTCACTTACAAGTGTGTTACTGAGGTGGATAGGGCAAAAAAAGCGAAAGGCCATTTCCATCATCACAACGCCTCTCCTCCTGATGATTCCTGGAGCCAGAATCATTAGTATAACGACTCCTTTCTATGAGAAGTCAGGAAGCCTTAGAAAAGCTACAAACAGGGTTCTCAGTGCAAGCGACTACAGTCAGCTAGAATGGGTGAGAAAATCAGAGCCTTGGCAGGGGTAGAATGGGAAATGAAGAAGGCAGAAAGGAGGAGGTAGGTACAGAGCTTTTAAATCTATAGCAATGTGATCAGCATCAAGAAAGAATGTCAGCATAATATGCATATAAGATAACTGGATATCTGAAAATACATTTAAATAAATTAAGTCCACTGAAAATGATCAATAGTAATTTTAAGACTTCTTCATAAGATCAACTTCACACAAATCTTAGCGGCTTCATTCCACACAGAAGAGATGAAAGAAAATCAAAACAGGGGGAAAAAAATGACCATAGTTAGTGATTGAAAAAACCCTAAATGACCAATCAATTTTCTTTGGAAATATATGTTTGAATATCATAGCTTAAAAGCTTACATTAGTTTCTGTTTCAAAGCTTAAAAGTGAGCAATAGAATAATGCAATTTTCTTTGCTGTAATGATAGTCTTGCTGTGCCTACTTAATATAAACAAAAGATAAAAATTGCTCAATAACACAATGTGTTTATTTACCTCCCATTCTCTTAGGCAGACTCTAGCTAAATAAAAAAGGTAATTTAAGGTTAGTCTTTCATGGAAATGCTCTCTTAATGAAAAAAAACCATTTTAACTAATATTCATTTTAAACAGATTTCAAATTAAGAATCCTCTTTGAATTTAGTCTAATAAATCAGGTTGATTCTAAGTACTTGTAGTCCAAATAGATTTTTACCAAAAGATTTGTTATTGCGGCGGGGCAGATTTAGTGGGACCGACCCCACAAGCAATGGGGATTCAGAAACACTAATAGAGTTACTCACAAAACAGTCCTAATGAACTGCAACTAAGTGTAATAACCATTTTGCAAGGTGGTTTCTGCCCAATTTAACCACATTCATGGAGGTAATACTTTTACGAAGGGGTGACCTTGAGAAGTCTTCTCTCGTTTTAGAAACTCTCAATCATTTTCCAGGTCTTCTAATCCCATAATGCTCTAGGTGATTGCCATGTTTCCCCACAACATCTCAATGAGGAATAGGAGATTTGTGTTCTGTTCTCTTTGGAAGGCCATTGACAAGTCTAAGGCAGGAAGCACACGTGATACCTCCCATGGCATGCTTCCCTGTGTATGGCTCCTTGCACTGTGCGTGGAGGCAGAGGGCATAGAAGCATGAATTCTAAGGTGGCTCCCAAGATTTCCACCGTAAAGTGTATATACCCTGTGTAATTCTTCCCACTTGAGTGCCAGCGATGCCCATGAATATGATGACACAGTTTCTCCCTTGAATAAGTGGTGGGATTGTCACTCTTGCTGAACTTAAAGAGGCAAGTTGGCATGTTGGGGAGAAGACCACATGGCAGGGAAATGTGGATGGTCTCTAGGAGCTGAGGGCCTCAGCCTACAATTGGGAGGAACTGAATTCTGACAATAATCATACAAATTCAGAAGAGAATCTCAAGCTCCAGAAAGGAACACAGCTCAGCTGACATCTTGATTTTAACCTTGTGAGACCCTGAGATCCCAGTTGGGACTCTTGACTCACAGAAGATAATAAATGGACACTGTTTTAAGTTGCTAAGTTTGTGTTAATTTGCTACACAGCAATGGCAAACTAATACAGAGGTGGGGGGAGAATGGCTGGGATCTTATACAGTGTTAATGAGTTCCCTGTTTAACATATATGAACTATTTGGAGTTTCTCTAAGCTGCTTTGCACAGACCCTGAGAGCAAAGAGGAGGCAATATCAGAGGGGCGAAGAGAATGGACCCTGGAGTCAAGCGGTGAAGTTTAAATTCCCATTCTGCCGCTTCATCACTGAACTCAAATAAGAAAATTAACATATTTGTGTCTCAGCTTCCTCATTTATAAAATAAAGATAATAATAGTTCCTAGAGTCATTGTAGCTATTAAATGACCTAATCCATATAAAGTGCCAAGCTGGGAACACAGTATTCATTCAAATCTGTTATCTTAGCTGTTATTATTTTTCAGATTCCTGCCATAAGTGGAAGGGCTATCTCTCCAATCTCAGCACAATAGAGTTAGGATACTTTTGCTGCAGGAATAGAAACCCCAACACACTAGCTTAGATGAAAAGAAACAAAAAGTTTTTTTTTTTTTCTTTTGCGTCAGAAAACTCTAGCAATGCGATGGTTTCAGGTACTGACTGGCTGAGACACAAAGTCCTCAGGGCATAGCTCTCTTTATCTCTTGGTATCTTCCTTCTGTAGGTTGGCTTTATCTGCTTTTTTATGTCCCTAATGGTAGTGAGATGGCTTTAGTAGACCCAAACTTCAAATCCTTATACAATACTTAGTCTCCAAAAATTAAACAAACAAATAAGCCTCTTTCTTTTCCAAGAACCCTAGCAAATGTCTCCTAGTGTCTCAACAGTTGTGAATGAAAGATATACACACTCAGAACCAAGCAGCGGGACCAGGGAGATGAGGCAGGATTCTCTGCCTAAACCAGTCATAGTCCTTCCTTAGAATTGAGAGTTGATCAACTCAATCCTATTCAAAACTCAAGCCTGAGAATTGAGAGTGTAATAGTTCCTCCAAAGAAAATCAAGAGATTGTATCCTGTGTCTCCCCCCAAAAAAGGTATATTGTCTACCCACAAACATATGTTGTATCTCCCCAAAAAGTATGTTGAAGCTCTAACCCCCAGGACCCGTAATGCAACCTTAAATGGAAATAGGCTTTTTAAAGATGTAATCAAATTAAAATGAGGTCATTAGGGTGGACCCTAATCCAACATGACTCATGTCTTCATAATAAGAGGGAAATCTGGACACAGACACACAGAGAAGACGACCATGTGAGGACAGAGACAGAGACTGCAGTGACGCATTTACAAACAAGGAACAGCAAGACTGCTGGCAAACACCAGAAGGTAGAAGGGGTAAGAGATGATTCTTCCTGACAGGTTTCAAAGGAAGCATGGTCCTGCTGACACACTAATTTTAGATGTTTAGTCTCCAAAACTGTCAGGCAGTAAAGTTGTTTTCAGTCATCCATTGGAGAAAGAAAGGAATAAGAGAAAAAAGCTTAATCTGCAATGAGCACCTACTATATGCCCAGCTCTTTTCTCATTTGATCACTGCAACAAGACTACGAGGCAGATATTTGTGCCTATTTTATAAATAAAAAAGTGAGAAAGGTCAGAAAGTTAGTAATGCACTGTTGTAGGCTGAATACTGGCCCACAAAATTACCGGGAGGTCTTAATCCCAGGAACGTTTAAATGTTACCTTATCTGGAAAGAGCTTCTTTGCATATGTGATTAGGAATTTTAAAATGAGGAGATTGTCTTGGATTATCCAGGGTGGCCCTTAATGCAATCACAAGTGTCCTTATGAGGAAGGCAGAGAAAGACTATACCACATAGAGAAGGGGTGACATATAGGCATAGGCAGAGATAGGAGTGACGCAGCCACAAGACAAGGAATGCCAGTAGCCACTAGAAGCTGGAAGTGGCAAAGAACATATTCTCCTTTAGAGCCTCCAAAGGTAGTGCATCCCTGCCATTACCTTGATTTCAGCCCAATAAAACTCATTTTGGACTTCCTGTCCACCCTAACCATTGCTTATTGTTTTAAGCCATCAAGTGTGTGGTAATTTGTTTCAGCAGCCATAGGAAACTAACACATACACCTAGTTGATAATTATTAGTGCTTTACTATGTCCTGGGCTCTGGTAAAAAAATGTTATGCAACAAACCTAAAAAGTGGGCAATATTATAATTTACATTTTATAGAAGGGGAAACTGAGGCACAAAAGAAAGATTGAATCAAGATCACACAGTTAGTGGGTTATGGCTACCAACTACACCGTTTGCTTGATACTATCCCAGTTTTAGCATTGAAAGTCCTTTTTTTCAAGAAATCTCTTCATCCCAAGCCAACCTGGATATTTGATTACCCTATGAAGAGGTTTGAATCCAAGCAGTCTGATACGGAGATGGTTTTTTAAATGACTTCAGCCCATACCTTCCATTTCAAATCATTGTCATTTGCGTGTTAAGACATGACATGATTTGATTCGCCCATAACTGGTGCAAAGCCTGTGCTTTGTTATTCCGTAGCACACCACATCTCTGACCCCACAGCTCCCGGCATTTGTCAGAAGCTTCACTTTGCATTCATAGAATAGAAGCTACCCTTCCTTTATCTCCTAAGAAATGTGGCAGCAAGATCTTCTTCCCCCCACCCACCCGCTTTCTCAGGACCACTTCTCAAAGCAGGAGGGAGTTTTCATTCGCCCAGGTGGTTCCAGGGAACAAGGGCAAAATTAATGTTTCCCCATGGGCTCCTCTCCTGAAATAGGACATAGACCTTATTAAAATCTCTCAGTGAAGAGCCAGAAGTGACAGGTTAGCTAAGTCACCTGGTCTGTGCTACTGTGACTCAACCTCAGCACTTTATTTCAGAACAGGTCAATCTACAAGATCCGAATGCTCTTTATACACTATGGATTTCTTCTAAAAAAAGACCTTCTAATTCTATTGATATCCATTTTCTGATGGCTATTGCTCTTGTTAAAAAGTCCTATGACACAGCTAAAGCCATCTTTAAATACATTACCAGTCATATTAGAAGAATAATTTCAGGTATTCGCTTACATTTCCTTAACCTTCCTGAGCTAAAAGCACTTTACTTTTTGGAGGTAAGAAAGAAAGAAAGAGAGAAAAAGAGAAAGAGAGAGAGAGAAAGAAAGAAAGAGAGAGAGAGAAAGAAAGAGAGAGAGAGAGAGAGAAAGAAAGAAAGAAAAAGAAAGAAGGAAAGAAAGAGCACTAAAGGCTGAATTTCTACTTTTGTAATTCAGTCCCTCTCCTCTCCCTGCCTTTCCCCTCCCAAAAAGTCTCCCTTATTCTTTATGGTTCAACCCAAATCTCATCTTCTCCAGGAAGACTTTCCAATCTTCTTTGTACACAAATAATGATAAAATTTTATAAGATTTTACTATGTGCCAAACACTGTTCTTTATAGGTAAATAAGAAGATAATCTTTGATTAAATAAGATCATAATCTTATTTATATGTTTTTACAAATACATTTAATGTATACAAATATTTAAACTTAGGGACACCTGGGTGGCTCAGTCGATTAAGTGTCTGCCTTCGGCTCAGGTCATGATCCCAGGGTCTTGGGATCGAGTCCCACATCGGACTCCCTGTTCAGCGGGGAATCGGCTTCTCCCTCTGCCTGCTGCTCCCCCTGCTTGTGCTTGCACTCTCTCTCTGACAGATACATAAAATCTTTAAAAAAATAAATATTTTAGCTTATATATATATATTAGATGTAAGATATATATTATATACAAGATATATATTATTAGATATAAGATACATATACATCTTGTTTAATCTTCACAACGCCCCCATGAAGTAGGAAATGTCCTAATTATCTTAATTCACAGATCAGAAAATTAAGTCACAGACAAATTAATTAATTTGCCCAAGATTGCAGAACTAGGCAGAGTCAAAGCTCAAACCCAGATCTGTCTACAGGGAAAGTCTATGTTCCTAACTATAACTACCTCATGGTAATTCCCCAAACATTTACTTCTAGAAACACTCATTGAGCATGCTGTTCTATTGTGGCTTAGCATATGTTCCTGAGTATTGTTAGGTAATTTATGTGCATGTCTTGTTCAACCCAGGTATATCTAAAAACTCCTAGATTAAAAGAACTTTGCTCTATGCCTTTTTGACTATTCAGCACTTAGCATAGTGCCTTCCTGAATATGAACCTTGGCATTCATCCTAATCAAATATTATGACAGTATTTGTCTTAGAAGAAATGCAGGTATAGATTGATTATATACAGACAATGAGCATTTGATTTATAAGCACACAATGTTCTATTTACTTACATTATAATTATTGAAATATTTTGAGAGCTTACATTCATTCATCATATGTTTGGCATTATTTATCAAACAAATATTTATCTACATTTCTCCTTAAAGATAATTTTATGAGCACTGAGTGAATGTAAAGATGAATCAAATGCAGATTTTTGCCTTAAAGGATTTTCATTCTATAAGGAAGCTAAGGCATGTACATAAACGATTAGGAAGTAAAATAAGTGAAGATTAGTTATGTAAGAGGGACAGATATTCTTATCTCTACTGCTATAACTTGTGTTACTTCAGTGATCTCTCTGCAATGAAAATCAGATCATCACATCCTAGTTTAGAACTTTTCAAATTTTTCTCAGTGCCAAGAGTATAAACTCCAATTTCCTCAGATGGCTCTAGAATTTCCTGCTACACTCACACATGCCCTCTATATTTATAGTCCTGGCTATGCCATGCTCTTCACTTCTCCATGCTGTTCCCTTGATTTAGAATACTTTCCTCAATTCATCCTAAATGATTTTATTTAAACATCTCCTTCTCTGCACTTTCTCAGACCTTAGCCATAAAAAATAGTTGATTGCTTCACTACTCTATTATACTCTATTGTAGTGCTCATTAACTGTTACATTCATTTCTTTATATAACAGATATCTCTAGTAGCCTATATTATCTTTAGGGCAAGGATAGCATCCCCTAAAACAATGTCTGGCTTGCTTAGTATTCATAAATATTTTGAACTAATTAATTATTTGTAAACTCAGAGTATGGTAGGATAACTTCTTAAAGGTTGATTCTTCTCCAATACAAAAACCAGTCAGTGCTGATATCACAGCAGTTGTGATACGCAGAATAATGCCCCCTGAAAGTTGTCCATGTTCTAATCCCCATACCCTGTGAATATGTTATGTTGTATGGAAAAAGAGAATTAAGGTTGCAATAGAATTAAGGTACTATTACTTTAATTCCTTAATTACCTTGTACCTAGTACCTTAATTACTTTAAAATAGAGAGATTATTCTGGATTATTAAAGTGGGTCCAGTCTAATCAAAGAAGGTATTAAAAGTAGAAGAAGGCAGAGGAGTGTCAGAGAGATAAAATGTGAGAAGGACTCAATCCTGCCTTGATGGTTTTGAAGATGGAGGAAAGAAAACATGAACCAAAGAATAAGGCAGGCTCTGGAATGTGGGAATAGCCCTCAGGTGACAGGCACAAGATGGTTTTTTAAATGACTTCAGCCCATATCCAATTCTACCAAAATCTCGATAGACAAAGGAAACAGAGCATCTCCTAGAGCCTCTGGAAAGGAACACAGCCTACCAAAAAGTGAGATGTCCCCGGATTTCTGACCAATAGAACTGTAAGGTAACAAATTTGTTATTTTAAGCCACTAAGCTTGTGGTCCTTTGTTATAGCAGCATAGGAAACTAATATAGTATTCAATAAATGCTTGCCCTTTACGTAAAAGGTTCAGCCAAATATAATGTGTTGCATGGGAGTTTGAAGGTACATGTGGTCCAGCCTCCCATCTCAGGGAAATTTCTCATTCAACTATGACTATTATCATGTATATCAAATATCTAGGGATAAAGACAGCATTGCTTTCCTCCATAGGCAATTTCAGTGTTTTATCACCCGGATGATGAAGAAGTACCTCCCATGTCCAACAGAGCTCTCTCTTGCCATTGATTTAAGATTTTTTTCTCTTGGGGCTCCTGGGTGGCTCAGTCGTTAGGCGTCTGCCTTCGGCTCGGGTCATGATCTCAGGGTCCTGGGATCGGGCCCCGCGTCGGGCTCTCCGCTCAGCGGAGAGCCTGCTTCTCCCTCTCCCACTCCCCCTGCTTGTGTTCCCTCGCTCGCTGTGTCTCTGTCAAATAAATAAAATCTTAAAAAAAAAAAAAGATTTTTTTCTCTTGACCATTTCCTTGTGGACATAGAGTATAACTGATCAACATTCCCGACAAAATGTCCTACAAATTCTCAAGGACAATGATCAAGTTTGCCCTTAGGGTTCTTCTCACCAGAGTTTAACTTTTTCTCAAATGACTTTTCGATTTGTATAATCATTTACTTCCCTTGTTTGGATTCCTTTTTAAATAATTAACATGAGATGCAATATAGTTGGTCAGTACTAAGGCTAGGCTAGAATTAGAAGAAAGATTCCTCATTCTCAAACCTCTTGTAGTGACAAAACCATGTCAACTTCAACAGCTATACTTATGTTATATGGAATTGCTCAGATTAGATAAATACTTGTTAAGTAATAATTCTTAGCTGCTTTCAATCTGTTTGGACTCAAGCCTATAAAATGCACATCGTTTTGTAAAATCTTGACAAGAGAATTGAAAAGGAGGGAGATAGAAAGCAACGAGAGAAGGAGATGAGAAATTACATTTAGAATGGAAAAACTTATTTTTATAAAAGTGTATATCCTTCCTAAAAATTTATATAAAAATGTTCCTCTACCTGTATAAGGACCAGCCTTCCTCAATCAAGGATTTGGCTTTTCTGCTTCCTTTTAAATCTCAGCAGCCTTTCAAAAAATCAATATGCCTTAGTAATAATTCATAATCCTCTCTGTGTTGCCTTTATTGGCCAGTTGGAGCAGTCATATCTTGCTGTTGAGTTTTTAGGAAAAGTACTCAACAACAAAACAGGAACCACAAGTGCAGAGTTCTCAGAAGCCTGCTTGTTCTGCTGAGTAGTGTCACAGTGTGAGCCAAGCATAGCCAACAACTTCAACATAAGCAAAATCAGAGTTTTCCCTGGAAAAAGCAGCTGGACACTTTCCTAATGTTCTTGTTGTGCCCTTAGTATAGAAAGATTGTGGGTCCTAAAAAATCATGCCATCTTCACATTGATCTAAGTCTACGGAATATAATCTGTGATCCTTGACCTCTAGAAAACCAAAGAGAATCTCTTCAATCTATATGCATGTCAAAATGCTTTTTGCAGGATGAATATATCAAATATTTTTTAGAAATGTGTACTTGTGATAGTTTTATGTGTTGATTTGTCTAGGCTACCGTACCCAACTATTTGATCGAACACTAATGTAGGTGTTTTCATGAAGCTATTTTGTAGCAAATTTTAACATCCATAATAAATTGGCTTTAAGTAAAGGACATTAGCCCCCATAATGTGGGGGGCCTCATTCAATCAAATGAAAGGCTTTAAGAGCAAGATTAAGGTTCCCTGAAGAAATTCTACCTCAAGACCCAACATCAATGCCTCTTCAAGAGTCAACAGCCTGACAGCCTGCCCCACAAATTTTGGACTTAACAGTCCCACACTCATGATACATGGCATCAATATTGCTTCATTTTCTCTGGAGAGCTCTAAGTGATACAATACTATTTTTCAATGTATGTAAATACTATTGGGGTTTAAATGCATAAATTGATTGTAAATATATTCCTATGTGGTGATATTTGTTATTATGTATTTTCACAATCAATAAATACTAAGATAAAACTAATACCAAATGAGATCTGTAACATTGACATTAATCAAGCGTTTTTATACCAAGAAAATTTGGCAAGGATAAGATGATCAAAGACTTTGGAGACTAAATTTCACCAACTCTACAGTAGAATAGACCATATGTATGACTATGACTATAAAAGGTAGAGGAAAATGAGACCCTGAGGCTCAGAGTTCAAAATCACAGGCTGCTTTCAGGCAACTGCTGGGCTGAGAATTTCAGGAGCAGCCTTCAGAACCAAAGCAAGGCCCCCTTCCCTTACCTTAGCACTTATCACAGTATTGCAAGTGTCTGATCCCCTCAGTGGCTCCATGAGGCCAAGGACTACAATCTCCACTCCTACTAGTCATAGTAATAACTACCATATCTTGAGCACAACCTATGTGCCATGCTTCTTTATAGATTATGCAATGTACATGTTATTCTCAAAACCCTGTGAGATAGGAGTTATCTGAAACACTTGTTTTATACATGAAAAAACTGGACCTTGGAGAAATAATTGTCCAGTGTCTTTAGTTTTAAGTTGACTAGCTAGCACTCAGCACAATACTTAGTATTGTAGGTGCTCACTAAAAATTTAGGACATGAAGTAATACGGTGCTCTGAAGAGAATTTGATGCAAATCTGTATTTAGCAGGGAGTAAACTGAGGCCAAGACCGGCTAAGTGACTTGTTCCACAAAGCATAGCAAGTAAATGGCACAGTCAAGACCAGAAGCCACCTTCCTTAACTATTTGGCCAGAATATCACAGAGTTGATGTTGTAGTTCCTAACAGCTGTGACTCCCCAGGCCTTCTGTACCATCAAAATATCCCTGCACCACCTATCGAAATGCCATGTTTGGGCCTGGTCAGAGATTGGGAAAAGCTATTTGCTAATCTTTTCCATTTATGCTCCCAAACCACCCTACCCAGGACAAATGCTGTCCCCCAACAAAAACTATCACTGATGATTTCTGTCTTCTCTTGATTATAAATAAACACTCTCCTAAACCATACAACTAGTAAGTTATTTATTTCAGCTCAGAAATCTTGCTTAAACATCCCCAGTATGTTCAGTATTTGTGTAGAACATGGATAACTTCCCATAAAGAACCTAGGAAGACCCCAAAAGTTGTGAGTGTTCCCTAGCCAGTGGTTCTATGAAGGGATGATACAAATATCTCTCAGGCTTTTAAATTCCTAAGTTAGGAACTATTTTTAGAAGTATTAACTGAGAAAGATATTTTTTGGTGAGAAAATTTTTCTAAAAATTTAAAGGGAAATGGCACAAATTATAAGCCCAGAGATGAATTCAAGATCCATATTGCTGGCATTTAGATGAATACATAGATTTGAAACCAAAAATACACATCTTAAGCATGTATGTAGAGAGAGAGTGCAACAGAATAAGAGAGACAAATTCAGAGCAAAACTCTCAAGTTGAAAAAAAAAAAGCATAGGATTCCAAACTCTCAGAAATTCTAGAATGAACAAATTTCCTGGCTACTAGAACCCCTGAGTTTTCCCAAGTATAAATGATCACATGAATAATGTGTCTTAGAGAAGTCTCTAAGCTGTGACCTGGATGGAACCATCAGAGGATCTCACTGATTGATAAGCAATTATCTGTAATAAAGATAAATAAACTTCACTTTTCCAAGAGTAGAAAGGAAGAGCTATATGCTTCTTCCCTTCCAAGTTCTGATTCTTGGCCAGTAGAGACCATCTCTGTCTATACAGAAAAGTGAACATATAATATTACACCTCCTTTGATAGCCAAATACATTAAGCCTTATCTCCTGAAATCTTCTAGTAAAAGTGGAAATGCTTAACTACATCCTTAACCCACCATTATGAAAATTAACTTATGTGTCCACCCTATTCCAACTCCAGTGGTATTTTTTGGATTCTTTTAGTACTTCAAATATTCTCCCACATCAGGTTTTTTGGATTTTTTTTCCCACTAGAATGGTTTCTTCTTATCTCTCAGGTCCATCTAAATGTACTCTTAGGAGTAGATTGATCATATTGTCTAAAATAGTTCTTTTCACATGCTATTCCCTATTACAAACACATTTGTTTTCTTTATAGTTCTCATCACAATTTGTACTTTTTTTTTGTTTGTTTGCTTCTTTATTTCTATTTCCTTTTGTAGAGAGTAAACTCATTGAGGTCAGAAATCTTTATATCCCTAAGATCCGACTGAGTATGTAGCATATAATAGATGCTCGATAACTAAGGATCAAATTAATGTTCTATCTCACAAATATAAATGTGCAAAAATAAAACTTGTACATTTATGTGTGGTCTGCACTCTTGTAGGCCTGGTATATATCTGAAATATGTTTTTCCTTGTTCTTCTACACAGATAGCTAATAAGTTTTGGGCATTTTATCTAGAATCTTTCTAGAAGACACAGGGCAGTGTGTGTGTGTGTGTGTGTGTGTGTGTGTGTGTGTGTGTGTGTGTGATTTGTGCCTATAATTCAGCACCACAGAGAATTACAATTCTTGAGAGCCATCTTTGCTGACTTTCCAAATGCATGTGGCAAATTTTAATGCCAGGGCCCTTTCTAATCCTTGGTGCCTCCCATGTGGTAGTAGGCATGCTTCCTCTGTGCTTTAAGAAATTCCTGGAGAGCATTTTCAAAAGCCAGTGATTCTCTAATAGTAATTACAGATTTGTATTCAGTCACCAATTCAAATAACCAATTCTTAGTTATTTGCTAGTAACCAAAATCTCAGAACTGCCACATCAGCACTACTGTGTTACCCTTTTCCTTCTATAATCTCACATTCTCCATCAGGTGCATTTGTGAGACATACAATTTCTCCTATCTTAGATCTTTTTTCTCTTTGAAAGTCAGTGAAATGCTTTTTTCAGATAATGCAATCTTCCACCAATACCCCAAAAGTGACTGAAACATACAGTCCAGCTAATTATATGCCCTTCCAAACTCAGCTTCAAACCTCTCAGCATTCTTCTGAATGATTTAAACTTATTTCTTTCAGTGCCACATTGTGACTCTCATCAGCAAAGGTTACTCATGTAGTCTCAAAACAGTAGGAAAGGAGCTATATTTGTCAAGAACTAGTGTACTACCCATATATCACATTAGCAAATTTTAAAAATTCCATTTGCAAGTAGAAAATCTTGTTGGTGAGATGTTCATAAAAGGATATTCTTGCTCATAGACATTTAAATTGAAAAATCAGAAGTGAAAAAAAGATTGTTTTTCCATTTCTAAACTTTGGACAAGTAAAGCACTACTCTTGCTAAAGTCAATATTGGGTATCGTAAATTCAGTTTTGTATGTGATATAGCATGTAAAAGTATATAACAAAGTTAGAGGAAAATGTTGCCTATTAACAATGTAATCTTTAAAAATGCACCTTATAAGTAAACGGTAACATAGGAAAACTACAAACAAATTGATGTTATCATCTAGCACACAGCCATAGTGTCCTCTCTTTTCTGCCTTATTCAATTAGAAAAACAGTCTGAAAACTGCAAGTTGCTCTCTAAGGTCATCTCCACACCTACCGTTGAAGATGGGCTGGCCACAGATTCTTGGACCCTTCACTTGCTTTGCCTTGCCCCACCCCAACCCCTAGCAGAGAATGAGCATATTAGCATAAGAAGCCTTTAGAAGACAAACAAATATTATATAGAGAGAGAGTTTTATCTTGGAATAAATAAGATTGTGAAATTCTGGAGCAAAGAAGTTTTGGAGCCTTGGTCTCAGAGAATAACTGGAACTTGTGGGCTTGGGGCACAAGTAGTTGAGGCCAGGAGAGCTGGTAAGCCAGAGAGAAGGGAGTAGAAAATAAAGGAAGAGACTTTCAGGTGTTTTTTGACAAATAAATGCCTTGCCTTGTGCCTTACCTTCTGCGATTGACTGTGAATAATTACTGGCTTATTTCTGGTGACAAGGTGAGCCCACAAACCATGCCAGTCGTTGCAAGGTAGATACCAAAATTTATAAAATTAATAATTGGTGAATTATCAGGTGAATGCAACCAATGCATAAAGACAGACACAGGTGTAAATGTAAAAATTTTGGGCCAAGGGTTTTGTAGGCTTGGCTTAAATATTCCAGACCATTCATAGGATGGTTCACTGTAACTGTGTCAAATAACTCTAATAATCCCATTAACAGAAATAGGAGCAACGGAGTATTTTTACTTCATGGTTTCTATTCCTTCAATCAACCTGTCTCCCCTATATGTAAATCACTGAGTGACTCTATTAGAATAGCATGACTGAATGGTCAGAAAAGATCAGCTTCTATTACTAGGCTTTGGTAGATATGGTCATAATCTAAGACCAAAGATTTTGTACATATTCACCATTAATTAAGATACACAACAAAAAAAAGATAAATAACAGATAATTCTATATAGAATCATCTATAACCAAATATGAAGAGAATCCAATACAGAGAGGGTAAAGATACATAAGACTAATCTAGATCAGCTCCTTAATCTGGTCAGCTTCATTACATAATTCCATTTTCTATTGTTTATGTAGACCAGGCTTAGTGTATAAATAAATAATAGCCTCTCCTTTTGATAAAAAAAAAAGTTTTATAACACTGAGAATATTTATAAATTACAAGTTTTTGGTCCTTCAAACTGAGTCTCCTATTATTTGTCTATTTTCCTTAAGATGGCATTTTCCCATTTCTGAGCATTACTGCTGCTGTAGGCCACTCGATAAAAATATTTTCCTCCCTATAAATGTCTGTTCTGATTTACTTTTATATTGTTTCTTTAACCCCAATTTAGTTTTATCCCATGGCAATGTTTTGAGCTGAAAAGGGTAACTTTACCTGGCATTATACCTGTAAGAATTACTGATGTGAAGATGTCACAGTTTTAAACCAAGTGCAGCGATGATTAAAAAAAAAGAATAAGAAGAAAAGAGTTAGTGTTACTGAAAAATACACCTTTCAAGCATCTAACCCTTAATGGATACTATTCTCCCAATATATTAGTAAGTATACAAATAATCTTTGAGAATTGAAATATTAAAATAGTATACTGTAATAAATGGTACAGCTTTGTGACCACAACATTTGTGGTTATTTTAATTACCAAAGTATGCTGTAAAAACAGTTGCATGATTTCTTTCTAGAACAAAGGCATTTGCTGAAATATCCTAGCCAGCAAGAAATAGTAACATTCAGCTGAAGGATGACCTTCAAGCAAGGGCTGACCTTCATGCACCAGACGTAAGCAACGGTCCCCCTGTTGCAGGAGAGTTCTGCACAGGCAAACTGGACCGGACTGAATGCCATGAATGGAATAATTCAATCAGAAAAGTTTTTCTTTTCTTATGAGTCTATCCCAACCACTATCACCAGGTATACTGTGAGGAAATGCTGGGGAATTACACAAATTTTCAACATTTAAATATCAGAAGGAAACTTTCCCTTTCCTGCAGCCCTTCCAAAAAAGTTTACATGCCCACAGAGATCCCAAGGCAAACTGTCACAATCCAAACTTTGCCAAAAGGAAAAACTAGATGGTTGTCTGTTTTCTAGCAGACCAAATTTCATGGGTTAGAGTTTGTCTAAGCAGAGCTAGGTGAGACCACTAAAAAGCTTGAAAGTCTCCCAGGAAATGATGAATATGATACCATAAGATAGGAAATATCATTTGGGTGACTACTGGCCTACAAAGCAACTTGCCTCCTTTTCCTGACAGTAACAGTTCCCAGTAAAACAAGGACCATTAGATGTAGGCCCCACCCACAGAAGCTTAAAAGAATAATCTCTGGTCTAGGGATTTGCAGGCAACACTTCCTCCTCCAAAATTTACATTTTAAATTCTCACACCACCCCACTCCTGGCCCCATCTCAGGTTAAAGTTTCCCTAGGAGCATAAAATAAGGGAAACAAAATGGATAGAGAATGTAAATTGCGCTACTGACTAGAGGGAATTTATAAAGTTCAGTATCTATGATCCAACTTGCAAAATAATTATTTTTTTGGTTAAATAACAGAGCAGCTTCTCTGGAAACCACAAAGTTGGCACCTGAAAAATGGCTGATAATAAGCCCAGGCTGTAATGAATCTCATCACTAGTGCTTGTGAATGCTCTTTATTTACTATTTCACATGGTGTGATGGAATCTGTTCATTACCATTTTACCTGGCGAGGTACTACCTGTGAATTCTCATGGTTCTAAGAATGTGAAAAATGACTTGTAGATGTTTGCAGGTATCCTTCAAGCCTGTTTTAATATAAAACACCCCCATCTTTACTTTTGAAAATCTCCAACCAAAATGTGCAGAGAATGAAGTACTTTGAAAGTGTGGGACTCTCAAGGAATGACACAGACCTGTGTGGGGCATAACATTCAAGTTTAAGATAGTATCGGGGAAGTAAGAGCTTGGGAGTTGGAGAGAAAAGCACCAGAATAAAAGAAATAAATGCAAGAAAAGGCATACCAGACAGAAACTTTGCCCATTTCCAAATTTTGCTTACCATGATTATCTTGTACCCAGTAAAGCGGTATCTATGTACAGATACCTTTTATTGACTGCAAATTTCAGACCACTGCTTATTTTGACTTCTAATTCTATTAATTTATCTATTTTAAATCAATTTACTAGGTCTTGTGAATTAGTTTATAAATAGGATTTTGTGGACTAGTTTGGAAATTCAATCATCACTAGCTTGGTTACCTCTATAATAAATGGCAGTTTCAATTTTTAAAAATTATTTAGAACACATTCTATTTAAAAGTCAAGGGGTTGGGGAGCACAGAGAATGGGAAGTCATTGTTTAATGGGTATAGAAGTTCAGTTTTGCAAGACATAAAAAGTTCTGGAGATGGGTGGTAGTGATGGTTGCCCAATGCAAATATATTTAATATCACTGAACTACACACTTAAAATGTTTAAGATGGTAAATTTGATATTATATGTACTTCATCACCATAATTTTTTTTAGAGTCAGGGGCTATTTTAGCATCTCTATGACTAAAATAATTTGTACCTAATTAAAATCAAAGGAAAGTCATGGGGTGCCTGGGTGGCTCAGTCAGTTAAGCAGCTGACTCTTGGTTTCAGTTCAGGTCATGATCTCAAGGTCCTAAGATCGAGCCCCTTATAGGCCCCCCACTCAGTGGGGAGTCTGTTTCAGGATTCTCTCTCTCCTTCTGTCCCTCCCCCTACTCTCTCTCTCTCTCTCTCTCTCTCAAATAATAAATCTTAAAAAGAAAAGCAAAGTCCCTAAAGTTTACTCCATTTTACTATATCTGAAACTAGAAAAGACACCAAAATTACATTAGATATGAACTACAAAAAAAATTCTGACATTACAAGAAAGATCATCATATATATTGCAGGTAATTTATTAATCTGGCAACACTTCTCTTTATCAACTATGATTTCCTTTGTTTGCATTTGTTTGCTCAAAATGAAAACACAATATTCTTCAAAAATTAATGATGTAATGTATGGTGATTAACATAACATAATTAAAAAAAAAGAAAACACAATATTCGTAACTCCCTGGTTAGACTCAGAATAGTAAGGTTTTATATCTACCACTTAATCTGCATATTAATTAAACCATTAAATGCTATCTCGGTGCACACAGAAATTAGCTGTGCTTCTCTATCTCCTTTTCACTCAAAGGTTTCAATCTAAAATAAAAAATAATTTCCCTTTTCAAGAAAAGCCTAATAAGTGGCCAATAAAAACCAGAGTCTGGGATTTATAGATTAACTTTCTTTCTAAGATTTGTCTTTTTTCACTTTTTGGCTTATAAAGTTATTTATTCAAGGATTAATCATTCCTTTCCCAAAGGAGATTTTACAAATGAGTTTTTAGGGTTCTTTATCAAAAATTATTCTAATTTTTCCATAGCTCCTAAAAGACAGGTAGGAATTAATGTCTCCATCACACAGAATAGTAGAAGTGAATGGAAGAAATTGGGATGTTTCAAGCAGAATTAGAAGTTCAAATTCACAGCGTGTTGGATTGCAGACAGAAGAGGAAACCAGTCCTATTACCCCCCTGGCTTTGAATCCTGGGCCATGGAATTGGAACACCTTCTGCCCAAAGTAATTCTTCCTTTTCCATCGTGTCACTGCTCTGAGAAAGCCTCCTTTGAGTTACGTGCCCCTCTTAAACATTCCATTTACTCTCTCTATATTCCCTCTATGGCAATGAGCAGATGTGGTGACTCTCCCAGTGGATCCAAGGAGGGAGGTTATGAGATGCAGACTGATCATTTATAAGGCTAGGTTCACAAATAGGCACTGATTTACTAAATTTTCACTGAAAATTCCCACTGGACACAGAAGAGTTAAATGGCTTTTAGAACACCTCTGAGAATACTTGTCACTGGTTAAATATAGTTTGTCATTTAGACAAGTGAGGCAAAACCTTCAGTACCTTTTATTTCCCTCTCAAAATAGTTGTAAATTTAGGTTTAGAAATGGCAGCAAAATGTTTTGGAATTCAGAAGAATATGTAGAAGAGCCTAGGTCAAGGATGCTTAGCTACAACTGAACATATGAGTAGAAGAAGGAATTAGTGCATTATTTGCCAAATTTTAAACACATTCATAGTGCATGTGTTTCTATATTTGAACATCTCAGGCATTAACGGACCAGGACCTGAAGACATATCTTGA
Organism: Phoca vitulina; assembly: GCF_004348235.1. Classification (NCBI taxonomy): domain Eukaryota; kingdom Metazoa; phylum Chordata; class Mammalia; order Carnivora; family Phocidae; genus Phoca; species Phoca vitulina. Next base: position 27,111,459 of record NW_022589711.1, on the reverse strand, counting down.
CAGGAAGCAAGAAAGAAAGATACAAAGAACACTCACAAAGCAATGCACATTTTCCTGTGACACCACACTAATGGCACTTCAACTGTACATAAAACACTTTTACAAGCAGATATCTTTCCAAGAAAATGAAAAGACATGCTTAATCTGTAGGAAAATAAAACTTCCTGGGGTGAGGTCTCAGACAATTGGTTTTAAAGGTTCATTCTTTTTCAATTGTGGTATTTGGTATTTTGTTTTAACGAGGCACATGAAACACTTCAATTTAGCCCTTGGCCATCTTAAAACCTTATTTTAATTCCCATATGTCCTTAATAGGATTCTTGGAAAAGAGACATTCCTCCATTTTCATGAAATTTGACCCTGTCAAGGAGCTCAAGCCTCACATAGAAGGGAGTTCCTGGATCACTAAGAAAGTAACCACGGCACACAGATGGATGTCAACCAAGCTTGATGGTAACAAGGAGCCAAGGGTGTAAATTTAACAGGCACCAGATACCCTCTTTGAGATCTATGGTGGGACATGAAAGAAATGAGGTCATTATTATTTGTATGTTTCACGTCTTCTCTCCTCTAAAATGTTCAATACAGTCTCTCTCTACTTTACTCTTAACTCACATTACCTGAGGAAATACAAAAAACAACATCAGAAGAGAGCCACAAGGAAGGCTAACAACTTCCCTTCGTCTGCAATCCATCAAATAGACTGTTGCAATTTCTATGGATAGGATCCTTCCACCTGCACCCTGATCCCAACCCTCTTCTCATCCTTCAGGACTTTGCTCCTGCAATATTCTGCCTTCTCTCACCATCACCTCTCCCCCTCCACCAGGATCACTCCTATTTTTGCAAGAGGCAGTGCCCTCTACTCTAAAAAGCATGGGCTCTGGAATATAGAGTGCTGAGATTGGAATCCTGGCCCCACCCTGTAGTAGCTGTATTACTAACCCCTTTTGTGAGTTCATTTCATCATGTGAAAATGGAGAATTAAGGAAGCTGATATTTGGGGAGAACTCAGTTTCAGGCACATGGTAAGTTATTTAAGTATGACCTATTTTTATTATTAACATAAAAATGTACTTCAATATTTTCCATATTTGAAAAAAAAATCCTCTTTAGACACAAAGCCATGGCCCCATTTCATCAATCTCCTTTCTAGTGAACCCTTCAAAATTGAAACACATTTTCTCATATCTCCACTTCCTCACTTCCCACTCTTCCCAATAAACCCCACCCCGCCCACACACACAGGACTCCACTGAGTCAGCTCTCAATTAATGTCATTAGTGGCTTTCATATAGCCAACTGAATGAGACCTCGGCCAGCAAAAGGAGAACCCAGAGTCCGACATAGACTATAAGCACCCAAAACTCACCCAAGTCTTGGGACGGCACATGAGACTAAGATGTAAGATGATAAAACTGTGCTAATTTCATCTTACCAAAAAGGATAGAGTGACTTCAACTAATACCTAGGTTACATTAATATCTACATAAATAGAATATCCCCTAGGATCACACAAAACTCACTTTGACAGTGAGACCTGAAGCCCATTAAATTAATAGCTCTCACGCACTGTCACAGGACCTTATTCCTCCTCTGTGCAGTATAGCTGTGAAAATCCCTAGAGTGGGGCCATCACAGATGGTCTGCCACATGCTCGCTTCGCATTTCTCTCTGCCTTCCTGCTGCCCCTCTGCAGTCTCACAGTCTTCTCTAAACTTTATTCTGCTGGTCTCTGCTGATGGTGCCTGCATTACACTTTACTGTCTAAGGTGAATTTATCAAGCAAATTGGGACACTATTGAGAGTAAAAGGACATTGCCTTAGGTCAAGTCCCCAAAACGAACCCACCTGAGACAAGCATTTATGTACATGTGACTTACCGAGGGAAAGCTCTCCAGGGTAAAATTGTAAGGGAGTGAGGCAAGTGGAATAGGAAAAGGGGAAAGAACTAAGCAAGTGGTCTCAGCCTGGTCCTGGTATGATCCACAGGAAACTCTGAGGCATAAAGTGCTCTACAAATTTACCTCCCTCTTGAGCTAAGGGAAGGACCCTTTGCATCTATTTTGTCAACCATTGACTGTGAATCACTCACTCCTGGAAGACCTCTCCACCCCTTTAATTGAGAGCACTTGTGTGTGTGTGTGTGTGTGTGTGTGTGTGTGTGTGTTGGGCAGGGAGGGCTGAGCTGGTGTCAGCTATAAGCCATTAGCCATCCACACTCACAGCAGTTGGGATGTGGGTGCACCAGCCTGTAAAAGCATCTCAATGAGTCCCTAGCGGGACTCACTATAGGAGCATCATTAATAATTATGCCAGGACCATTTCAAGCAAACCAGGACGTTTGGTCACCCTATTGATGTTTCCTACACTGCCAGCCATGCTGTAGTACTGCTCTGCTTTGACCTCCCATGGGCCCTACAGTTATTAAGGATTGCTGTCATAGCCACCTAGTACCACCGCATGGCCTTTCTCGGGCTGCAGCTCCGTACTACTGCTACCAGCCTACACTCTTCACACAGACCACTCCATGGGCTGCAAGCTACCTCTGCTGCACCAGCAGAAACTGGAATGTGGCTTGAAAACATTGGCCTTTATGACCTGTCTTTGGGTCTCTGCCCATGAGTCCCTTTTGCCTATGGCTCTTGGAGATTTTTACCATCAGAGTCCTTCTCTTAATCTTTGATGACTTTTGCTCTTCTAACAGAAGGAAAGGCTTCTTTTTCTTAAATCTTATTCTTTTAACAAGGACCCACAGTGGTATTATTTAGGTTTGGTAACAGCATATCTAAATTTAACTAGAATAGTCAGGAATATGCATTTTGTCCCAGAGTAATTATAAGTAACATCTCCTTTGACTCTCAACATTGTCCTCTTTGGGATAACAAATTATAATTTCACCCTGTTGAGAATCTTGGTTTTCAATATTCAGACCTCATCTGCAGAGGTTCTGCAAAATGAACTTCTTCTGATCTCTACATAGGAACCGCAAGGGGACCTTGCGCAGAGTGAGTTCAAATGCAGCCTCTCCCTTACTTACAATCACCAACCCCCCGTACTTCAGGCCAGGTCACCAAATTTGGTCGTGAGACTCCTTGTCCCTTAGCAAATTCTCTCAAGGATCTTGTAGCACTCTTTGTAGTTTACATTATTTGGGCCCCCTCCCAAGATCAGCAGATACTCAAACATATTTCTGATCCTTAAGTGTAGACAAGTTATTTACTAGGAGGCTCAAAGTCTTTTACAAATAAATGCATAAAACTTGAACTAGGTAACAGGATGTGTTGCCTAACTCCAAATAGAAGTTAAAATTGAGCTTCCACTCTGAACTGACAGACTCTTAGATACAAAAGGACATTGTGAAGTATGGAGATTTATTACTTTGCCTATGTTTATTTACATCTGAACATTATGATCCTAAAGTTAGCTTGAAGAAATGGCTCTTAGATAAAAGAGCATCCCTTGTGGTATCTGAATGGATATCAGTTTCTTTCCATTTTCTTGTAAAAAGCTCAGAGGGTTATCTGGAATTCACTTCACATCACTGTGTACAAATATGCTAACACCCTGCATAATTACTTAGCCTCATTTGTACATGAATGGTCACATACAATAGATGTTCTGAGTCAAAGAGTTAAAGTCAATATGAATTTGAATATCTGAGAACAGAATTAAGTCCAGCAATTCTTATTATATAATATTCTCATTTAGTTCCCACATCTTAAACAATTATTTAATAGTAGAGTGATAAGAGTGAAGAGCGCTTGAATACAAGATTTGTTTACAGGTGAGACCATTATCTCCTGTAAAAGGTAGTAACCTGTAAAGAAAATAATCATACATTATATACATATTGATATATCAAATAAACCCCAATATTTCTGAATATGTATGCTTACAGTATATCTTTCACTTAAGAAATCTGCAAATTAAAATTCATTGCTATTGAAGATATGTCTGTGTGATCACTAAGTTATAACCAGTATGTTCTGACAATCAGCAAAAAACCTGGAAATTAGCACATATGGAAGTTATTGCCTATGGTTAAATTATAAAGAACGTTAGGTACACTATAAAATGTTATGTACTTAGTTGCTGATAGCCCTTAATAAAATGAACTCTACTGCTGAGATTTATTAACTCCATTCAGCCTGGACAGTCATTCAGCTCAAACTTTAAAAGCTTTCAAAATGTTTAGTACCAGCTGGTTTTAATATAAGTGACAAAGTGATCATAAAAAAACACTGAATAGTTGGATTTCAGGAAACTTACCAATCTTGCCTTAATTTTTTTTTTTTTTTTAATGAGAGAGAAAGCACATGAGAGGGGGGAGGGTCAGAGGGAGAAGCAGACTCCCTGCTGAGCAGGGAGCCCGATGCGGGACTCAATCCATGGACTCCAGGATCATGACCTGAGCCGAAGGCAGTCGCTTAACCAACTGAGCCACCCAGGCGCCCGATCTTGCCTTAATTTTTAATGGCCTTAGTAGAGCCATGGGTCAAATCTATGACCTGGTAGCTAAAGATGGAATTATCTCTGAAGGGTGTGGATATACCCACTACCAATCTTCCCAGGTAGAGTTAATCCTGCAGTAGGTTATTAGGCAAGAATTTGAACTGATGATGGAGAAGACTTTTTCCTGGGACTTAGAGCCAAAGGACTCTTAATTAACCAGGATCCCCTAAGGAAGCAGAACCAACAGGAAAATACACACACACAAACACACACACACACACACACACACACACACACACACATGAATGAGGAGATTTATTATAGGAGGCTGAGCAGTTCCATGACTTGCCCTCTGCAAGCTAAAGAACCAAGAGAGCGGGTGGTATAATTTAGTCTGAGTCCAAAGGCCTGTGAACTAGGAAAGCCAATGGTCTAACTCCCAGTTTGAGGCCAAAGTCCTGAGAAGGAGCTGGGATGTGGGGCAGAGTGCAGCTAATGTAAATCCCAAGGTCCTAAGGTCTAAGAACCAGGAGCTCCAATGTCCAAGGGCAGGGGAAGATGGATGGCTCAGCCTAAGAAGAGAAAAAATTGCTCTCCCTCCACCTCTTTGTTCTATGGGGTTCTTAACAGATTGGATGATGCCCACCCACATTGGTAAGGGTGAATCTCTCCCCTTTACTCAGTGTACTGATTCAAACTAATCTCTTCCAGAAACATACTCAGAAATAAAATTTTACCAGCTATTTGGGCATCCCTTAGTCAAGTTGACACATAAAATTAATCATCACAGACTTCAAAGAGTGGAAAGGCCTGGAGTGATTCCTGGAGTGGGGTGACATTCTCCTGGCCATGTGGAGGTTGTGTGGAAATGAGTGGAGGCAGCGAGTTTCTACTCTTTGCCAGCAACAGGACAGCAGGGACATTGCCCTTGGCAGTCAACACAGGGCAGTACAGGGCCTAGTTTCCAGAGCAGCCCACCATCTGGAGCAGCAAGTAAGAGCAGTCAAGATTGACCTTTGGGCAGGTTAGTGAGTAGTGCCCCATCTGAGATGGGAATGGGAGAAGAGGTGACATCGGTAGCACAGATAGCTTTGCCCAGCAGAATTCATAATTCACAAGCATCTTCAGTAACAGGTATAGCAGGCTGGTGGCAAGAAAAGAGGCCACGAGTCAAAGAATCTGAGGATCTTGTTTTGGTGTTAGTACCTTAGGAAACTTCCCAGGAATCCATGAAATCTCTTAGGGAGTAATTTCTGACAAGGCAGTGCATAGCGCCTTATGCTATTATGATCTGACTAAATAAAGATGTGTAACTTGTTTTGTAGTCCTAGACTGGAGAGAGCAAGGATAGGTGGGATATATAGATAAATAATCAGTGTATTTCTGATTGAGATCTAGTTGGTTAGTTTTTCTACATCATCAACACTTTGAAAGACAGTTCTGGAGAATCAGAAAAATCGGTGACACGTTTTTAGTTTCTCACTGGAGAATGAAAACTTGAGAACATGATGCCAAAGGTAAGTTTCTAGAAAATCAGTTGAACCAAAATTAAGACCAAAAAAATTAAAAGTGACTATAAAATTGACTTTTATTGTCAAGATTTACTAATTATGTTTATCAGGACACTCAACTTCCAGTTGAAAAGTTTTTTGTAACTCTCAGTTTCCACAGGGTTTTCTCATTTTAGAGCTAAAATAATGATTTTTCTTTGGTCACTGTGCTTCAAGTAATAGACCCTCGAATATTTCTTGTTTTGATTTGAAGTAAAATTTCCAGCATTTATAAAGTATTGCACTTTACAACATGTTCTCTCATAACTATTTTACTTCACCTTACAATTATCATAATATAATTACTCTGTGATCATTTCATTGTTATTACCATTATTCTTAGAACCATTCTTATTTTTTCATATAAAAAGGGTCAAAAAAATTAAGATTTTCCCAAGATTATCAAAGTAGTGAAGTTTAGAGACCAACTATTCATGTCATAAAACTTTACTTCAATCTATAAAGGCCTCCAGAGTGTTGTTTTTATGTATAGGGAACTAAATATATTAAAGCTTCCCAAAACTTATTATAGGCCACATTTTGGGACACATGTTTACAGAAAATAAGGACATTTGTGTCTGCATAGTTCTACTTGAAAATGTCTTTTAAGTAATAAAACTCTATTTATGAATATTTAGGGGAAAAAGCATGGATTTGTCATATGAACTTCAACTGCATCTGCCTGATTGTTTATGACAACAAGAGTAATTTTTGATCAAATTTAGATCAACTTTGTCTAAATTGCAAAAAAATAAAATAAAATTGAAAGTAGATTCTAGTTAAGCTGGAGTTCTGCATGCAAAACAAAATGGAGAATTGGAGCAAAAGAGAGAACATTTTAAACCCTGAATTTTATTTGAAATTTTACCAAAATTTATCTCAAAATTGTGGTTAAAGTGATTTTTAAGTTTTGTTTTCACGTTAATATTTTGTTAAGTCGTTCAACAAAGACTTACTGAATACTAACCATGCTGTAAACAATGCCTTTTCTCCATTAGTGGAGAAAACAGTAGAAACCAAAAGAATAAAAATATGATATAATAACCAGAAATTTCATGGAAAGGACCATGAAGGGAAAGAAAGCAGTGAAAGAAGGTGAAGAATAATGGAACAAGGGGGTGGGGCAGCAGGTGCTATTAGATATAGAGCGATCCAGTAGGCCCTTCTGTAAGGAAGTGATATTTGAGAAAACACAGTGATTTAAAAAGAAGAGTGTTTGAGGCAGAGGGAAAATACCTTAATATAAAAATTAACTTGGTGTATTCAAAAAATACCAAGAAGGCCAGTGTGAACAAGGTGGAGTAAGTGACACAGAGCAACAAATGAAGTTGGAGGGCTTGCTTGGACATATAATACGGAACTTGTAGAGCATTCAGAGCATAATGTTTAGCCACTGAAGAGCTCTGAGCAGGGATGAGGGATGAAGTGAACCATGCTTGTTTCTTCTGAATTCTTTGAAATTGAATTAAAAATTTACATAAAGCAAAATGAGAACATCTGAAGTATACAGATCAATGACTTTTTACAAAAATATACACCATGTAACCACCAGGCAGAATCATGCTTTTAAAAGATCACTGTAGGGAGTGACAGGGAAATTAAAGCAAAAGAAAAGAACATGGAGACTAGTTACGAAGAAATGACTATAGTTTATGTAAAAGAGATAATGCACAATTAAACTAGGATGGTAAATCCTCTGTGGAAGAATTCTCTGTGGGGCAGTTGTTAGGGGCTGAATTGTGTCCCCCCTCCCCCAAAAAATCATTTGTTAATGTCCTAACCCCTGCACCTCAGAATGTGACTATATTTGAAGATGACCACTGTAAGATAAGGAGAGAGACCTCAGAAGAAACCAGCCTGCCAACGCCTTCATCTTGGGCTTTTAGCCTCTAGAATTGTGAGAAAATAAATTTCTGTTGTTTAAACTACCCAGTCCTGGGTATTTTGTTGTGGCAGCCCTAACAAATGAATACAGGCAGCATAAAGATTAATGGTCCTTCTCTGAACAATCCAGAGATGAGGAAGGGAAATATCATTCTCCCAACCAGACATACGCATATTACCTGCCTTCTCTTTTATCTGTAAGATATTGTCATACCCTTGAAACCAAGTTTTAAGGTATACAAATGTGTACCCAGACTTATTATTGAGTTTAATGTTAAAAGACTCTATAACAATTTTATTACCTAATCCTTAGGGCTAACCACTAGAAAAGATGAGCAAATTTTAAAAATACGAGTACTATATGAAATCCTGGGAGATGATTCCTAGCCTTAGTTTTAGAAATAAAAGAGATACAATGAGAAACCAGTATGTTTAGCAAAGACCACTAACTATTTTCCAATATCCATTCTCCCCTACTTCCTCTCCCAAGTACTAACTCAAGTAAGTTTTAACTAGAATACATAGTCTCCCTTGTATCATGTGATTAAGTTTTGACCAATAAGATATGCAAAAGGTCTTCCAAGATGTGTCCTTAAAGAGAGCTGCACACACTTTCAACCCTGTCCTCTTTCTTAGTCTGGAATGTGGACATGATCCTTGCAGATTCAGCAGTATTTGGCAGAATGTAGCTTGCTGAGAATGGCAGAGCAACAAGAAAGATGCATGGTCCTTGATGCCATGAAATGATCTAATGGTCCTAGAAATAAACTTGTCTTGTTTGTCACCATTATTTTTGGTGGGTTTTTTTTTTTCTGTTACTCATAATCAAATCATCTTAACTATGTATCTCCAAAGGCACATTTTTGATAATATAAACACATGCAATACAATGAAGGATGTTTTGTTTTTCAATACTGATTTCAATAAAATTCGGACTTTGAATTTGGATATGCACAGTAGTACAACTTGTGCATTACACAACTCCATTGGACCTTATTCACATAGGGATCCAGGGAATGGCACCCCTGGAGTTGTACAGTGACCTGGAGTCTGATGATGTTTATTTAACACTAAAACCTCTTTTACTTCCCATAAGGATAAAAATTGCACTTTCAGAAACTACTGTTTAGAAAAAAATAAACATGTCTATAATAAATTAACTGCATTTTTTATTAATCACATGGCATCTATTTACTCTTGAAATATCATAATGCATGTGTATAACACTATTCAGTCTACAAATTCTGCTTTGGATACATGTGGACTATGAATCAGAGAGACATAGGTTTCAGTTTCTTTTCCATTACTTATCCTTACTAAGAATTAGGGTCTCTGTGACCCTTGATATTTAAAATGTGGATTCTGATAGTTGGGAGGATCAAATCAGATTCATGTATAAAGCACTCAATATAGAAACTGTCAGACAGTAAGTACCCAGTACCTGCCAGGTATTACTGGGTATTCAACAATGTTAGTGATCCAGTGAATGATAATACCAACAGTCTCTGACTTATGATTCGACGGATGATTTTTAAACTTCACAATGCTGTAAAAGCAACACACATTCAGTAGAAACCATACTTTGAATTTTGAATGTGGATCTTTTCCCACACTGGTGCTATGCTGTACACTCACGATGCTGGGCAACCGCAGCTCCCTCTCCATCACATGATCATGAGGGTAAACAACTGATACACTTGCAACCATTCTGTACTCAGACAACCATTCCACTTTTCACCTTCAGTACAGTTTTCCATAAATTCAACGCCTTATTATACAATAGGCTTTGTGTGAGATGATTTTGCCCAACTGTAGGCTAATGTAAGTGTTCTGAGCACAATTAAATAGGCTAGGTTAAGCCATGATGTTGGGTAGGTTAGGTAATAGTATTAAATGCATTTTCCACTTAGGTTTTCAATTTATGATAGGTTTACTGAGACGTAACCCCATTGTAAATCAAGGGAGATCTGTAGTCCTTCTTCATTTTGCAGATGAATACACTGAAACTGAGACAATCTGAGTTATGACCCCAGGTGTCTGTTCCACTTTTGCCAACTAACTGCTAAATCCGTGCTCTCCCCCCTCAGTGTCACAGGGAAACAGACTCTAGCAGTGAGGCTGCCCATCCAAAGTAGCTGCTATAACAAAATTATTGCCTTTATTATCTCTTAAACTTTGCCTTTCAAGTGCCTGCTTTATTTAGCAAGACTTGTATGCTTTTAAGCAAATAATAATGTCGATAACAAATGCAGAAATAATGTGTTTTATATTGAAAGCCTAATCTTTTAAAACAAATTACCTCAGATCAACAATTATTTTCAACAATTTCCCAAGACTTGAACAGGTTTTAAATTGGAAAACTTTTTCTGTACAGACATTGCACTGCTACCTCACCAGAATGCTTCAGAATTTTTTGCAGCAAGTAAAATGCTCACAAATTATCATCTCAACTTACTTAGGGCCTTACACAGTAAGGAAGTATGTTTCCTTAACAGAGGAAAAGATTGAGAGTTCCAGGGGTCAGATTTCTTCAACACTTAGCCAAGGTGACAGATAGGGCTGGGAAGAACTAAATGTTGACTAGAAATCATTATCCTTGATTTGGGTTCTTAGAAATCATGACCAAGTTTGGATATACGCAAAATATTAAAATAAGTAGCTTCATGACTACCAAACCTTAGATGTATACCTTGATGATTCTACCCATGTCATTTTCCACATTCTCAGACCCTGAATATATAGTCACAAACATCCAAATCTTAATTTTGGGACCAGAAATTAATTTCAGTTAAGTATACTCAGTATAAATCATCATCTTACTTTCTTAGTTGAATCCACCCTTACGTAAAGTATATGCTCAGTGAATCATTTGTCAAGTGAGTGAAAAACTGAAGTTCAAGTTTTGTTTATTGTAAGTAGGCTCCACACCAAGCATAGAACCCAACATGGGGCTTGAACTCATGACCCTGAAATCAAGACCTGAACTGAGATCAAGAGTCAGATGTTTAACTGACGACTGAGCCACCCAGACTGCCTGAAATTCAAATATTTCTTAATGGGGGAACTTACTCTCCTACATAAAACAAAATATCTTGCTTTATTTTGATTTGTTTATTTTTGTTATTTTATTTTAATTCCAGTGTAGTTAACATAGTGTTAAATTAGTTTCAGGTGTACAATATAATGATTCAGCAATTCCATATATCACTAAGTACTCATTAGTGTACTCTTAATCCCCATCACCTATTTCATCCATCCCCCCACCCATCTCCCCTCTGGTAACCATCTGTTTGTTCTCTATAGTTAAGAGTCTGTTTTCTGGTTTATCTTTTTTTCCTTTGTTCATTTGTTTTGTTTCTTAAATTCCAAATGAGTGAAAAAAAATCATAGGGTATTTGTCTTTCTCTGATTTATTTTGCTAGTGTTATATTCTCTAGATCCATCCATGTTGCAAATGGCAAGATTTCATTCTTTTTTTATGGATGAATAATATTCCCTTGTGTGTATGCATATACATACACACACCACATCTTCTTTATCCCTTCATCTATCGATGGACATGGGCTGCTTCCATATTTTGGCTATTATAAATAATGCTGTAATAAACATAGTAGTGTACATATCCTTCTGAATGAGTGTTTTCATATTCTTTGGGAAAATACGCAGTAGTGTGATTACTGGATCATATGGTAGACCTATTTTTAACTTTTTGAAGAACTTCCATACTGTTTTCCACAGTGGCTGCACCAGTTTGCACTCCCAACAACAGTGCCGAGGGTTCCTTTTCCTCCACATCTTCACCAACACTTGTTGTTTCTTGTCTTCTTAATTTTAGCCAGTCTAACAGGTGTGAGGTGATATCCCATTGTGGCTTATTTTTTTAAAGCAATCAAATAGTACATAAGGGTATGTGGTGAAAAGAAACTTTCATAGTCATCCCTACACCTTTCCACATATCAGAGACAATCATGTTTAGCCACTTCTGGCTGTGTTTTCCTGTCCTCAATAATTGTACTATTAATATGTTAACTTTCAGCTTATTACCTTTGGACCTTGTCTACTAACTTCCTGTTATGGTAGAAGAGGCTTGAACTCTCTTCCCTCCCATCCCCCTTCCTCCACCTTAGTACAGTGATCTCTGCAACCTCAAACAACATCTTTAAATTCTGCCTTTTGTTCATCAATTATAGAAGGTCTCTCCGGATGCCCTCTTCTGTCCAATCTAATATCTTCCCTCATTCCCTTCCACCTCCCTTCCTCCATCAACTATAACGTTACACTGGCATTTACTTTTTCTCTTGTAATCATTTAAAATGTTTTTGTATAATTTATCTGTTAGTGTATTTAAAAGTTGAGTACCAGGAAACTAGGTTTCCATTAGTATGACTATGTAGCTATTTTTTCCTAAAGCTTCAAGCAGTATACAAACATTACATTTCCTTCTGTATAGGTCAATACCTTGGGCTCCCAGGTCTCTCCTGCACAGTTCAAGTAAGAGTTTTATTACTTTTGCTTTAAGTTTCAATGGATTTTTCTTTTTGTAATTTACCAACGGTATTTATCAGAACCTTGAGTTCTTCTAAGCTCTAGTTCATTCTATCACTTATGTCAAACCCCTTTATCTCAGACATCTCCCTCCTAGAATCTACTAAAAGGTTTATAGTGAATATTAATGAAAACATGAAGAGAGATTAGCACCATATCTGACACTACTAGTTAACCATCAGTGTTATTATTTATATTATTAATATAATAGCATTATTAGTAGTACAATAATGCTATTAAATTCTCAGGGGACAGAAGGTACATTAAAGCTCATTTTTCTCATTTACTATTATATCTGTTACCTGGCACAGCCTAGTTGATAAATAAATAACTGGTGCATATTTTGTAATGATCTTCAAGAATTTTTTAAAGTTGTTTAGTTGTCTGAATATTTAACATTGCACATAATCAGCAGGATCTTTAGTATAATAAAACTGCAAATGAATGTTATTTTTTTAAATTTATCTATATTTTTGAAAATCACGGGAAAATAGATTTCAATGTGCTCTCAAATTTTTAATGTATCTGCTCAAACTAACTCATCCATAAGGCCACATGATGAAAAGAAATAATTTCCTATACACTTATAGTGAATAGGTCTTTATATAGACTACAATGTATTCGCCACTCTGTCCTATTGGATTAAAGCAAGTTAAACTTGTTACATGCTAGCAATTTTATGAGTACCATGCATGAGATTAACAATAATTCAGAATTTTTCTTTTGGTCTGTAAGTTGCTTCCTGCTCTGTAGAAAAATTGCAGGTTCTGAATTCTTCCATAGTTGTTGTTTTGTTTTTTTTTATGCTCTTTTTTTTATTATGTTACATTAATCACCATACATTACATCATTAGTTTTTGATGTAGTGTTCCATGATTCATTGTTTGCGTGTAACAACCAGTGCTCCATTCAGTACGTGCCCTCTTTAATACCCATCACCAGGCTAACCCATCCCCCCACTCCCCTCCCCTCTAGAACCCTCAGTTTGTTTCTCAGAGTCCATAGTCTCTCATGGTTTGTCTCCCCCTCCTATTCCGCCCCTTCATTTTTCCCTTCCTGCTATCTTCCATAGTTTTTCAGAGTAATTTCAGGATGTGAGCTTTTAAAATGTTTAAATATCAATTTTCAAGGAAGTGAATAAAAAAATAATGTATTTTATGATAGTCACAACTGTTACAACTTTTAATTAATAATTAAACTAATTAATAATTGTAGATTCTCATGTAATTGTAAGAAGTAATATAGGGAGCTCCATTAAGCCCTTTGCCAGTTTCTGCAATGGTAACATCTTGCATAACTCCATTGTGATATCACAATCAGGAAATTGACACCCATACAATCTGCTGAACTTATTCTGATTTCGCTGGTTCTAAATGCACTCCTGTGTTTGTGTGCGTGCACATAGTTTACCATTATGTGCAGAGTCTTGTAACCATCACCAGAGGCAAGATAGAAAGCGTAACCATCACTTGCTATTGTTTTTTAACTTTAGATTTTTTTATCACTAAGATTTAAAAGAAAAAATTGAGTTTCCTAGAAGCTTTCCTGTCTTTTACAGATAAGATCCAACCAATCCCAAACATGGCTGTAAGTATTCTTGGTTTCCCTCAAATGTTGGTAAAATACATCTTTCTAATTCAACCAGAATTTGTCAGCAACTCTGAAAACTCCAATGAGCTTTGGGGGAAAATATCTGACAAGGATATTTCTAGCTTTTGATCTTTTCTTTAATGAGATACTGGAATAGCTGTCTTAACATGAAATGTATTCCATTGCCTTACTTTTCCAGGTAACCTTTTGAGCACCAGGTATCCCTCCCATACTCCTCAGGACTCTTTATCCTCACCCCAAGGCAAGCAAAACTGAAAGAGAAATTAAAGAAACATCATGATGGTGCTGGTCTGCATGAAAACACCATGATTATCTTTTTCTAATCAGATGGGAGTAATTTTCTTGCTCTCCAACTGACTAATTTTCTCCACTCTCCCCCCTCCCCCCAATCAGGTATCTAGCTGTTAAATGTTTACAGATTAATTTGCATGAAATGGTCCCTTAGCAACAATCACTCACAGGATCAAATTCCTTTGCTCTTAGATTCAGACTTTTTTTTTCTGATGATACACTTGTTTTTTTAAATAAAGATTTAAAGTTGAAAATAAAACTCAAATCCCAGAATGCAGCCTACATAAGCCCATAGCTTTTAAAATCAATTTAAAAGACCATGGCTTTTAGACTGATACAAAGTGTTTTCAAGCCCCAGAATATTTTTATGTGTTTTAGATCACATCTATACACAAGAAAAATTTGTATCAGGCTGATTAGTTTAAAAAATGCAGTTTCAGTCTGCTGTTGAAGTCAAGTCAATAGGTCACCAGACTTTGCTGTCTACCTCTCTACAACTCTGACTTCTACGCCCTGTAAGCTGAAGTAATTGATGCCAAGAGTGATAAGGAATGGCAATAATGAAAGGTTCATGGTGTAACAAGACTGGCCTTTTTTGGCACAATTGATTGATTTGATGATTTTGTCAAATCAAAGACAGTTTAAAGAATTAGCTTCCAATTCTGTCAAATGATTATTACCTTGCTAACTTGATTTATCAGTTGGTTTTAGTCCCAAATTATAGCCGGTTGAGAGGTTGTAGAGGATTCTAATGCAAAGGTAAACCGCGACTTCCCATATACAGAAGAGGGCAAACTATGGACCATTTTTCTTAGTAAGGAAGAGATGACTGGAGGTGGGAGGTGGCAGAGATTCCCAAACTGTCCTCTTCTCTAACCAGGGAGGCAGTGGCTTTTCAGCTGTAGGATCTGTGAAACGGGTCAGTAAATCCCCAACTACCAGGTCTTTGCCACAGTTTTGTTGTTGTTGTTCTACCTGGTTCTCAGAAAGCTCAAGGTTAAAGGAAAACTGTTTTTCAATTATTTAGTTGCAGAAATCTGGTGTCAGGACCCTAGTGACCTAAGCTGTTATGCCTTCACCAACCCGAAGGGCGAGACTTTACCTAGATCAACTGTGTTATCGCAACACCGCAAGTTGCTCTAGGCAACTGAAGGGAGGGAGTATTAAACCTGGTATTATTCAACATCATCATACCAGTCATCCTGGATGTTTGCAATGGACTTGGGACTTCCCCAGACCCTTTGTCAGATAGGCAGAAAAAGATTATCATCTCCATTTTACAGATCATCAATATAATATTTGTATTGGGGTCCTCCAGCAAACAGAACCCATAGGATACATCTATCTATACAGATATAGATAGATAGAGAAGACAGAGACAGAGACAGAAAAAAAGGGAGAAAGGGAGAGAGAGAATGAGAAAATGAGTAAGGAGGTCTGGGATAACTGATGGTTTAGTTTTAGTCCAAGCCCAAAGACCTGAGAACCAAGAGAGCCCATGGTATAGTTCCAGACCAAAGCCTGACATGCTTGAGACCCAGGAAGAACGGATATTTCAGTTTGGGCCCAAAGGCAGGAAAAAGAGGATATCCCAGTTAAAAGGCAGTCGGGTAGTGGGAATCCTCATTCACTCTGGAGTGGGGAGGGGGTCAGCGTTTTTGTTCTATTCAGGCCTTTGACTGATTGGATGGGGCCCAGCTGCATTGGGAGGGTAATCTGCTTTTCTCAGTCTACTGATTTAATCTCATCCCAAAACACACAGAATAACGTTTGACCAAATATTTGGATACCCATAGTCCAGTCAAAGTCAACACAAAAAAATAACCATCACAATGTGTCAACTAATCTTATTGTGGTAATCATTTCACAATGTATGTATATCAAATCATCACGTCATACACCTTAAATTTACATAAGGTTATATATTAATTATATCTTAATAAAGCTGGAAGAATTAATCATCACAATATTATTTCAACATGTGCATGAAACACACGCCATCCAGAAACATCTGCATTCCCTGCAGTCTATTTTGTCAACTTCATATTTAGTGACAGTAAACCTGGGTTGACAGAGAGGCCAGCAGAGGATTTGCATGAATATTTTGCTTATTTGTGATATATGGTACCACATTCCTGTGGGAAATATTGTTTGGCATAATCCGCAGTGCTACCATCTTTCAGATTAATTGTTCTGACCTTGGTCTACAAGCATAAACAGAAATGTATTTCAGATAACGTTAGTTCCCATCATAATTATATTCTGTGCACATTCAGGTAGAGAGGAGTTAAGGAGCATCTGTGTTTGCCAGCGGGAGCAAGAAACCTTGAACCAAAAACAAATGCATAAATCTCATCTTAGGTAGGATGCTAGCTATAAGACGAACACTGACCATGGACAGGGAGATGTGCAACTGCAAATCTTTATCTCAGCCAAAACTACAGGATCCAGAAGATAACATTAATGATAAATTACCATAATCTTGTGCCTATAAAATGAATCTTCTGAACTGGCTTGAAAACCTTTGTGTGATTACATCTATTAGAGACTGGGTATGATAAACACCTTTTAATATATTTTAAAATTTGCTCCAGGCTTGCCAGTGTTTAAAAAAGCAACAACTGTCAAATGACTATGTGTTGACAGTACTCTGAATCACACTGCATTCATCAAAGCTAATTCTATTGGAGAAATTTATGAAATTATGACAATATGGTGATTGATAATAGTAAAGAAACTTAGGGTCCTAAAAGTAACTTTGCAATTTATAAACATTTGGTTTACAAATATTTACCCAACCTGCTATATATGAAAAAATCAATCTGTATCTGTTTTTTTTAATTGTGCATGTTTATTTTAAAATATGTGTTAAAATAATGTAAATTGGGGAGGGGGTGACCATGTTCCAGTTTCAAAGAAGGAAATGGAGTAACTGGGATGATTGGAGAAATAATCTTTCCTTTAGCAGAGAAAATACTCACAGGGTTTGATAAAACCAAGACAATCCATCCACAATGAAGCTCATTTTTCATTTTGCTTTGACCATGCATGGGGGCAAGAAAAGGTGGGGAAAGAGAGAGAGAAGAGCAAGAGAGGGAGGGAGGGAGGAAGAAGTTGGAAGGAAGGAAGGAAGGGAGGGAGGGGTGGGGGAGGAAGGGAGGTTGGTTGTGTCTGTCCAAGACATGGAACAGAACCACAGGCAGCAGCCTTGTTTTCCCTTGCAAGGTACTTCTAGAAGCAAAAAGCAAATCAAAATCATCTCTCAGAAGCTAAACAGATAGATTTAAAAGTTTTGAATCTACCCTGAAGTAGGAAGTAGCTGCAGCACCTGTAACAAGATTCATTGCAAAGGATGAGAAGCAAAAGGAAGAGTCAAGTGGCATTTTGCACAGACATAAAATTAATTAGGTGAGAAAAGTAAAAATTATTCTTATGGGTAAGAATAAAAGTCAATATGGGCGCCTGGGTGGCTCAGTTGGTTGAGCGGCTGCCTTCGGCTCAGGTCATGATCCTGGAGTCCCGGGATCGAGTCCCGCATCGGGCTCCCTGCTCAGCAGGGAGTCTGCTTCTCCCTCTCCCACTCCCCCCTCTTGTGCTCTCTCTCTCTCTCAAATAAATAAATAAAATCTTTAAAAAAAAAAAAAAGAGTAAAAGTCAATATTTAGCTAAGCAATTATTAATAGCATCTGATTCAGTGGGTATATATGCCATCATTGTATTTAGCTATTCTTTAAAATGCACTTCACACCAAATCCTTCTGTTCATTACTGTAAATGAATATATTATCCACTGCTATTTTGCTAGCTATGCTTTTAATAAGCATAACTAAAACATTTGACTTCATTTCTCAGTTATATTGAGTAATCTATGCATCAACATCCAAAGTATCAGCCTTTACCTAATGTCAGCTTCTGAAAAAGCAGACAAGACTGCTAGGGGGCAAAAACTATTTCTATTGAGCCATTTTTCATTTCCAAAGCTGCAAAATTTATTAGTCAGAATATTTTAAGTTACATATGAATTAAACCTAGCCAACACCAGCTTAAGTAAAGGGAAATTGAGCCATATAACTAGGAAGCCCAAAAGTGAAATTCAGGTATGGCTAGATCAAGGAGTTCAATGACCCTCTTTCCATATTTTGCTCCATTCCTTGCTGCTCTTTGCATATTGGCCTCATCCTCTCTTTCAACAAATGGACTCTGTATGGGAAGATAGATGGCTCGCTGGTCTATTTTAACAGCTTATAATCTAAAAGGATGTGTTTCTCTTTCTTAACATCTATGTATAAAATATCATGGAAAGGTTATTATTGACCCTGTTAAAAACAGGTGTCCATTGAACTGTTAATGCGAAAAGAAATCCCATATTTAGAGGAGCCTAGGGCATAATTCCTGTTGTCAAGAACTGGATGAGACACTGATTGACATGTTGTGATGCATGCTTAAAACATGGGGCCATCTCCCATTAGAAAAAAAGGTATGGGAAAGCCAAAACCATAGATTTCCACTGCTTTAAGTGGCCCAAAATGTCCATGAGACATACTAATTTATATTTTTTCTCACTTGACTCCAGAATCTTGTGTTTTATAATAGACATCTCCAATTCCAACATATTGTACATAGCCACCACTTATTCAAAGCACCATATTAAGCATTACAAAGTTATAAAAAAAAAAGAGAAAATAATTCTTCCAGTGACCTTCTAACCTATAAAGCTCTTATGGGAAAAAAAAAAAAAAGAAAACATGAAAATGCATTTTGAAAAAAAAACAGTTATAAAATTATAATGAAAACTCCTTTCAGCACATATTTTATATCATACTCCACAAAACAACTCAAAGATCTTACACAAATACAGGATAGTTCTCATGTATAAGTAAGCATTTACTTATTTTCTTTATTTATTGACTTAATCATTTCTCTTCCCTGAGGTTACATTTGGCAAATTAACACACCAGGACACTAAATAGGACTGAGGTGATCTTAAAGAATTTAGATAACTTTCAATTTGCCCAAAACCCAAGTTTGCCCAAAGATGACCTAATTAAGAAGGTTTTAAAACACTCCCAAGAGAAGGCTCGTGTTGCCCCTGAATAGAAAGCTGTGATACAGTATTTCTGTTAAACATTATCTATTGCCCTGTTTTTCTACATACATGCTTAAGCGGTAGAAAAAATCTGTGCAAGAATATCTAAGAACAAGGACATCAAGGGAGGAATTCAAACATCTTGCCTCAACATAGACTCTATTTAACATCATGCTTACTGTGCCTTCCTTCTTTCATTAGCCTCTGGATTATAGATTTTTTTAATGTGACTATTGGTCAATAAATCAATAAGTTCCTGGAGTGCATTACATCTATCTGTCACTCTATATGTTTCTATAAATTGCTTTTTTTTTCTTTCAGACTTGAAAGAGAAGACAGTCATGCCAGAAATAAAAGTATCATCAGGAGAAAATGTTTGGACTATAAGCCATTCTGCATCATTGGAAAAAATATCGAAGTAAACATACTACACAGGGAGGAGTCCTGCCGAGCCATCCAGAACAACTTTTACCAAAATATAATTACAGGGGCTGTAAATATATTTGCTTTAATGGCTGGTACTACACCTACAATTATAAGCACTCCATTTACCTGATGCACCTCTGAACAAATAAAGCAATAAAGGGCTTTGAAATACTGGACAGCAGAGGGTGTTTCTCATTGGTTCTCAGTGAGTTACACCCATGACGACAATCTCAGTGATAGAGAGGCCATTAGCCTCATGCTCTCTATGGTGATTCCACACCTGAAGTGCCACTGACTTCTCCAGACATACCCATCACTCTTGTTGTTTTGCTTTTTCTGACCGAATGGGTCATTTTTACTACTTTTTCAAACTTGAGGTACCAAAGGATGATGGAAACAGTAACCAGAAATGTTCTTTAATCAAAAAACTTTCTATCTAGAGTTTTATATACAGAGGAGAAATCTGAAGGATAAATACCCTCACTTAGCCTTCTCACTAATCATAGATTTTAGTATAAATGAAGAGGTCACGTCAGATATAAGACAGTAAGCAGGTTCAAAACTGCAAACCTGGGGCCTAAAGGAAATTAAGTTAGTACAAAAATGTAGAAAATGCAGAGTAAAATATCACAAGTCCACGATCCCTTCCCTGAAAGTCAAATGAGTTTTAGAATTCAGAATTTTTCCAATTTGAAAAAGATAGCATAGTGTCCACACCATGTATTTCATAACCCCCCCACCTGGTTGTGGCACAGTACCCATAATCAAACACTCCAATAATCTGCGGTGAAATTTAGGAATATTCCAAGAGGGTCGAATAAAGGCTCAGGATACATGCATCAATTCACTTCAGGCTTTTCCCACCAAATATCTTTGCAGAAAACTTAGGAAAAAATAATCTTTATTTTCAGAGCTGTTTTGAGATACAAAAAAAAAAAAAAAGGAATATTGTAGCTTCATAGATCTGGCTGCTTCTTTTGCACAGACCTGTCTCCTCAGCCTTTCTTTCTCCTTTGCTAGTAGACTCTGCCCAGACCTGCCCAATTCTGAGCCTTGCATACAGCCCAGGCTCAACCTGAGAATCCTGCTGTAAGTGTACATACTTCCGGAAGGAGTCTTTAAGTGCTTAAACCCACAAAAGCATGCCTGTTATCATTTGCATTAAATTCCTCTACCACTCTTGGATTAATTCCGTTCAAAGAACCACTTACCATGAGAGTAAATATGTTTTGTGATAAGGCTGTTGAACATCCAGAATGCAAAAATATGTTTTAGATCAACTGTGATATGTAGTGAAGTCACAGCCAATTAACCAAATTACTCAGAAGATTTTATTTAAGGATTGTTTGGGGTAAGAAAGAGACATTCTATAGTCCAAACTCAAATGCTCCTACCTTAGTCTGTTCAGGTTGCTATATCAAAATAGCACAGACGGGTGGCTTATAAACAACAGAAATTTATTTCTCACAGTTCTGGAGGTTCTGGAAGTCCGATGCTAGTGTGTCAGCCCCGTCTGTAGAGGACTCTTCCTGGCCACAGACTTGTGGTTGCGTACTCACACGGTGGAAGGGTCTAGACAGCTCTGTGGAGTGTCTTTTATAAGGGCACCAATCCCATTCAAGAAAGCTCCACCCTCAAGGCCCTCCCCAGGCTCACTTCCTAAAAACATCATCTTTGGGGGTTAGGATTTCAATATATGCGTTTGAGGGGGACACAACATTCAGACCATAGCAGTTGCCATCAAATATCATACCTAGTCAGTATTCTTATTTATGGTATACTTAGTACTTGTTGACATAAAGAGTTGGGAGGGCAATGCTAAAAAACACATATTTATGCAATTAAATTAGCTAATTCAATTCCATGCACATAGAAACGAAAGAGGGAAGGAGAAATAGCAAGTTAAATAATGCAGGTGAATCTTGTCACCATTTTACTCAGTCGTGAATGACCTAGCGTGATCATGAGATAAGAGGGACCTGCTCTAGCCTACTGGGTCTGGATTCCATGAGCCCACATCACGCACACGTGCTCTGTGCCTATTCTAGTATTCTGCTATATGTTTTTGTTTGTTTTGTATCATACGGCCCCTAAAAATAAGTCAGATGCTTCATCTGGAGCTCACTTCAAGAAACAAGAAAGAAAATGAGCTGCATAAAACTAATTTGGGTTGGGGTGCGCGGGTGGCTCAGTCAGTTAAGTGTCTGCCTTTGGCTTAGGTCATGATCTCAGGGGCCTGGGATTGAGTGGCAGGCTCCCTGCTCAGCCCAGAGCCTTCTTCTCCCTTTCTCTCTCCCTCTGCTCCTCCCCCTTGCTTGTGCTCTCCTGCACTGTCTCTCAAATAAATAAAATCTTTAAAAAAAAAAAAAAACTTATTCATGTTACTCTGATACTACACCTTATGGGACATTTCAAGAGCAACTCTTGACTATGATTTTCACTGTGTGCTCTTATTTTATAATCCAATCTCTGAGAAAAGTGCAATTTGACTGCATATGTAAGTCATTCAAGGCATTAATGAACATTCATTATTAGCAGATGACTTTGTTTAAGGACGGACTAGGATAAGAAACAAGCATGCTGTAGGCTAAACTCAAATATACGGATGATTCAGAAAAAGAAAGCAGAAGACAAGCACATACATTTTTAAATTCACTGCTTCCCTTTGCACACAGCCTAGAGATTTATATGGAAATGCAGACTCATCTCCAAATTGCCATACCCTTTAAGACTACTGAGTCTTGAGGATAATACTACAAAAATCAAGAAATCTGCTAATGAGATAATTGCTGCGTTTTTACGGGTTATTCTCGGATCACAGATCATCTGTATCCATCATCTCCTACTCTATTGTGTGACAGTTCATGGATGTGTCATAATGATACTAATATTCCTTTATACAAACTTAATGTTAAAATTTGAATAATATAGAAGCTACTAATTTCCTTCTCAACTCTTATTAAAGAACATTGGTCAGAGCTTTTGTGGTTATTCTATTTTGGAATTTTTCTTTAAAAAAAAATTTTCACTGAGATTTCTCATTTGTTATTTATATCGAACAAGCATAGAATTAGCCCTTTTATTCCAGTTTCCTCCTGTGTAAATCAAAACAGTAGATTAAATATTTAAGATCCTATCTGACCCTAATGGTATATGAATTTATGAACCAATGTATTGAAAAAGAACTTGAGAGCCTGTGACCTATGCTATACAAGTACCTTCAAATGCATATCAATGTAACATTACATGTTGGGCTTCGTAGATGGGATAGTTGAAATCGAGGCCTTAACTCTCCAAATCAACAGCAAAAAGGCCTGCTCTGACAATTTTTAGAATTTCCCTTAAGAAAGAACATTATTGAGCTTCCTTCACTACCTCAATTCCCAGCCAAGTAGGACTCTGAACCCATTTAAAAAATGTTAAGATGTATGAAAAACACTAGTAGAGTCAGGACACTTGCATTTGAGATCTATCTCTGCCATTTTCCAGCTCTACAGCCTTAAGCAAGTCACTGAATTTCTCCAAGTCTTAATTTTCTCCAGTTATAAAATGGGAATAACCATTTCTATTTATCTATCAACTTACTGTAGATGTGAGGGCATTTTGTAAACACGATCAATCCTAAGTCCTACTCAAATGGGAGTAAAAATTAAAACTCCTGTGCACCCCTCCCCCAGGAAATTCTTTCTCCCAGGAGATATTAGGAACCTCGACTTAAATGAAAAATTTCAGAAACATGAAAACCAGCGCTCAATGTAAGCTTCCTTCGAATGTGCATCCCCTGTGCATAACTCCTCAGCTTAGGCCTAACAAGGGGGTGGTCCCAGTGGTGGGTTTATGTGTACACAGTTGATACCTTATTTCCTTCTGATGGCTGGTGACAAATTTAGAACATTTTTATTGTTCAGTGAAAGGAACAGACAAGAAATATAGAAGCAGTTCATCCCCTTGCCTTCCAAAGGAAACTTCTTTAAATTTAAAGGCCTCCAGAGAAGAAAATGCCATTATGTACTCTAGGGCTACTTTCTAACGTGTAATACCTTCTACTACCAGGAGATTCTCTCCTCTATTGTCTAACCTAACCAGAATCTTCCTTGCTTCTATGTCTTCCATCCATATAAGATGTTGGGAACTATTAGGAAAATTTAAAACCTTAAATAAAGCTACAAAACATTTGCCGGTGAAAGAAAATAAATGAAAAATAAGGCTAATTTGAAAATATATTATTTAATTTGTGTTATTGGAAACCCAACAATTAATAGGGCTTGGAACTAAAAATTTAGAAAAAGATCCATATATGGTGAAAGAAGATGGGTTAAGTTTTTTAAGCCTGAAATTTCTGACACATCTCAGCAGATAGGTTTCTAACCAGGAGCCCAATTTCTCATAAAGCATTATGGTACTAATTTCCACTTATTACAAAACAGCTTTTTTGCCTGTATGACATTGCCTCTTGGACCCCATACATGACTTTAATTAAGATCTAACTTATTCATGACTATAATTCAGATCTAACAACCAGTCTAGTCAGATCAGGGTAATTAGTCCCAGAGGGTATTTTCAGAGAGCTCATTTTTCTTTTCATCTTTATATTTTGGCAAACAACTTGGGGTACTGGTTCATTTGAGGAATTCTATAATTCAGAGAGCTCAAAAATGTGGGAGTGAATTAGCTAAATAAATTATTTTAAAGAGATTCTTACATAGGGCTCGTATGCTGGTTAATTTGGTTTGTGTGCCTTTATTGTGGTCCAGAACAGAAACAATAAGGATGATTAACCAACATCAAGCTAATAAACTTTTAACAGCATGTTACCAAGTTTATTAGAAAATTTAAAGACAAGAATTTAACCCTTCCATATCACATACCCACTTGAATTTCAGCGGATCTGAAAGCATTTATAGCCTACTTATTTCTATTTTTTTTGCTGTTGTAGTAGTTATTGAGAACTCTATTAAGAACGTATATATTCAGTCAACTGGAAAGATAAAACATCTTATATTGGCCAGGGTGAGATAAAGCAAAGCTATTTTCTCATTGAAAGTATTGCTACTATAGTGTTCTTTTTTTAAACTGTCGTTGCCTGATGCTATAGGACAGCCAACCCTATTCTTACTCTTCACCATACTTGAAGCCACCTCAACATTATAAAAATCTCTTTCTTCCCATTTGTCCCTCCCCATTACCCTTATTTTGTAACACATTATCACCTCAATTCTAAATATTATAGCCAAAAACCCAGAGCCTGAAGGGCTTTTAGAATACAGCTTATTAAATTCTTAGCCTAACATCCAGCTTAGCCCATGTTTAGTTCAATATATTCTAAAGAGCAAGGCATGGAACCAAGAATAATTTTAAAATTCAGAATTACTCAACAATATGCAATGCATGCTGTTTGGTCTATACCTGGTAGTCAAAAATTATTTAACCTTTCCAATCATTTCTAAGAAAAAAACATGAGTAATGCCATGTGCTAAATTAATCCAACAGATGGCCATTCAGTCGATGGTTAATGTTGATGACCACAACCAAAAGTATAGGACAATATGTACCTTCCCATCCAAAACCCTGTAGTGCAAATGGAATAAGACTGGAACATTGGGCTGTAAATCAAGAGACCAAAATTACCACCTCAGAACTTCTTACCTGTAAGAAGGCATTAAGCAGATGGGTATTAAAGAGGGCACGTACTGCATGGAGCACTGGGTGTTATACACAAACAATGAATCATGGAACACTACATCAAAAACTAATGATGTAATGTATGGTGATTAACATAACATAACTAAAAAAAAAAGCAGAGCTGGTAGTCATTGAAATGGAAAGAGAGGTAAACGTTAAGTCTTAAAAACCTAGGTTTGAATTCTAGCTCCATTATATTAGTAGCTACAAAACCTCAGAAGTATTACTTACTTTTTGAGTCTTCTATGCTTCAAAGTGAAATGGAAATAGTGATTCCAACCTCACAGGACTGTGAACCTATGAGGATTAACTAAAATAAAATTGTGTATGCTCATTTAGGAAGAAGAACACCTGAAATAAAGTAGATTCTTTTATCTTTACTTCTTTTCCCCCCCTCCTCTTTCCCTTTCTTTCTTTTTTTCTTCCTTTCTTTCTTTTCTTCCTTCCTTCCTTCTTTCCTTCCTTCCTTCCTTCTTTCTTTCTTTCCTTCCTTCTTTCCTTCCTTCCTTCCCTCCTTCCTTCCTTGCTTCCTTCCTTCCCCCCAAGTGGATCTCAAAGAGGGATATTTCTCCTCTAAACTGCTAGCTATGAATGTGGATTACAGATGTTGTCTCTGAATAGAAAAGTTGGAGGAAGAGCCTCCTTTCTCAATCCCCCCAATTTTTTTCCTTTTCACCAATTCCTCTTTCTCCATCAAATTAATTTTAAGATTAATAATAGCTGTTATAGCTGACCTAAATGACAGTAAGGAATTGATGCCAAATTACTTAAAATGTATCAAAACATTATTGTAACAGCCAAAGGTATGTCTCTACCTGGACCAGAGAGAGAAAAGAGCATGTTCTAAAGCTTAACATGAAGAGGCAAGGATATTCAAGGAGCAGTGGGGGATCCAGAGTGACAAGAGAGGAGACAAGTGGCACTGTGTAGTAAGGAGGAGTGGCTGGGGATGAATGAGACTGAACTGGTAGCTCAGACCAGGTAGAGGAGTGTGTTCTATGTTTCATAAAGTCAAGGTTTCCTCTGTATTCACTAGATCTGTTTTAACCAGTGGTCCCCAGCAATAACATCAATTATATCTAATACACAAATCTCTCTTTTATTCTGGTCCCACTCAGAGATGAATTTAGTTACAAAAGTTCCAAAAGAACCTTATCGTAGACGTCTATAAGACAGCCCACATCATGAGGAACTTGTAGAAGTTATCATATTATAGAAGGAGGGCAAATTATTCCAATGTGAATAAACATACATCTGAAAAATCATGATCTATCCCATCACAGCATCATGATGATTGGATTATTTTATTAGGACAAAATTGGGAAATTAATTGTACTTCTATCTTAATTTTTCGAAAAAAAAAAGCAGTAAAAAGTCATGAAATTTCATCAGAAGGAAGGGAGTTTTATTTTGTGTTTAATTGTTGGAAACTCCTACTAAAACTTGAATCTATGAAGGAAGAGGCAATCTTAATGTCACACTGAACAAACTCAACTACTCAGATCCAGCTTATATTTCTAGCCACTTCTCCCTGCAGTCCTCCTTCTTCACAAACCCCCACACCTACAATCCCATAAACTCAGACACTGCATTACTCACAGATTACTGAACCGATCTCACCTTGTCTTACTTTCAAGCCTTTGCACTTGCTACTTCCTCTGCCTAGAATATTTCCCTCTACCTTATATACCTGGCCAAGGATCAGCTGTCAATTTTGTTTGAGTCATTCTTTTATAAAAGTTTTGTCAAGGTATATGTGAATGAGATAAATGTAAAATAACTGGTTGGATGTCCTGGGTCACAAGTTGGAAAAAGATACTTATGGGAAAGGTAGTGGGGTCTGAGGTAACATGGAAATCAGTGACTTTTCATGATTATGAAGTCTAGATGCAGAACCCAAATACTTATGGGGCATCTGCCATATTCATTGATGCCAGTGCTCAAATGCTTAAGCCTCTCATTACAGAATCTCCCTGGTTCTACTTTTGCCCTTTCCACTTAAAACTGGACTTAGTTACTCACTTTTTCATAGATGGATCTCTGCTTTTGCTTCTTCCAAGTACAAGCCTGGTTCTTAAGCTCAGATGTCATTGACCATCTTTTCATCAAGTCCAAGGCCACTATTTTCCTAGATCAAGAAACTGAAGCCCAGAAATCTGCAATGACTTGCTCAAAGCCATATGATCACATACATACCAAATCAGGACCATGTTGTAGACCTCCTGACAATGAGGTCAGCATATTTTCCTCCCCTAGAATTTCAAAAAGTATGTTTCTATGAAACACTAGCTTCTTGGGGTGTTGATAGTGCTTAATACATTAGTTCCATGATCAACTATGTTTGGGAAATTCTGAATTTAACAGTTAAGCTGATTTATTTACTGGGAAATCTTCAGTATACTAACGGGTATTATTTAATAAATATAACAATGTGTCCAAATTCTACTTGACTGAAAATAATAATTAGCAGTGGAAAATTTAGTAAGCATTTTATAAAAATAGTAGAGCACATTGGTTAGAACAATGTGCTTGCATTTAAATGTCAAATGTTACTATCAGGTATGACTTTGTCAAGTAATTTCATCTCTCTCTGCTTCAATTTATCTGGAAAATCAAAATATAACATATATTATATAATACATAATAAAATTATAATAGCACCGGCCTCAGAGAGTTGTATAAGGACCACATGTGTTATATACGTAAAGCCCTTAGAGCAATGTCTGGCACAAAAGAAGGGTCCAATAATGGTTAGCTCTTATTAGAGGAGATAGATTACACTGCAATCCAGGCAGCAAATATCTTAATAAACCTCAATTAGTATTTTATTATCTCCTAAAGGCCTTCTTTGGTTTGTCCACCATGGCTTTTTCCATGATTCTTTCTACACAGTATTCAGATATAGCCCCTGCTCTTTTCCCGTCCTTTTTATGTAGAGTTGTTTCTTTGTTCTGCATAAAACTTGGGTGCCAGCCAAACCACCCTTCTACCCTGAGTTAATTTCTTCACAGCTTCTTTTTAAGAAAGCAGGATCTCCCTTCCTCAGCACCACACAGTAGAATTCTCCTACAATTAAGAAGAGAACTCTTTTCTTGGCATACATAAAAAGTCTTTTCTTTCTTAACATCCTTAAAGGGCCAGTCTTTGGGAAATAGTGACTTGCAGGCACATTCTTCATACTTAAAATCTGTAATTTACATTCATATTTCTAGGGCTTGTTCCACTTTGAGACTGTTAGAATTCATGTAACACAACTTAGATGGCTGTAACAAAGAGCCTCAAAACTGTATCAGCTTAAGTAAGATAGGAATTGGCTTCCCTCTCATCTGCAGGTCTGTTTAGGCAATTCATGGTTGTTAGGGAACATCAGTGGAGCTGGGAAACCAGGCTGCTTTTATCTTTTGTTCTGCTCCTCTTTAAAACTTAGCTTCCACCTCTTAGCCCATGATGGCTGCTCTTTTCCCACCATCATATCTACATCTCAGCCAGCAGAAAAGAAGGAAAAGGCAAGGGGAAGATGGCACACATGTTCTCCATAAGGGCATGACCCAGACATGACACAAATCATAAGTCTGAAGGACACACTTACTTCATGAGTCAACTAGGACATATTTAGCCATGTGGTTATGTGCTAGCCAAAAGTTCTATTGCCTTTAAGGAAAAAAAGAAAAATGGCTGTCAGATGCCAAACGGCAGGCTCTGCCATGTCTGGTTGAAGTGAAACTGATAATTACATGACTGACAGTCCCTATGGACAAGACTCCCACAACAAAAATCTCCCCTCCCCTACTTTCCACTCTAAACTTTGGCTAATTCCCTCAGCCAAAATATTCTAAGCAGTCCTTAAAATGAAATAGAGGTATTATTTGAAGAGCTGAAGTGAGGATAGGTTTCTAAAAGGAAGGAAGGAAGAAAGCATACAAAAAAGAATGGAGGTGCATTTTCAAGGTTTTGTAAGCACTTGAATTTAATCAATTTTGTAATTATTAAAATTTAAATAATTTTATGAAATACAATCACTTGAAGTTTTAAAGATAGATGGCTTCCTGGTCTTGGAATATATGCCTCCTCTGTCTGCATCTACTTGTTTGGCTAAAGCATTTTGATCTATTGTGAGTGGCAAGATGAAATTAGTTTCTATTCTTTGTTTCTACCATTTCTTAAATAATTTCTGCTGTATGGCATTTGTTTTATATTTTTATTGTTAATAATAATAGTTAACATTTTCAGCACTTCTGCTTAACTTCCCTCTCCTAAAAGTCTAGTGATGTATATATCATTGTTGTCCCCATTTCACAGATTTAAAAAAATTGGGACTAGCAAGCAATATATATAGCCAGGATGCCAGCCCATGTAATCAACTCCCTGTAGACACCAAGCCTTAAAAGTCTGTGCAATATTTTTATCAAGCTAGCAATCTCTTTATGAAAAACAAAACAAACAAAAAACAGAGCAGGTGATCAAACATTCCATGCAAACAACCACTGCAGAAGAAACAAGAGATTGTTTAAAATAACAGAAAAACTAAAGACATGACTTAAAAAAAAAAAGTAGGGTTATCACTTTAGTGTTTCTAATTCCAGGATTTTAGTGATTCCTCACAAAGACCGTGACCAGACCACTTCTTTTACCAGACAGAAATGAAAGTAGAAAATACAAAATATTTTCGGTAAGGAATAGCCTGGAGTTAAATTATTTAGAACAGACAAATGATAATGTGCGTAGTTTTAACTAATCATTTTCCAAGGGTAGATAACAGAGATGGAGAGAAATTCCCAATCCATCTTCTTATTTAAAATGTGTGCTGCATTACACAGCCCTAGATGAACAGGAGAATGTGAGCTGGGACTGGGCACTGAGCACTGGGGAGGCTGGGAGAGGTCGCTTGCTTGCCTTGAGCGTTCAGATGCTGCGAGAAATGTGCCGGCGGGAATTGTAACCAGAAGCTTAGAGCTCAGCGCCCGGCTGCCGCTGCCCTAGGCTGTGCATGCATTTCTATGCTGATTTACTAGGTGGCGATATAATCTTAGAAATAAGTATCCACGTGCGGGTGCAAAAATTGCAGCTCTCCATTTTCCCGCTGATGCTTTTTTCATTCCCAGTATTACTTTGCTTTCAGTTTTGCCCTCTTTACTGAAATTTTGTGTCATCTGAAAAACTATTAAACCATACAAACTGGCTTGAGGAAGAAAAGTTCAAAATCCCTCCGTGCCACCATCTGAATACAGGTGTTGCTACTGCCAGCTCCTGAGGGCTGGCTAACCTTCGTATTTCTTTCTTATATATCTGTGCATCTGGCATTCTCTTTCTTACTGAGGTATTAGAGAAGTAAACTCTTTCTCTCATGTATATATTTCTCCACACTCCAAGAGATAGGTCTCCTTATGGCCAATAAAAAAAAGCAATTCACCATCAAATAAATATTTTTGTAAGTCTAAATTCCTCACCCCTACTCCCTCCGCTTATCCTATCTTCTTGCATCTACCTCCAAACCCAAAGTGCATAGCAATTCTGGAAGACTTTATAAATTCTCAATAAGTAAATATCAGTGAAAGTGCTTTATAAGCAGCTAAAAAGCATAAAAACACTACTAGCTCCTATTAGTCTCTAATATCCATTTCTAATATCCAGGGCCAAAGTGGGAAATAACTCATTTTGAACTGGGGACAATGAGAAGCTTCCTCCTTCCCTTGGTACTTTTAGTTATCCTGAGAAAATACCATCCTACTGGCCCAGCACTGATAACCCAGAAAATGCCACCACTACAAGGTCATATAATTTACCCACTAACATTAGATTTGATGGGGCAGCAAACAGATGGCATTTCTGGAAGTACCAGAGCAACACAATCAAGGCATGGCTTGTGGAAGATTAGCCTGGCAATGAAAATGGGAGGGATTAGAAAGGGAAACAGATTAAGCCCAGAAACGAGATAGAAATGCAAGGAGATAATTTTAGGCTCCAGGAGAGGAAGGTCTGGGGCGAGCAAAGTGGCAGTGAGAATGCATTAACAAAAATAAGCACCTTATAAGCTAGTTATTATAATCCCCACCTCCTCCATGAGGACACCGAGGCCTGGAAAAGTTAAGAGATTTCCTAGGGCAATTCTCTCCCCATTCATTAGTGCGCAGGTAAATTTTAATACAGCACAATAACCACATGTCTCTACATTTTTTTCTGTCAGAGCAACCAAAGACAAGCATTGCTATATTAATAATTGCTTGGGACTCAGTTCTATTTATTATATAGCTGCTGCATGCAACAGGGAAATAGGAAAACAACACATAGCATTCGCTATGGAACACCACCTGCTTCATCTATCTAAGAATTTATAAAATACTTCATCGGTCATAAAGTGCTTTCTTCATAAGTCTTTAACATTTAGTTGCTTCTAAGCACTACTGAAGCAGGTGTCAACCATAAGAGGATGGACATACTGGCCAGGCCACTAAGAACTGGATAAGCAAATTACTTATCCTCATCCTTCTGGTCCAAGCTCTGGCCACTAACAAAATTCAAAGAACATGGACCATCAATTAATCTTCTAAGCTGGTCCATGCAATGTCCCATCCAACCAGACAGGTCCCTTAGAGTTGTGCTGGTCCACGGTTCAAGAAGCAGAAGTAGAAAGCAGATCTTTTCACTCCTTTCCCAGGATTGTTTCCATGGAGTGTCCAGTTTCCTGCTGGTGACCCAAAGATGTCAGTGACATGTAGGGAGCAAATTAAGATCTGCTCAACAGAGACCCCAAAAAGAGTTATGCACTGATGGTAAAAGTCTGCAAGTAGTCTATTACTTAGTAATAGGCATCTATCTTCAAACAACATCATTATTTAGCTCATTTACTTGAAATAAAATGCTGGATATAATTGTAGTTAGGACCATCACTGTTACTTAAGAAAATAGGGGCTTAAATAGTCTTATATTGTAGATATTTCCTTTTTAGGACATCTGTCATCTCATGAATCATTTCTTTTCAGGCTTCTTCTTCCTTTAAGTAAGACGAACACTTCTGTGGATCATGTTCTTTTTTTTTTTTTTTTTTTTTTTTTTTAGTGGGAAGAATAAAACAGGGGCAAGAAATATAATGGGAGTTTGGAAAATGTAAATATTTATACCCTGAGGAGAATTAAGTCAATTCGATATGGTAATGTTTTCAATGAAATGCTAATAAGCAAATGACTGTGTAATCTCACATTCTCCTGTGACAATCATTTGACAAATCTCAAAGTCGGCTCTGTGATTTGATACAAAGGGGCAAACCTTCAAGGGCTGTTTTCCTTTGGTGGCTGCTTAATTTTGGACTGCAAAAAAAGGACACTTGGTGAAAGCAAATACTGTATTACAGTTGAATTATGGCTACACTGACTAATTGCAGTTTCGCTCCCTAAAAACCTGTGTGGGTTGGCAGAGCCATGATGAGGCATTGTTTGTAAGAGGAGAGAAGCAGCTGTGGGGAATTGGGCTGCAGAGGACTCATTGACTTCAGTGCCAGCCTTAAGATTTGTGAGGTCAGGAGACTAGAGTAAAATATGAAGCTGCCTGACAGCAAAGCTGTTTAAAACTGACCTTGCTCACCTTTGAGAATAACCAAGGAACTGATTGTTCCACTGCAGTCTACAACTGCCAACCATGAAGAGACTCAACGTCAGGTTGGCCGGAGCAGTCACCACCAGGGAGAGTTTGTGCATAGCCATGCAAGTAAAATTGGAAAATTCACCCACCCACAGCAGAGTTCTTCCTTCACTGAGTACCACAATATTTGTATAAACTTGCTGCTTTTTCCAATATACCTAACCTATCACTAGCTATTCTATTTGCAAGAAAGCCTTTCCTTTAGCAAGAGGGTGAGAGAGGGTGATTATAGCCAGTCATGGTTCCCTGACTGATAATGTTGTTCTGTCCACAGGGTGGCCTAGATTAGAACAGAACATCAAGAAGGAGGAAACAGGATTTTTTTTAAAGCCTCTGACAAATGAGGAAATGAAAAAAAGAAAATGTATCCTGTTTTCTTCCCAGGGATAATGAGGCAAAAATATCTCTTCTGAGGGAGCCCAGAAAGGTCAAATAAATTACAAATTTAAAAGCTAGATTGGACCTCTGGGCTATAATGGACCTATTCTAACCAATTCTCTCACTACACAAATAAAGAAAACTGGGGTTCAGAAAGCTATGTGAATTTGCTCAAGGTCAGACTATATACTATATTATTCAGTGTTCTCCAGGAAAACAGAACCAACAGGGATGTATAGATAGATAAATAGATGATAGATAGATAGAAATATTTATTATTATAAGGGAGGTAGAGCTACAGAAAGAGATAGAGAGATTTAACATAAGTAATTGGCACACACCATTATGGAGCCCGATAAGTCCCAAGATCTGTAGTTAGCAAGCTGGAGACAGAGGAGAGCGAAGGGTGTACTTCCAGTGGGAATGTTGGTTGGCTCTAGAACCAAGAAGAGCTGATGTTTCTGTTCAAGACTGAAGGCAGGGGAAAAACCATGTCCTAGCCCCAAGAAATTCCCTCCTACTTGAAGCAGGCTCAGCCTTTTTTTCTATTCAGGCCTTCAACTGATTAGATGGGGCCCGCCCATTTTACTCTGTCTACTCATTCAAATACTAATCTTTTTCAAAAACACCCTCACTGACACGCCAAGAATAATGTTTCACAAAATGCCTGGGCACCCTGTGGCCCAGTCAAGTTGACATGTTAGATTAAACATCACCCACAGCTCACTGGGAAAAGATTCCAGCCTTGACCAGCTCTCCTGATTTCTAGTCCAATTCTCTTTACACTATGCCACATTGCCAATTCAAAATGAAATTATGTGCAAGGCATTTGTATAAGGCTCATTGGTTCATTTTAATCAAGTCAAGATCCCTTGGGATGAATTATGTGGGACATTGTTCACTGTACTGATATTTAGATTAGAAAAATAATAATTATTGAATTGTATTTGAAGTTCTCAGGAACCCAAAACAATGTGCTTGGAAGAGTCATTCCTCACAGATAATCAGTGTTCTATCAACAGTGTCAGGGTTGGGGTAGAGTGTATCCTCTGCCTGAGTACCCATAACTTCCTAGAGTAGAGTTTATAAAACTAGTACTAAAGAGAGAGGTCTCTCTCAAACACTGTCCACTTCCACCACCACACACCCTTAAGATCTGTAAAATTCACCCAAACAGATCACATTATGTCTATTTTTCTAAAGAGGCTATCAGTTGGTTTTCATAAAACAAAATCATTCATTTAATAATTTTCCTGGAAAATGTACTAGCAAACTTCACCTCTGGGTTCTCATAATCTATTGTCTGATTATATAAGACCAGGAATTTGGTGGCGCCTGGGTGGCTCAGTCGTTAAGCGTCTGCCTTCGGCTCAGGTCATGATCCCGGAGTCCTGGGATCGAGCCCCGCATCGGGCTCCCTGCTCTGCGGGAAGCCTGCTTCTCCCTCTCCCACTCCCCCTGCTTGTGTTCTCTCTCTCGCTGTGTATCTCTCTCTGTCAAATAAATAAACAAAATCTTTAAAAAAAAAAAAAAAAAAAAAAGACCAGGAATTTGGGGATGAAAGATACAAGCCAAAAGATGAATCTATAGCATGTGTGCCCATGTGCATTTTCCCCACTAAAAGAGAGGAGATGGGCTTAATAACAAGGAAACCTCACAAAACAATAGTCACAAGAAAAGGGCGAATTCTAATTTTTCCCTAGAATGATTCAATAATGACAAAATGGGTGTTTTTTATTTCCCTAAATTCATGAGACTCATGTCCTCTACATTGGAATATATATGGAATAAAAGTGGAAAAATAAGGGCGATTCCATTATTGTTCAGAATTCTGTTATTCGTGTATTGAATGGGGCTCATCTAGTCTCATTTTCTGTGTGCTGTGAGAACTAAGCCTACATGAGTATTTCTCCAAATGAGAAAGCAAAAACAATTATATCATTTCTATTTTATTTCAGCTTACTTAATAAAGGAGAAACAAGAGAGTTTAAAATTAATTGCAAGAGCCAGACTAGTATTGGGCAAGTTAATGAGGCACTTTTATGAGCTGTAATTTTTATTTATTTATTTGTCCAATTAATTATTTATTATATGCATTGGATATGGCCAGTGTATAATAGCCTTCTGGGTGCATTTAATGCTGTAATTACCCTAAAATGAGCCCTGCCCTTACAACTTGTAACCTAATCAGACTCAGGAAAGCAGAACATTCACATATGGAGTAAATGGAATTTGCTGAGCTCTCTCTCAAAGTGAGATTTCAAAGAAAGTTATTTTCACCCAACAAGAGGCTGTGATGATTTCTGTGTCTATTAATCAATGTGTCAATAAATAATTAATTACCTATCATGTATAAGACACTGTGGTAAGCAAAATGAGATTACAAGAGCACATGACATACTGTATATCCTAAAGCATATCTAGCCATGACCACCTACTATGTGCCAGGCACACTACATATAGCCTCTTTCAAAGCTTTACATTAATTCAACAATGAAGACATTATCATCCCCATTCCCTCCTCCTACAGACCAGAAAGCTGATTTAGTAGCTTGAATGGTACGTATCAACAGTTTCCCTGTTAGCTGTAGCACCAGCCAGACATAATATGTGGTTCCCATTCTCGGTGATATTTAAAAAATTCATTAACTTGCTTATGTGCTGATAAAATAAAATTAGTACTTTTTAATATTGTTTTTATTAGGTGAAATTCCCATAACATAAAACTAACCACTTTAAAGTGTAAAAGTCAGTGGAATTTAGTACCTTCAGAATGATGACAAATTTATATTTTAAATTGTCTAGCTTGCTGATGTTTTAGGAAGAAGACTCACTGACCTGAGAGTCCAAAGTTCTGCTTTTAGTTCACACTCGTCCAAACCAAATCTGTGACCTTGGCTAGGTTGTTAAACATCTCTAGAACTGACGTATCTTTCTGTAGAATGGTCAATGATTTTCACTGTTTGAATTAAAATCACCTTGAGAAGTGTTTAAAAATATCTGGCATTGTTCCATTCCCAGAGCCTAATTTCAGTAGACTTAGCATGTGGATTTTTAACAAGTCAAGTTTAAGAACTAAGAGACAATTATCTTAGATTATTTTAGATAATTTCTAAGATTCTTTCATAACCTTATATCTTATGATTCTGAGAGCCATGATTTCATAGTACAAAGCCAGAGTTACAAAAAAAAAAAAAAAAAAAAAATGCTCCTTAAAAAAAAAAGTCTCAAATTGAATAGAGGGGCATTAGATTTAAGACTTGTGTAAAGCTATCTGACATTTTTTTTTAACGATTAAAATTATTTGGAAAGTTATATACAAAGTAGATGTCTTTAGTCAACCAAAAAACAAAGGGCTCATGTCATTTGTATTTATCAAATATCCATACTAATTCCTTTCTCAGCTACTTCCTTCCTTGATCTCCATTTGCCATTTATAGCTTAAGTTCAAACGGAACATTCAAATTGTTGATTTCTGGCCAATGCAGCACTTAAATGGCCTACTATTACTTAATTTAACATCCATTCAAAATAGCCACTCTCTGCTATATATCCACTCTATTTTCATGCTTCTGAGGTGTCTGATGGGTCAATACTGTTGGTTCCACTGAGTGAGTATAAATTTGTACAAGTTGATTCTAAATAGTTTATATTTCTATCAGCCACACCAATGTGAAAACGATTTCTTGACAAATAAGAAATATGAATGTGGAGCTGAACATTGTGAGAAATGAATTCAAGTCATGATGACTTTATTTTCCTAAGATCTAGTCTTACTGGGCAACAATATTCTTGGTATATTACTTTCTACCAAAGCTCATTTCTGGTATATATGAGAATGGTTTTTTTCCCAGTCCATTTCATAACAGATGTCATAAATTTTGCATTTCCTATTAGTCCATCTTCCCTATTCAGGAATCTCCCAGTGAAGATTGTTGTTCTCAACCTTTTTAAAAAATACAATGCAATCTTTTTAAAAATGCTGCACAATGGACTTAAGTATTCTTCCCTGATTATCAGGCCTTTCCTGATCTTATTAGAAGATATCACTGCACACCATTTCAATAACAGGTGTCTGTCTTGTTTTATGATGTCTTGGAAAAGAATAAGACCCTCCTCTCTCACCCTTAACTCACTCCCCACCCACACACACATACACAAAGCCCTAAATCCTTGAAAGTCTTCTTCCTCCTTTGATGAGCTTATGATTGCTTTTAATATTTCACTGGGACAAAGGAGAGGGAAAGAGGAGTGAGAGTTTGTACTGAAGGGCTGTGGATCCTAAGATACTTTGCTTAATTCAGCTCTGTATTCCCACCCAGCCTGCCCTACAGGATTTTCCATTTCTGTTTAATCATCTGGCCCAGCCCACCTGTTCTTACCATCACTGAGACCCTGAGATCAGCCCTAACAAATCCCAAACTCCCACAGAAGTCACCATTCCCTTTGTCCATCAGATTTCTTCCTCTGTTAAAAGCACCTGCTGTGTTAATCATCCCCTTTCCATCCCAAGATGTGCATTTGCCAAATAACAGCCAATGGTGTTTTCAAGCAGGAGTAGAAAAAAGTACACAACACATGAGAAATAGCCACAACTAAACCAGATCCTCCTGGACAGCTTAAGAGTTTCCCAGCAGTAAAATGATCTCCAAAATTCAAGCCATCCAGGGAAACAGACAGGTGGTAGCCCTATAATAATTTCTGTTGTAGTAAATGTGATTAACTCATTGTTTATTTATTTGATAACAGCTAATAATTACATAAAATATGGCGATAGTAACCAGAGGTCAGAAATTCAAAGTCCATACCAGTTACATGTACAACATTCATAATGTGAGTAAGGAAACTTTCAGGTCTAAGTATCAAAGATAAGCTAAAGACCAAAAACGATATCCACAACCATAAGCAAACCCACTCCCTAGGTAAACTCAACCCTCTCACTTGCTAACATTTCTGAGGGAAACAGAAGGTCTCCATTTAACAAATAAGCCTTTAGGAAATGAAATTCCTTACCAAGCCAGGTTGTCAGATAAGAATTTCTTATGCTTGAAGAACAGAACTTGTTTGAAATGCCTCCAATCTGGTAATTTGCTGAATACACAAGCTCTAGTCCAAGAGTTCATCCACTTTTTAAGCAAGGTTGGGGAGGACATGCTATCCAGAGAGCATGTAACAAGTCTTCCAGGCTGAAAAATACCTGGTACTTTTAAGAACCCAGGTCAATGTGGCTGGAGTGAAGTGAGTGAAGGAAGAGTAACTAGAGTTGAAAATGGAGGGGGAGGCCAGATCTATATCCCTGTTCACAGCTGAAGAGATTTAAGGGTCCATTCCAAAGGGAAATCACTCTAGTGGGTTTATATTCTCTGGTTGCTGTGTATAGAATGAACCAGAGGACAGAAATAGGAGAAGCTTGAAGGCAAATTGGCATGCTGTGACTACCCAGTGTAGCCTGGTCTTGTAGATAACTCTCATGTAAACAACACGAACACAATCAGAGAAGAGTGGCCATGGCTTGATTGTTGGAATGCAGAAAGGAAGGACAACCAAGGAAGAAAAATGCATAATTATGTTTTACTAACAAGATCATCCCATAATAGATTCATGGTAAAGAAGTATAAGAACAGCAGAGGGCTCTTTTCTAAGAGTGCCAGAAATATAACTCAGATCTAATGTGGTTTCAAGTTTTTGAGCACTTTCCTCTATTTGGGGCTCCCTTCCATCCTTGCCATACATTGTACTTTAAAGTTTTAACTATTGGTCTAAGTCTGGTGTTATCCTCTTCTTTCTGGCAAAGGTCACAGTCTAGCCATTTGACTAGTCAATGGCTCATTAAGCCATTTAATGAGTGGTTTATTTATTTCTTCCAACTCCTGATAGGGATGGAAGTCCATCCAGTACTCATTTATAGGAATACTCCCCAAAAAGTCACTTGAAGTTTCAATGCCCCTGAAGAGCACTATTTATCAAAGTATTTGCCCAACTCCCTGGTAAACCTCTGAGGGTTATCAAAGAAACTATGGAAGCCAAATTCTAACAGTTGGAGATAAAGAACCCGCCTGCATCTGATTCACACTATAAGGATCTGAGGTTTAAACTGAAGCCTATTCCCAGAGGTGGTTCCCAAAGAAGGGCAACTGTAAAAGGAGGATTTGCAGACCTAGTCCACCCACACTCAGGTAAGGACTGATGGGGTCCAGGCACCAGTGACTATGGTAAATGGTGAGACAGTTTAGGGTTATCTGAGTGTGAGACAGAGTGTTTTCAGGAGGAAAATTTTCTGGCTTTGGTTAGACATGACTCTATTGGAGAGGGTGCTGGCAACTGTGGAATTACCTTGCGATTTAGCGTTATGTACTTCCTCAATAAAAGTAATTTATCATCCTGTAACCACTCTTCAACTTTACACTCTCCCACACCCCATCACACACATATACATGCATACATACTTGAACGCACACCAAGATTTGAACAAGGCAACCAAAAATCTAACACTGAGGCTGATGGCAAGCTAAGACAAGATAATCAAAACAAAGTAGAAAAAAAATGTCTTAGGAACAAATAACACAGTATGCTTGGATGAACCTGCCTTATGTAGACTTTTCCAAAATGTATATTTTCAGACAGATGCTTTTTTTCTCATTGTTCAATAATAAAGGGAAAGATAGGAAGAGATAAAAATGGCTTACAGGGTGAGGACATAGTGCTAGAAAATGTGGGTGGCTCAGTTGCATATCTTGCATACCTCCAAACCTCAACAGAAACCATACTTTTTTTTCCACCTGACATAGTCTCCAATTCCCTGCATACCCACCAAACCAAGACATAAATTAGATGCCAGAATCCTCAATATATACTAATTTTCTGATTAAATTCATGAGTAATAAATAATTTGAATATACATTTGGATCGGCTAGTTTTTCACCATGATGGATAAAATTATTTATTTCCCTTTGGTGAGTCAAAGGCATACAGTTACTTAACAGCCTTGCCTGAATCTACTTCCAAAAACATTCACTGTAAGTCTTATTTCAAAAGCTCTAGTGTTTTCCTTCCTTAACCAAGCTATAAAATCTGGCTCTGTCTTGTTTAATGCATCCCCTCATCTCATTACCATATCCTGTTCATATAAACAGTATAAATAAA
The DNA here is from genome assembly GCF_004348235.1 of Phoca vitulina. NCBI lineage: Eukaryota > Metazoa > Chordata > Mammalia > Carnivora > Phocidae > Phoca > Phoca vitulina. Next base: position 27,070,774 of record NW_022589711.1, on the reverse strand, counting down.
AATTTAAAAAGAAGGGAACATTACATTCATGGCTTAAACTTGTGTAAGTTTTTACTTAAACATAGCCAATTAATAAGTATTAAATGAATATGCTATGCCTTGCTTATGTTTGCAAACATAATTCTTTTTAAAATTTTGTGCAAGTAGGTAAATAGTTTATGTGACAGCTTCTATCCTAAGTTCTAATTATTCTGTATGAAGATAGGTATGTAATAATGAGCCACCTTCAACTCCTGAACAGGAAATTGCAAGTGCTTTGTTCCTTAGTAGTGATACATTCAGCAATCATTAACCACCTTAACTCTTTGTTCCATAAGCAGTAATAAAACTAGTATTCTTTTAAGAGCTAAGACCATAGACATTTTGCCTAAGATTATGAGTGAAATCGTTCTCAGGATAAGCATTTAAAGTATGTGGAGTGTTTAAGATTTTAATCAAGCACAGCTCTGGACCACAGTGCATGGGATATGAAATATTGATGAAATCTTAGTTGATGAACGAGCACACTTAATGATACATTCCATTCCTATTTAGTTGATTAACTAAAATCTGAGACATTTGAAGTAAACAAAAACAAAAAGGTGGGGCCTATATTATACAAACTTTCAGATAACATTTCCCTTTTGATGGATATGGGAAAGAAAAAAAAAGTAAGAAGTACACTTAATCTTTGTATCTTAAGCAAAACAGCAGGTACCAGGGTCTAAATTCCTTAAAAAAAAAAAACTAACAAGATTTAGGTTTTCATATTCATATTGAATAAATTCTCTTAAATCAGTCTTCATTTCTCTCAACCCTTTATTCCTTTATTGCCAGTATTAGGACTCTTGTTGTGGAAAGTGATAGAACCAGGTTAAACTAACTCAAGGAATATCAGGAGTGTTTGTTGGTCAACTCCAGCAATGGCACTTAACCAACACACCACTGAAATATACAGATGCTGGAACAGTTAGTCAGATCACTGACCACAATAAGGAATTTCTCTCTCTCTCCTTGTCTATTTTCCTCTCCCTCTCCCCACATTTATGAATGCTGGTTTAATGATTCTTCTTCCTCACTGTGCATGGCAGAAAACCTAGGCACCCACAATTTCCAGGTTTAAATATCTTACAAGTACCATTATAGAGACTGACTTATTCTACTTAAAACTAAAAATTCCTGACGTTCCGCTATGCCCACACCTTTGTGTCATTAACTCTCCTCTGATTGTCCTATTTCAACTGTTACAGGTTTCCTATTGTGACCTTGACTGATAAAAACATGCAATCAAGAATCACCATGTATTTCAATGCCATAACAGTGGAAAACACATTCAAGAAAGAGAATAACTTGACCTGAGTTAAGAACAGTTAATAGAATTCCATGATGTAGGGCTCCATGGAAACACTACATCAAAAACTAATTATGTAATGTATGGTGATTAACATAACAGAAAGAAAGAAAGAAAGAAAGAAAGAAAGAAAGAAAGAAAGAAAGAAAGAAAGAGAAAGAAAGAAAAAAAAAAGAATAGTTAATAGAGCAAGGAAAACAGGATTTTAAAATATATCCTTGGAGACTTGTGCAAAAATACTGCAATCTAAGTAAAGGGGACTTTTGCTTCCAGATATGATGAAGTAACTAATACTAATTACTCCCTTCTGTCAAAAATAATTTGTCCATTTACTGGACAAAATGTATGAGGCCACTACTTTTAGGCATTAGATAACAGGGAGTGCAATACTACAAACCTTGAGTGAAGGGAAAGCTCATGAGATGAGTCCCATGATCACCCCAGTTTTCAGCCTGGAGATATTTCCTGAACTTGGCACAGTGAGCTGGAATTCAGAGAGAATATGGAGGTCCTATTGAACTGAGAAGGTAGACATCAGGGTTTAGGGTAGCTGAAGTAGCTGGAACCCAAGGGCCTGGCCATCAGACAGGAAGAGCTGTGCAGGGAACAGGCAGAATTCTGGGGGATCAAGGCAAGTCTTCATTAAGGGATGAGCTGTACATGTGCAAGGCAAACTTTATCAGACTTACCAGAAAACAGCTAGGTAGCATTTAGAGCTCAACATTAGAGGTTGAACAGGGCTGGAAGTGGGAGTCTGCTCCAAGCAGAGAGAAAAGAACTTTTTTTTTTTTTAAACAATGAACTTTTATTATTTCATGGTGTCTGTGTGTCAGGGGTCTGGGTGTGGCTTAGCTGAGTGCTTCTGGCTGAGTCTTGAAGTTTGTTTGTTTGTTTTTTAATTTTATTTTATTATGTTATGATAGTCACCATAACTTTTAAATACTGGAAGTATCACAGGGATCCAGTTAAGACATTTTAAGTTTTAGTATGAACTACTCTAGACCTGTCCAAAGAAACCAAGAGCCAAGCCCTGCCAAGAGCCTCAGGGAACATATAATTTGGAGGAATTTTAATTTTGACAAGTTTGAGTGTCTTGGCAAACACCTTATGCTTTTGCTTGATCTGTATTGAGCAAGTGGAAGCCATGCTTACACAAGCTAAAGGTATTTCATGAATGATTATTTTTTTTTACTAGAACAAAAGTCAAGACACTTAGAAGATAACAGAATCCATATTCTCTACAATGTATTATCTAAATTGTCTGGAATGCAGAATAAATTATAAGATATGCAAAGAAATAAGAAAATGTGATCCATAGTCATGCAAAAAAGTAGACAACAGAAACCAGCCCTGTGATAGGCTTAATGTCATCTTTAGCAAATGAAGTTGTTAGAGGAACTACTGTAGAAGCCAAAGGAAAGATAAGGGAAAAAATTTAAATATGGTATTTATGAGCAAGCTGAAAAGTATCCTTAGCAAAAAAATGGAAACATAAAATAATAAAAGGACTGAATGGAAATTCTAAAACTGGAAAGTAAGTGAACTTAGAAAAGAAAATCACTGAAAGGACTTTCAGCAGATTGGAGATCATTGAAGAAGAACTCAGTAAATTTGATGATAGGTCAATAGAAATTACCCAATCTGAAGAATAGCAAGAAAATTGAAGAAAACTGAAGAGAGCAATAGTGACCTGTTAGATGACAGGAAAATTGTCTTAACATGAATGTCCTAGAAGTAGAAGACATTGTGAATGTAGCAAAGAAGTATTTAAGGAAATAGTGGCCAAATTTTTCTCAATTTTGATGAAAAACATTGACTTATAAACCTATAAGCTCAGAAAATGCCATATAGGGTAAATACAAAGAAAATATCTAAGTACATCAGGGCTGAACTACTAAAAAGCAAATATAAGGAGAAACTTTTGAAAAATGGAGAAAAGAGGCACATTACTTGCAGGGGGAAAACAATGAACTGACAGCTGATAATGACACAAATTATACCTGATTACTCATGAGAAATAATGGAAACTAGAAGACAGAAGAAAATATTTGAAGTGCTAAAAGAAAAAAAAAATTGTCACCCCAAAATTATGTATCCAGTGGAAATATGTTTCAGAAACAAGAATGAAATAAAGACATGTCCAAATAAATTAAATCTGATGGAATTCATTACCAGCAGGACTTCACTACAAGAAATGTAAAAGGATGTTCTTTAGAATGCAGGAAAATAATGGCAGGTGGAAACTCAGATCTATTGGGAGGAACACAGAGCACTGGAAATGGAGGAGATAGGGGTAAATATAAAATAGTACTTTTTTTTCTTGTCATAAATTCCTTAAAAGGCAACTGACTCTGAGGCAAAAATAACATTGTAAGGTGGTGTTTATAACATTTGCTGAAAAAAACAATGTGAAGATAATAGTAGAGAAATGGAGTGATGGGTAAATGGAATTGTACTGTTATAAGTTTATTATATTTATCAAGTGGGAAGTAGGAAGTATCAGGGATGAAGTAAAAAGTGGGAAATAGGAAGTCATGCAATGTTAACTTTACACAGACTTTGGTAAGTTAAGCTGCACATTGTTAGGCCTAGAGAGACAAAAACAACAACAAAACTAAAGACGTATAGTGAAAAAAGAATAGGAATAGATACAATAAAATTTAATACTAAAAAAGTATTGAATTAACCTCAAAGAAGGTAGGAAGGGAATAAAGGGAGGGAAAAAAACAAAAGGAACAAATGGAGAAGAAATGGCAAAATGATAGACATAAGCCCAACCACATTAAGAGTAAATTGACTAAACACTCCAATTAAGAGGTTGGAGGTATCAGTCTGGATAAACAGCAAGACCCAACTGGGCGATAAAATTAGTCTCAAAAGAATTCAAAATATAACTTGTCTGTTCCCTGACCATTAAAATCAAAACAATGAAATATATAGAAAACTACCCCCAATTTATTTGGAACTTAATTAGTATGCTTCTAAATAACATTTAAATCAAAACAGAAATCACAAGAGATTTTAAAGAAAATTTCAAATTGAAGAAAAATGAAAACATTATATGTCAACTGAAGAAGCATTTAGAAGGAAATTCATAGTTTTAAATGCCTCTATTAGAAAAGGAAGATGTAAAATAATCTAATAGTTCACATTTAAAAAGCTAGAAAAATAAGCAAATTGAAATTAATTAAATAAGAGGAAAGACGTAAAGAACAGAACTCAAATAAGTAGAAAACAAACCAAAAAAGAATATGTAATAAGTAAAAAGTTAGCTTTTAGCAAATAGTAATAAAATTGATAAACCTTTTACAACGTTAATAAGGAAAAAAGAAACAAGAAGTATCAATATCAAGAATAAAAACAAGGATATCACTTTAGATATTATAGGCATTAAACAGCTAAGTGAATATTATGAACAATTTTATAACAATAAGTTTGATCATTTATTTTTTATTTTTTTTTAAATGTTTTATTTATTTATTCATGAGAGTCAGAGAGAGAGAGAGAGAGAGGAAGAGGCAGAGGGAGAAGCAGGGTCCCCGCCTAGCAGGGAGCCCGATGCGGGACTCGATTCCAGGACCCTGAGATCATGACCTGAGCTGAAGGCAGACGCTTAACCATCTGAGCCACCCAGGCGCCCCACGTTTGATCATTTAGATTGAATAGAAAATTACTTGAAAGACACAATTTACCAAAATTGAAATAAGAAAAAAGAGTGAATCTGAATAACCCTATAATTATTTTTAAAAATTTTTTACAAATGAAATTTGTAATAAAACAAATCTTTCCCCAAGTAAAACTTCAGACCAAGTTGGTTCCACTGGTAAATTTAATCAAACAGTTAAGGAAAAAAATAATACTAATTAATCCAAATTTTTGTTTAAAAAGAGAGGCAGTCATCAAAAAAAAAAAAAAAAATGAAATCTTGCTATTTGCAACGACGTGGATGGAACTAGAAGGTATTACGCTAAGCGAAATAAGTCAACCAGAGAAAGACAATTATCATATGATCTCACTGGTAAGTGGAATTTGACAAACAAGGCAGAGGATCGTAGGGGAAGGGAGGGAAAAATGAAACAAGACGAAACCAGAGAGGGAGACAAACCATAAGAGACTCTTAATCTCAGGAAACAAACTGAGGGTTGCTGGAGTGGAGGGGGGTGGCAGGGATGGGGTGGCTGGGTGATGGACACTGGGGAGGGTATGTACTATGGTGAGGGCTGTGAACTGTGTTAAGACTGATGAATCACAGACCCGTACCCCTGAAACAAATAATACGTTATATATTAATAAAAATAAATAAATAAATAAAAATAAAAATAAATAAATAAAAAGAGAGGCAGAGAAAAAAAAATCCTAACTCATTCTGTGAAGCCAGCATAATCTTGATACCAAAGCCAGAGAGATATTACAAGAAAAGAAAACTACTCCCAATATCATTCATGACATAGACAGAAAAATCTTCAAAAATATTAGAAAAATGAAATTCAGTGATATATGTGAAGGATGATATGAAGATAAAAGAAAATGACAAGGAATGCAAGGTTAGTTTCACATTAAAAAATCAATCAATATCAACTGCCACACTCACTTAAGGAATAAAGAATATATATCGTACGATCATTCTAAAAGTTACAGAGAAAGTATTTGACAAAATCCAAAACCCACTGTTAATAAGCCTCCAAACCTAAAAATAGAAACAAATTTTCTCACCTAATAAAGATCATCCTCCAAAAACCCATCAACTAACATCATAATAATGGTGGAAGACTAAACGTTTTCCCTTAGATTAGGAACAAAGGCTAACAGGATCACTTTTACTGTATTGAAGGTCCTAGCTAGGTGATAAGGCAACCTGTATATGCCATCTTTTCAAAGAAGGCATATATACTGAAAAACAAGAGGCTAAAAAAAAGTTATATTTGTAGACAACTTAATTATCCATATGGAAAATTATTTTTAAAACATATTTAAAAATACTGCATTAACACAATTTTAGAAAGCATGCAGTATAAAAGGTCAATATAAAAAACAAATTGTATCCTGTAGATCAGCAATAAACCTCTGGAACTTAAAATTTAAAAAACTAAATCATCAAAAACGTGAAATATTTGGGATCAGTTTAATGAAATTCATTTAAAACCTCTACAGTGAAAACTTCAAAACATTGCTGAGAGAAAATAAAAAGGCTCTGAACTAGGTAAGAGAAATAACATTCATGAATTAGTCAACTCAATATTGCTAGAATGTCCATTCTCTCTAATTGATCTATAGATTCAGCACAATCCCTAATACAATCCAAACATCCTTTTTTGCAGACACTGACTAGTTGATTCTAAAATTTATATAGAAGTGCAAAGACCTAGAATAAGCAAGACAACTTTGGAAAAGAACGGTGAGATAACTTACTGGATTTCCCTTAACGCTACAGAAATCAAGATTATGGTATTAGCTTAAAGGTAAGCATGTAGATCCATAGACAAGAGTATAGAGTCCCAAAATAAACCTACACATATACATTAATTTATTTCAACAAAGGGGCCAACATGATCTAATAAAATTAAGATATTCTTCTTGGAAAAAGATATTAATCATTTTCTAAGCAGCGGCACCTGGAGATGGAAAGTAAAGGAACCCTTCTCACAGACCCAAGGATTCTGCCGTAAGGACCAATGTGACTCCAAGAGGTTACAGGTAATTGGGCAAAGGTGAGCTTAGTTCTGCACTTGCTCAGCTTCCTGTACTTGATTTAATGTACTGAGTCACTCTATCCCTGTATTTGATTTAAAGTAGCATATTAACATTTTTCTAATTGTTGTGTAGACAATTGGCAGCTAAGTTGCAGTTATATTTTTTTTATATTTTTTAAAGATTTTATTTATTTGAGAGGGAGAGAGAAAGAGAGAGAGACAGAGAGAGAGCGCAAGAGCAGGGGGGAGGGAGAAACAGATTTCCGGCAGAGCAGGGAGCCCCTTGCAGGGCTGGATCCCAGGATGCTTAACTGATGAGCCACTCAGGTGCACCCTGTGTTATATATTTTTTAAAAACCCATACATGGAATGAGCATCATAAAAAGAGGAGTCATTTTTTAAAATCATATGGACTTAGGTTTCACTAGTCTACTTCCTTGTTTTATGATAGAACTTCTTGGCAGAAAAAAATGTTTCCATTAATTAGATCTAACCTGTTTCACTTATGAATGAAGGACCCTTAACAGAAAATTGATTTTTGTTTTATACAATAAATAAGTGCAAATAGAACATATTCTTTTGTAAAATAGATTATCTCTCATCTAAGTTATTTTTAATTGAAAAAGCTCTCTTTGGTGGATTCATTTTTTTTTCATTTCTTAATGAGATTTAGCTTGATTTGAGTAAGAATAAAAAAACTGTATAAATGCCTCATTTGTTCCTGCTCATTTGAATAACAGCCAAAGTAATATTGTCTCAAAGAGACTTTTTTTTTCAAATGTGGTTTATGCAGTAATAAGTTCTAGTCATCGTTACTACAAAACTAAATATCACCAAAATTCATTCATTCCCATTTGACACACAGGATGTGCTCAAGATTTGGAGGCCCTACATCAAACAAATTACATATTCCCTTTATTTCCTGACAAAGTCCATGCAATGTTAACTTTCACTGTATCCTTTTTTGATAGTCTGTCAATTTTTAAAATGACCTTCTTCCCAAAGAACTGAAATATAAAAATAGGACAAAGAAGGAAAAGTCATGTTATCACCAATTGCTTTTTAAATACAAAGGCTATTATTAGTAACAGATGGATTTTTGTTCTGAAGAGTTTCATCTTCCTCTTCTTTCTCCCACCAACACAAAATTAAGCTTTGGTAATTAAATATTTCAGTGAATTTGGGTTGTGACAAAGACCAATTTGGACTTTGGACCATTTAGCATTTATTGTCAATAAGAGATAAATGTGGATGCTTTAGTCTGAACTATGTTAAATGTCTACAAAGCAGTTTCAGGAGATGATTGTAAATCCTCCAATATAACTCATACCCTTTCAATCAGGCAGAATTCCCTCTATTTGTACGATTTCGCCTAATATATAAGAAAAAGCCTCAAACATTTTCATCTTTATTCTCTACTTTGAGCGATTTAATTTTATAATGGTCAAATTTGATTCAATATTCACTCTTCCCATTATTTTACATTTTCCTTTATAAATAGAAAAACATGGAGTAGGGAGGGAAAAAGTACAATATATAGAGAGTCCATTGTATATAAAGTTATTTGCATACTGTTGAAATCAACAGATCTTTGAACTGTGTGTCTCCTGGCTTGCTCCAACTTCACAATCATCACATAAAGGAGATGAGTCATCATTAATGTAATTATTCAAGCAGTAAGAGTGGCAGCAATGACCTTCAGAGAAAAGGAGTCAGCTCTTAAAGTCCCTGAATTCTAAGTTGCAAATAAAACAAACACGCATTGGCATATTAATGGGTACATCGTACAGTAGTTTTTACTTCTCTATAACTGGATTATACTGGCCATTACTTCAGAAGAATTTCCCAACTGGAGGGAACATATTGCAAAAGAATGTCAGTGGGAATCATGCATGTACTTTAGAAAAAAATTCTGCCCCAGAGCATGCTCTTAAAATGACAAATGACCAGAATCTGAAATCCTTCCTTTGCCATGATGATAAAAAGCACCACACTGAGTGCTAAAGGGTTCTTATGCACTGTTGAGCCAATCTTTTCAGTTGCCAGTCTTTATAAATGTCTTCTTCTCCCCTTTAATCTGTCCCTGGTTCTGCTGGCTAGTAAAAGTGGAATCATATGTGGTTTGTGACTGCAGGGGGCTTGCTGGGCCTATGAGAGAGCCCTCTCCATCCCTGGTCTTTGTCTCCATTTGAGAGTTCCTTACTACTGGCCTGAATATAAGGTTATCTAATTATAGGTTGCTATAGTAAAGTGTGTTTTTTCCCCAGTATTTAATCACCAAAGTTGCTTAAACAGCAACCAATATAATATGGTGGTGGTTGTATCTTTTATAGCACAATTGAATGTTCTGGGAATCTGTGAATCCTTATGCAAGTGTTTTATAAATAGCACCACCTAGGGACTTAACCAAATGCATCATGGCATGCCAGAAGAATTCCTTCAGGGCTGCTAATTGTTGTGCCCAGTATTAAGGCACATTCTTTAATTCAACCCATGTTACAATGTGGAATTGCTCTCTTATGGAGAGGTATCTCCCCTCTTGTAGGTTAAGAATGAGAAAGTAGCCTTGTCAGAGAGGGAATGCATCATTGCTTTGTATCAGGAGTTAGGATTTGTATGGCAGCCGTTTACAGAAGCTGTCTGAGAAAGCCAGCTATCCAACACCTGGAAACCTCATGGCCTATAGGATGCTGGCAGAGTAAAGAAGCCACTCGTCCCATGGAAAGCTGAGTTTAAATGCAGCCCTTCCCACTAGAAGAAGGGAAAGAAGCTCCCTGGTCTCCCTGCTACCTTTTTGCCCACATAACCCACACTGAACCTTAGGAGAATCCTTTCTGCTTACTGCACCGTACATTCTGTTCAGAAGAACAGCCTAATAACGCATTGTATCCTGTGGTTTTGAAATAAGTCTGTAAAGCTCAAGTTAATTTCATTTCAAGACTTTGCTCCAAAAATTACTCATGACCAAACCTTCAATGATAAAAGTAACACTCTGGTTATCCCAAAAACAGACAAAAAATCCTGAACTACCCATGTTTTACCATCAAAGTGATACTGACTTAGGAAAAGCTGGCAATCATAAAACACAAAAGAAAACTGCCTTAAAAGATAACTTTTTTCCCAAAATACATTTTGTGGACTCTATCTCATTTGACTCTTTAAGAAGGTTGGCTAGAGAAACATGTGCTCAGTTGGTTTTTATTTGGTTGCCCTTTTGATCCAAGGACCAGAATTCTGTTAGCAAATCCTTTGCCTGCACCACAGTTGTGACTTACTCACCTTTTGTGTTATTGAGATCATCTATTTCTATACTAGTACATGTGTGTCTTTTTAACCATTGGCAGCTTGAGCAAAACAAGAAAGATGAATTATTTCAGGTATGTAGGAATTCTAGGTGGGTATACTACATGCCATTTACTGACACCACACTGGTTGGAAGATTGCTGGTGTAAATGTCTTTATGTTTCTGAACACACATGCATCAGTCTTATTTCATATATGACTCCAAAGGAAGCTTGAGTCCTACAGGTATTTCCTTCTGCAGGTAAGTAATCATTCTAGAAAGGAAATAATTACCAACTAGTCCATTTGTTTCATAAATTTGAAATTGGATTGATAATATTTTCTAAAATAAACATATCATGTCATAAAGAAGATAAATCACCTGTCTCAAAATGGACATATCTGATTTTGAAATAGCACTTACAAAGTGCTTTAGGATAGGTAAGACTGGAAAAGAGTGCCATCATATCAGCGGAGCTTTAATTGATAAACAGCCACTTTACAAATCATAAATACATTACAAATACATCCTATGTATTTATGCTTGAACTGCTCTGCTCCTATACCAGAGTGTTTCTGTGCCAATATACTGCAGCATGAGGCAGTGCTACGTTGATGCGACTGTATGTTAATATTCACAGATTTACTGAGGCATCATATTACGAGAGTGATTAGGTTTGATATACATAACACCATGGTGTCAGCAATGCTGATGTTGGCTCAGAAGCCATTCAAATTAGCATTGCTCATGGCATTTTTTATATACTAAGATGTTGCTCATAATAGCAATATTGAAGAAAATACTTCTTCTGTAGGTGTCACATGACACCCCCAACTGTCAGAGAAACAGATTAAGCAGTTTAAAGGCAGGGTTTGGAAAACAAAGGGATGAAGTTTACAGGAATTATGCAATCATTTATAAATGACTGTTCCAAAATTCTTGTTTTTATATCTTTATTGCAATTTTAGGCTATGTTTACATTATGAAGACATAACTCTCGTGTATGCTGTTGGGTTTTATGGAGGCTTCTTTCAGGCATTTGCATTAGGAATTCAGTTTTGAAATAAAAGTTATTCCCACATTAGGCTGATGCTGTTTATTAAAATGAAATTAATGCCCAAGCTCCCAAATGGCTCTGATGGTAATTAACCAAAATCAAGTACTAGAATATCGTAATTTTTAAAAACCAACGCCCAATTAATTTTTAAAAAGAGACAATCACCTAATATAGATCAAATTTTAATGAATTTACTTAGTCTTCCACCATTTCAAGAGCTTTGTCAAACATTTCCTATTTTCCCAATAAAAGCAGAATAGTAGCACATTAAAGATACCTCTTCAGAATGAGATTTCTTTGCTGAACCGTGTTCTCAGTTGAGATTATTTACATAAGCTCTTCACTACCAAATGCTCATTGCATTTTATAATATACTCTAATTTTAGTCATCACAGTGGAAAATAGCATTCCCATTTTTCAGCTGAGTAACTGAAAAACAAAAAGGATAAGTCACTTATCTCACTCAAATGAGAAAGGGCATACATACCTACACAAAATTCACGGCCAAAACGCTTGTAATTTCTCCAACTCACTGTATGACTCCTCTGCGTTCTCCTTTTGTTAGCTGTGTGTGAACAAAATCCCACCATTACATAACACTTAGAGTTTACAGGAAATCTTAACATATATTATTTCACATAATCCCCACAACCCTGAGAAGGTGAGTATTTTTATCCCATTTTGCACATGAGGAAAATGGAAGTTTTAAAAAGATAAACTGACTTTTCCAAAGTCACGTGTATAATTGGGATAGAAGGGAATTCAGATTTCAAAACAGCATTCTTTCCTCTTCACCCTTATTCCAGTTAACTTTTCCTGAGTCCTTGCAGTCTCTGCCAGTAAAAGCATATTCTGTCCTTCAAGATCTGCCTCAATACCACCTGCTCCACAAAGTCCCTAATGCCCCAGTGTTCCCATAAGGAATGTGTGAATATCTTGCATGTAATTTATAATATGTGGCTTATTTATTTCTCCAGAACAGAGCAGGAAAGGGAAATGACTGGTGAGCCTGCATATAACACTTGTTCAAAGAACACTGATTGAACAAATGGATGAATTAACGGATACAATCATTAACTAAGGGAAATGATTACTTTTAAATTTTTTTCACATAATGGGATGCCTGGGTGGCTCAGTTGGTCGAATGTCCCTCTTGATTTCAGCTCAGTTCACAACCTTTTTGTGGGATGGAGCTCCGTGTTGGGCTCCATGCTCAACAGGGGGGGTCTGCTTCTCTCCCCCACCCCCGCTCATGCTCTCTTTCTCTAAAATAAATAAATAAATCTTAATTTTTTTTTTCCACATAACAACAGTCATGGGGTTCCACATAACAACAGTCATGGGGTAATAGTTGACAGTATGCTTAAAATATTATCTGGCCTCCCCTCCTGGAAAAGGAGTATCTGTGGATCTACTCTAGCCTGAGTGTAGGAGAAGGCAGGGCTAATGCTCAGCTGTGGCAAAGAACAAGGTGGGAACTAAGTCCCAGTTCCAGGTGAGTGTTGTCCAGGAAGCTGGCAAGTTCTGAAAATTCATGTCTACGGGAGCAGGCAGGGGTGAATACTGGATCTTACAAAACTGTAGATACTGTAGTCATAACAGAAACTTTTCGATGAAGCTTTTTTTATTGAATCAAGAGATGTTCCTCCTGTTTTAAGTTATCCACACAAGGTCCCAGAGCGTCTAATACAGAGATAATTAATGACTTTTAAAAAAATAAACAACCCAAAGTCCAGATTACTATAGAGGAGAAAGGGTCCTCTGTGGTCAACCAGCTTGTTCTCCTCCCAAAATGCTTTGCAGGATGAGATCAGCTTAATGACTTTCCCATGGTACAGCATCTGGTCCTTAATCTTGAAGAGGGTGAGGCCTTATTTGTCAACACACATAGGATGATCTGTCTCTCGGATGCAGACTCACATTAACTTAACTCACAAAACTTATAAATACAACTAGAGTGATCACAAATTTATCTTAGTATAAAATCTACATGATTCAGTTTCTTAATTCTGCCTGACACATTTTCTCCCTAAAGACAAAATATATGAGAAGTCCAATTAAGATCCAGTTTCCTAAATGAGAATACAGTTGAAAACTTGGATAATCATATAAAGCCACCGTCTTGACAAAAGGGCAGAGAGAGTCTAATTCATTGGCCACAGGTCTTTGTCCACTCACCAGATTATGCCCGCATTTACTCACTTACCTCTCTAACTCCCCATTTTCTTTGTCCTAGAGGCTGCTAGTACTCTCTTGTGATAGATTCACTCATTTTTTTAAAAATCTGTGTGAATATATAAATATATATATATATTAGTATATCTACTGGGTTATCATCAAGACTTGCAGGCCTGGGATTGAGTCTGCCTCTTGGGCAGTTTTGTGCATTTCTCACCTCTGTTGACAGTAAAATTTTACTCTTAGAGCAAGGGAGGCTATCAGATTTTTCTCATTTCAAAGTTCCTAGGGGAACCCCACTGTATCATGAAGTCCTAACAGCAGTTGGATAAAAGAACAATTAACAGAAAAAAAATGTTTCCCAGTGGACTTTACTGAGTAGAGAGTAAGGCTCTCACAATGTCAAGAGAAGTATAACTGCCACAGAGCCTTGCCAGAGTCCTTAGTACTCTCCCAACCCTGCAGATGAAGCAGGTTGACTCCAGCTGCAGTGTAGATCTTCAGGTCTGTGATCCCAGGCAAAGAAGATCTAAGTTCTCGCCCCACATTCTGGGTTTCTGCACCCCTTGTTGTTCAGCTCTCTCTGAACTCCTACTAGAGTATGACAACTGGGCATCTCGGGTGGGCCTAGAGACCATATTCCATCACGTGCTCCTGTATTAAATATTCTGTGAGACAAGGGGCACAGACAGCCTGACATGACCCTATGGGTTTGGACCTGGGAGAATAAATACTTTGACCTAAATTTCCCTCATTCTTCTCTCCAATCTCCTCTCATCCCCTCCTGTCAGCCTCTTAAAGAGCAAGGTGGAGAAGAATCCAAGGGAATAAGGGATATCTGAAACAGTACATAAAAATGCAAACAAGCAGTGGGACTGGTCACGTTCCTTTTCTAGCCTCAGTTTCTTATTTTTAGAATGGGAATAAAAATAGCTACAGAATTACAGTAATAAAGGAGCTACTTCATGGAAGAGTGTGTAGCAAAGCACCTGGTATGTAGTAAGAGCTTTAAATATACCAGCTATCATTGTTGCAGGTGTCATTACTATATTAACCACTACCCCAAGCCTCCCTTCAGCCCCCATCCACTTTGAACAATCCTGCCAGCTAAGCTCCATCTTCCTGAGGTTGGATTCCTGTTCATGAACCCTGGTTTATATGTAATCCCTTCTTACCAATGATCCAAGTGATCAATGGTGAATCCTTGCCCTCCTGCCTTCCAGATTCCCCATAACTGTGGTCCACCTGATCATTATCACATCTTCAACTTTTCTGCTAAGAACTGTTTTACTGAACTACCCACTGATGAACCCTGCTGAATACTAGTCTTCTTACCATAGGTTAAGAATAGGGGTAGTCCCTAGGTTTGGGACTTTCTAACCTGTGTCTTTGTTCTTGACTAGCTACAGTTGCTATAATCATATTCCAAGATATGACAAGGACAAGGGTTTTATTTTTAAACGCTTGGTGTTATTTAGAACCATATGCATTTCTGTAGCATTTAAGAGTGACATTTAGAGAATGAAAGGATGCACCATTAGGAATTATGGGTCTGTATACAAATGAATACAAATGCAAACACAAAATGCCTTGGTCATTCCCTGTTTCCTTCCTGAGTCTATGGTTTATGGGTGAAGGCTTCATTGGCCACAGAAACCATTTTGGAAGGATCATTACCAATTGCATAAAAGTTTGACAGTCAAAACATATTAGGTGATTGTTGGCCATAACTTACTGAAAATATGAGCATAAGCGGAGCAAAGCTGAGACTGGGGGATTGTTCTGAGACTCTGAATACCAACAATATATTTGAATCCAGTAATTTACTGTTGCCAACTTAGTATGGCCCTATGAAGCACTTTAAACTCTATTGCTGGCTAGAGTGGTCTTTTGATGGGTGAGAGGTTTTTGTTTTATTTTCCAACAGGTTTATATGTTTTTCTTTCCTTGGCAACAAGAGTCCACTATTACTTTTCTATCCTCGAAGCCCTATTCTCCTCTGCCCAGCTTGGGGTGTTAGGAAGTGATATGGAAAATGACTATACCTTCACTCTAGGAACGTGCCCCCAAAACGAAGCAGAAAGTCTGGCTTTGTTTTCTCAAAGACTGAGAATCTAATAAAAAGGTGAGCTGCCATAGGGATGAGGATGTGTGAACCTGAGGGAGTAAGACATCTATCACTTAAGCTAGGCACCTGGAAAGTGTCTAAATGAACATAACTTATACCCCAGGATTTCTCAGTTTGATTTAATTTCTTGTGCTCTAAATGACTGACTTAGTGTGACATATTCCCTATGGAAGGTAAAAGTACAAGGTTGTAGTTGGGAGTACATAAATAATAATGTCTGTAATAAAGGATAATCAGAAGATGTGAAATCCTCACCCAATCCTACTGATTCCTGGCCTTAAGGCCTTGCATGTATCTTTGCAAAGCTTTAAATGTGGCCTGTGATATAAATCAGAAACAAGGAATGATTATGAATTGTGTTGATGCTATGATTAATAGTAAGATCACATCTTTGAAAAATGAAAAATGGCATTATAATTTAAAGTTTCTTTAGTGTTACACAAACAACATGGGGAATTAAATGAATTTGAATATTTAAATCTGGAGGAAAATAGCTATTTCAGCCATTTGTCAGTAACTCAAATGATTTCTGTGGCTTTTCTTTGGTCTGTTGATTGAGAATTTTAAGTGATGGGGTAATCATTTGAAACTGGTAGGATTCCCTTAGATGCATGCAGAAGAGTGGCTCAGAGTGGTCTAGCTAAAACACAGAATCTAGGGGAATGATGTTTTCTTACACCACTGAACTTGTCCCTTATAATGTGGTGCAGCACCTAGACAATAATTAGCTGTGAGATCTTGGACTATTCACTTAGACTTACACTTCAACTGTAAAATAAGAGGTTTGGTTAAGATGATCTTTTATTCCCTTACAACTATTAAATTAAGGGATTCCAGGGGCACCTGGGTGGCTCAGTCGTTAAGCGTCTGCCTTCGGCTCAGGCCATGATCCCAGCGTCCTGGGATCGAGCCCCACGTTGGGCTCCCTGCTTAGCGGGAAGCCTGCTTCTCCCTCTCTCACTCCCCCTGCTTGTGTTCCCTCTCTCGCTGTGTCTCTCTCTGTCAAATAAATAAAAATCTTAAAAAAAAAAAATTAAGAAATTAAGGGATTCCAAGGTACTTCCTGACATCCTCTAGAGTGGCAGGACCACCAAATAAGCTGAAGTTTATTCTCAATCTCATGCAAACAAAGCTCTAAGTTTAACAACTACATGATGTATTTTTGGTGGACAATTTGGTCGACAATTTCTTTAATACCTAAGTGTCTTCAGGAACTAAAAAAGAGCTCTTCCTAGAAAGTTATATTTATTATTATCAGTTTCCAATGGAACATAAAAAGAGTGTCAAGTATTCATTTTATATACTTTTCCCAAGCCATTTGCTCCTCCTTCTCCTCCTAGACATTATATTTCTTTCATATCACTCTTCATCAATTTCTTGGAATTGTCTGCTCACAATTCAATGCTCACAAATGAAATGAGTGTCTTTTCCACAAAGATGCTTGCTTCCAATACGTGTCACCATGTTTTGGACCATTTCACCCCAACACCTTTGCTATAATTGAAAAACCCCTAAGCAAAGGCACTCAACCCTACAGTGACTTACACAGTCTATGATGTATGGCCCAGAGTTAAATATCTATTCATTGTAGATGCTCTGTGCAGGACCATGATCATCTGTCTCTGTTAGATTATTTTCCTGAGAAACTTTAATTCAAAGTATAGAGAAATTAGAAGATATAGTAGCACAGAAGAAGACACATACAGAGTTTGCAATAAACAAGAGCCATGAGATAGGAGTAACCATGAGTAAAGCCTGGAGGTAAGCCTGACCTCAGTCAAAAGCAGAAACAGTAGAGAAAAAATTACAGAGAGAAATTGAGTTAAGGACTAAATCATTACTAGAATTGTTGTTGGACAACTAGAGCAGCTTGAATTTTTACTGAGTGCCAGTTCTCCATGAGGCCTGATTATATAGCTGCTGCTAAGACTTTGTTCCTGACTTCTCTATATGAATTCTGACCAAAAGGTGCATACCTTTCTGTTTTTTTCAACCTGCATACCTTCTCTTTGCAACCTGAGTCAATGTAGGTAAGCTTCAATAAAATCAACTTGTTGTATCTGGTCCAAAACGGGTTTGTTCCTGAATATGCGAAAGCCTAGTGTATGTCAACAAGGGTAGCAGAAGGGAGTGACAGTCCACACTGGTCTACATTTACATTTTCAGTAAAGAGTTTTAATAAAAGAATAAGAGGTAAAGGAATCTAAAACTAAAAACTAAAAGTTTTTTATAAGTATCCATAAGTTAATTTATCCCCGCTATCCCTATTCATCATTTGCAGAGATATTCAAGATTGAGGTGTAATGAAATTATTTTATAAATAAAGTTGGGTTAATGTTATTATTGCTTTCATGAATCCCTGGTGTCAGCAATATGCCTTATCATTCTTTACCAGAGAATGTCAAAAGAATTGTATAAATTAAACCACAGAATGCTTACTCTGTCTGCTGGTTGTTGAAGTATTTATCAGGGTGCTAATTAGAGTCCTGTTTATGAGGCTGGAAA
Source organism: Phoca vitulina (assembly GCF_004348235.1). Taxonomy (NCBI): domain Eukaryota; kingdom Metazoa; phylum Chordata; class Mammalia; order Carnivora; family Phocidae; genus Phoca; species Phoca vitulina. The sequence continues at coordinate 27,052,603 of NW_022589711.1, read as the reverse complement.
TGCTCAGGGCCATTTTCTCACGTAGTTCCTGTTGGTGGGCATAGTTTCCAGAAAAGCATGGTTACATCTGGTGTGTACCTTGTAGCTCAGCATTGATATTTTATTCATTTTATAGCTAGCAGCAGTTTAGAAGGCAATATCTTTCTGAAACAGTGGATTCAGTACAAATAGCAATGTAGCTATGATATGGTTGCTCTGTTCTATGAAGTGGAAAACTTTAAAAGGAAAACCTGTGTGATTTGAATATCCTTGTAAACCGTGTTTAATGCACCTTTAAATGAAAGGAGAGGAGTTGATCACAGAAACAAAAGCACTCAATACATCCCTCACCCTGATCTGATGCAAAGTAAAACTCATGGGATATCAGGAGAATGAAAACCATTATTGCAGGGCCATTTCAACTACCAAGGAGCCCAGAACAACATTTTGACACATGGAAAAAAAGGCAATGTTTTCTCCACTCTGATTTAGTCTGTCAGTCAGGCAATGAGCCAACAACAAACTTACTTGTTTTGCCCAATATAATGTTAATTTGAGGATGAGTACATTTTCTTTTTCCTTTAGTCTATTCTTATGCTTAAATTGGTATTCAAAACAGTTGGGATTAAGACCATGCATTCCTCACAGTAGAAGATGACTAGTTTTCATTGACCATAGGGCTGGGTAAGATGCAGCTGTAGCTGCTGACCGATTTTACTCATTTATTTAGAAAGATGGATGGCTCTGGCTGGATTTGAAAATCCATAAAGGGACAATGCTATTTATCTAGTTAATTACACCATCTAAGGTATGGCAAAAACTTTTAACAGTATCTTACCCAAGCCATCAATACTGTGGTCCCCAAATAACCCTTCTCATTACATTTTACACACAGTTCACAGTAGTGTCCTGTGATTTACCTGAAGAATGAAAGAAGATTGGAGAAGCCTGACGGGATCCTCCCAATGTTACCTGATTAATAGATGTGGTAAACACTGATAATCCTGAACCTTGGTGGTGGTGAAGGCCAAGAAAGTATTTTCTAACTCTGCTTCACCCAGAAAGGCAATTTAGGGCTAAAGAGAACCATGAAATATTGGGGTAGAGATGGGATACAGAAAATGAAGAGAATGGCCATTGATAAAATGCCATTTTTTTTCTGTGATGAATTTTCACCTTACTCTGAATACCAAGCTAACCAGGTCAGGCTAATACAAGTTGTCATTTAATGGCAAACAAAATTCAGGGAGTTATGGATGTGCTTTTTTGTTGTTGCTGTATGACAGTGGGGATTTTTCATAGGTCTTAGTAAAACACTTCAGAACAAAGACTTGGATCCACAGTGACACTTTTGGTAGCTTCTCCCTCAGTCTTTTATCTATGACCTTCACCTAACATTTTTATCCTAGTGAATTCTGGTTAAAATAAATATCAAAAGAATGTACAGCCTAAGAGTAGTACATAAGAAAAAAAAAAAAAGAAGAAGAAGAAGAAGGGACTATCAAAGCCAACCTTTGTCCCCTCTGAGTTTGGGGATTTTTTTTTTTTTAATCCAGCTGCTGCTCTATCTTTGGTTCTTCTATTTTTTTTTTTTTTTTACTATAGCTCAGTATTAACAAAGACACCTGTAAATAAAGAGACTTAATATATCTTCTGATTTAGCACCTTCCTTGTGAAGGATGTTCCACTGGGCATTACAGAATTGGAGAGAAAATGGTGATTCAGTCCTTACCCTCCAGACTTATCAGACTATGTTGTAAATGGCAAATTAAGATAGAAAGAAGGGTGAATATGGATACAGTCTAGAAAATGGAGAGCGGGTAAAGAGAGATTGATTCCTACTAGGGAGATTCCTACCAGCCTTTTTGGAAAGGCTGAACAGAAAAATAAAATTTTAAGTAGGGACTTGGAGAACAAAAATTCGAACAGTGGAAAGAGAAATTGACAATTTGGTACAAAGAGAAACCATATGAAAAGATTTGCAATCCATATTTATCCAATTAAAAAGTTAACTACTTAAATGAGGCAAAGTTAGAACAAATTTAGAAGAGGGCATCTTTTCTGATATGCTAGAGAGCAGGGTATTGGTGGGATGTGAGGGGAAATACTAGATAAAAACATTATAAAGAGAGACGATGACCCACTTCAATGGAGTGTTGTCCATCATGCTGAGGGGCCATGGAAAGTATTTGAAAAAGGAAGTAATCTAAAAGATATACTTTAAAAGGTACCTCTGTTAAGAATGGATTAGAATGTGGAATGGCAAAGATACCGTTTAATTACTAGAGTGTTGGTAAATTTCAATAACATGTTTAAAGCAACTAATAATTCTTCAGTGTGTTAAAATTTACAAAGTTCTCTCACAGACATTTTCTCATTTGAATACAGCCTGATAATAAAGGTAAAAGGACAGGACTGAATATGAAGCACAGATACGAGATATTGTGGAGGCTGAATTGAGGACTCTGACCACTACTTGAATGGAGAGTGAGAAAACTGGCCAAGGACTTCAGTCTGAGTTGAGAGCTCCCCATCATCATTACCAGCAACAACATGTTGAGGACCAACTAGGTGTTAGGCCCTGTGCTAAGAATTTATATTAGATAATCTCATTTAATCTTCACAATAACTATATGTGCTCACCCTATGTCACAGATGAGAAGACCAAGGCATAGGGGAAATAAAAAATTTGTCCAAGATCAGATAGGTAGCAAGTGGCAAAGCCAAGACTTACTTGAATCTGAAGAGGTCATAATACTGGTCAGTGACAGCCTAAAAAACAAGCTTTGTTTATATCTGCATGTTTTGTATAAATTATGCAGATCTTATAAAAAGTTTAATTTGACTTTTTTTCAGGTTATTCATTATTTGATTCAAGGATAAATGGTACTTGCTTTTAAAATATGAGCCAGGAGCCCGCCAGATTTTATTATAATGGCAACAGATCCCATTTAAAGAAACTTGGCAAACTTGCCACACTAGATTTTGACTCAAATGGTGTACCAATAAGGGGAAGCTTTTCTGCCAAGTTGCTGTAGCATCATGATAGAGTCACCTTTACTCTGAGACACCGCTTAGATCAAAAATCCTCAAGCCTTGAGTGAAGAAAATAATCTTCCTTTTACCACCTAGTCACATATGACTATATTTGCATTCCCAACGTCACCATATGCAGTCACAAAGTCATTTCCAACATGCCTGCCTTTCGGCACTCTTGTATAAACTATTATGGGTTTCTTCTGGAGCCTAATTTAAATCTTTGTGGCCAGCGGGACCACTTAGAAGTTACTGCTTCAGAGCACTAAGTGGGCCCTTGGCGGCATGAAACAATTAATGACTTGTCCAGAAATCCTTGGTTATAGCTTAAATCAAGAATAAGAATGAGGCTTTCTATTGCTACATCTTCTACAATGTATTTTTATAAAAGTGTAAATGTGTACACGTCAGATGGATTCTCTATGATCTTTATCTATGCTATGCTTAAAATCACAGGCTGCCTAGTGAGGGTTTCTTTTTCTCTATGTAATTTATTTAATTAGTCAATTACATTCTCTAGAGAGAGGTTGTATTTGAAAAGACCTATGCAAAGAAAGGCTTAAAGGTGCAGAGTCATACTATTACGAGCATTTAGGGGCTCTAGTTAACAAGATAAAGCCACCCAGTCACAAAATATTAAAGAGATGATGAGCATCTCATCATCTGATGAGAAAGATGATGGTCATCATCTCTTTCCATAAAGTAAATATAATCATGTTTCTCATCTTGTCTTTCCCTTGTATAGGTGTGTCACTTATTTTGTTCATAAATTTTTTCCTGTTTATTTCCTAGAGAGGAAATAAACAACAGTCTGTGTGAAAACTCTTTCCAGAGAAAGCACAGGCAGGGAGAGATAGTCTATTTAAAGAGTATTGTGTCTTTGGTTAAGCAGGAAATGAATTTGCTACAAAAGGTTGGGACCCGCTCTGATAGAATTGAAGGTAATTAAAATCTAATGGTAGAATCTAACCATTTAAATTGCAATTTAAATTGGGCAAATAGGATTGAAATCAGAATACTTGACAAGCTTAAAATGGGACTATAAGAGATTCACTGTGTGCATGTGAAATATTTGCTTACTCTGGATTGAAATGCACATTGCATGGATGAAATGAAATACTTTCTAAATTTATATGACTTTTCATTAGTATAAAAAGATGGTTGTGAGGATTTGCATCTTACAATATATAATGACAAAGAACAACTGGCATAAAATTAAAGGCTTTCAGTAACAAGCAAAAGATGATTAGGTATTTGCTGTTTATGAGATCTTATTATTTTAGTATGTATACTTTATTATATAAAGTCTGAAGATGGGAATTGTAAATTATCAAATTACATTTATTGCTGGTTTAACCTAAGGCTACATGGTTAGGCTTAACAGATATTCTCTCTCCAAGTATGGAAAATTTAAAATGCCAATGCGTATGTTTCCACATGTAATTATACTACTTTTGTTAATTTGTTAATATATTGAAGTAGTTTGACATATGAAGAAGAAGAAATGTGGTTTTTGCATTTCTTACAGGAAATTAATAAAGCACAATAATAAGGAATCTAATGGAAATTTATAGAGATTATGATTTGCCAAAGTAAATGTAAGCATCCCAAATTTTTACTCAACATTCTTTCCAACATATCACTAATTCCTCCCACTTTACATGCTACCTCAAACCCTGGGTACAATTTACTTTTATTACTGACCACCACAAATTACTCATAATATCATCACATTACATCTGTCAGACTCCATCTTGTTCCAAATAACCAGGGAAGGGTTTTCAGGCCTCGTTGGCCAGTAAAATCTAGATCTCTGAACAAGGCTATGAAGTGAAATACACTGATAGAAGAATACTTAAAGCCCTAACAATAAAGACACTTAATTGAAATCATTTTCAAATTAAGGGTTTTGTTGCTTGTGATACATTTATACGTACAACCCCCTCCATGTATATACACACATGCATGCATTTTTTAAAAACTTTAGTTTCCTGAGAATGTATCTCAAGGAAATGAGTGCTTCATTCATAGTAAAAGACTTGACCACCATATAATATAACCATATACCCTCAAGGGAAATCATTATCCCAAGAAGGAAAGGGAAACACAGGGAGGGAAAATGTTTCAATAGAAGTAAGAAAACCTGGGTCTTGCTCCATTAGCTTTATTAAAATTACAGAGAAGCAGATGTTCATGAAAGGCAATGTATTTATGTGTTTTCCCATAGAAACAATGTCGAAATTGAGAGCTGTGTTCTTGACAAGAGACTTGGCATAGAAGTAAGCCTAGCTTAGGCCAACGATGTCATAAAAACAAGCATAAAATTCTTCCATATATTTAATAGTAAAATTATGCTCAGAGTCCAATAAAATGAACATAAATATCCTATACACATTGATTATACAAGAGGGCACTCTATGCTATAAAGTATACATCCTGCACATAAATAAAATTGTGCTATACTATAAATCAAAGCTACTTAAAATTAATATGCTAGCTATAATAAAAATTAAACATTTAATTAACAGTATTTTTGCTTGCCTTCTTAGAAATGTTATAATTTGAACGGCCTGAATGATCTCTGAAATTGCTGCCTAGGGAAGTTTTTCTCTTCAAGAGATTCCCTATCTTGACCTGCATGATCCAGGCTGTAAGAGATTCTGAGACTGTCCAGCAGACTAAAGCATAAGAGAAGTAAGCTGAGAATAAGCATAAATAAGAACCCACATAAACAGGATCTCCTGGGGGTGGCCAACCATCTAAAATTCAAAATCAAGCCTCAGGAGACTTAGACATGATCTCAGCTAGTGTAAAATTCCAAGAGGGAGAAGTGATAAAGGAGAAGACCCAAAGAAGAACTTTCTAATACTGGGGCTTTGGTCAAAGAGCTCTGCAGCTCATGATTCTAGCAGGACAGGACCCAGGTAGCAGTTGACAGGAATAAAGGCCGAGAAAAGTGCTCTGCAAGTTGTAAGAAAAGTAGAGAACTTTCGGGGATCACAGTCAGAGATTAGAACTGACGTCCAGTCACAAGAGGTGACAAGTATCAGCAAAGAGTACATCCTAATGGACACACAGATGACCAGATAAAGCCAAGAGATCCGATGGCAATGGGTCTTAGAAGAAGCAAGACAAACTTAAGACCCTATCATCACCCATGATGGAGAAGGGACCCTTAATACTGCCATGTTTGTCTTCCTTAGCTCTAATCTGGATCTACAGTATCCTGCATTTCCTCAGCCTGGAGCAAGCAGGGACCTGCACTTTGCACAACACACAGGCACTCAAATGTCATTCAGTGACCCTACATTGATGCTCATAAGTCGAGTTCTTGTTTCCAGAGTCTCAGTGGTAGATACACATTCTTTCTAACAAATTACTTTGGTAATATACAATATATGTAAAGTACTATCTATAGCTTTAGTTTAAGCTTTTGAAGAAGATTCAAACCTTGTGAATTTGGTCCTTATGTTCATTTATTTCTTACTTGTTAAATCATTTGCTCTTCTCCCTCATCTCATTCTAACAAGAGCGCTAAGGCTGCCAAAGAAAATACGAATAGGAAGCTGGGGAATACGTTTGGAAAGGAGGAACAATATCTGTACTCCTCTGCCTTGATGCTATGCTATCTAGGGAAGTATTTATGGTTTAATTATATGTGTATGAGTTTGAAGCTTTTCATTTCAGTTTTTGGAATCGCATTTATTACCTCACTTTATTTGCAAAACTTTAGCATAGATACAGAGGGGATTATTATTATCCCCATTTTACAGATGAGAAAACTAACTTGGAGAAGCAGTAAGCGGTAAATGCAAATCCGTGTTTTAAAAACTTGAGGCAGGGATCTTATATGGATTCTGTGCTCAAGTCCTTTCACATGGTAGATCCTCAAAAGTATTTGCTGATGAATTCATTGATTTTTTTCCACCAAAGTACTACGTTTTAGGATATAAGCAGGATAAGGAAGAAAAGTGAAAGCACAACAGGGCTAAGGAGTAAAGAAAATGGTAACAGCTAACATGAATTGAATGCTTGCTATATGTCAGTCATTGAGTAAGGAACTTATACTCATTTATTCTTTAGAACTGCTTTTGAGGGGTGCCTGGGTGACTCAGATGGTTAAGTGTCTGCCTTCAGCTCAGGACATGATCTCAGGTCTGGGATCTATCCTGTGTCAGAATCCCTGCTCAGACGGGAGTTTGCTTCTCCCTCTGCCCCCCTCCCCCACTTACTCTCTCTCTCTCAAATAAATAAATAAAATCTGAAAAAATATATTCCTTAGAACCATTTGTGAAGGTAAGTAGTATTTTCTTCCACATTGTACATGAGGAAAATACATGATATCTTCAGGGAAGAGATTCAAACCCAGGTAGGCTGACTCACGGCCCATGCTCTTCACCTCCCACCACTGTATAGAAACAAATTAAGAAGTTAGAAGTCACAATAATGGCAAAGAGCAGGTGCAACAGTAAGGAAAAACCAGGCAGGGTGGAAGGTCTAATATCTACTGAGTGCCTGACCTTTATGCAGATTATCCCCAGTCCTCAAATTAACCCGGTTAAATTAATTAAAGAATGAGGCCATTAGACTGAGGTGGCCAATGTGAGCAAACCAAAATCCAAGCCTGGTAATGCTTCAAGATAATGAAATCAAAATGCTGAGGACAACCAATCACAAACAGCCAGCGAGGCTTTCACCTACAGCCAATGAATAATTTCCTTTCTTTGCTTCTGCCTTTTCTCTACGTAAGTCCTTCCACATTAAGGACTATTAGTTTCCAACGTATTTCTTTTTTTTTTTTCACATGTATATATATACCTTTTTATTGTGGTAAGATGTCCAGGCTCTCTCCACAACCCCCATCTTCCCGCAGGAGCTACCTTTTAGCTACCCTTCAGGTCTAGGGGTGCACACATCTGCATGAAGACTTGTCCTGGAAATGGACTCAGTCATTTGCACTAGGCATTCTAGAGTTCCAGGTAGGTGAAAATTGGTCTCTGTGGGTCAGACCCAGCAAGACACTTCCTCTTGGCCCTTTGCATTGCTCATTACATAGAGAATGGTGTGGCCTCTTAAGGGCCAAATCTCTTGCTTTCATCTAAGGGTAGTAGTGATTTTAATAATCTTTTTTTTTTTAATTTTTTTAATATTATTTTATTACCTTATGTTAGTCACCATACATTACATCATTAGTTTTTGCTGTAGTGTTCCATGATTCATTGTTTGCATATAACACCCAGTGCACGTATTTCTTTTTAATGCAGACCAATGTTGACCATATTATGATATAAGCTATCAGGAATGAGCAATCTACTTTAAAAGCAAAGTGTTTTTTGATTTTGTATCCTGCCATATTACTGAATTGCTGTATGAGTTCTAGTAATTTGGGGGTGGAGTCTTTTGGGTTTTCCACATAAAGTATCATGTCGTCTGCGAAAAGAGAGAGTTTGACTTCTTCTTTGCCAATTTGAATACCTTTTATTTCTTTTTGTTGTCTGATTGCTGTTGCTAGGACTTCTAATACTATGTTGAACAATAGTGGCGAGAGTGGGCATCCTTGACGTGGTCCTGATCTTAAGGGAAAGGCTCTCAGCTTTTCCCCATTGAGGATGATATTCGCTCTGGGTTTTTCATAGATGGAGTTTATGAACTTGAGGAATGTTCCCTCTATCCCTATACTCTGAAGAGTTTTAATCAAGAAAGGATGCTGTACTTTGTCAAATGCTTTTTCTGCATCTATTGAGAGGATCATATGGTTCTTGTTCTTTCTTTGATTAATGTATCATATCACATTGATTGATTTGTGGATGTTGAACCACCCTTGCATCCCGGGGATAAATCCCACTTGGTCGTGGTGGATGATCCTTTTAATGTATTGTTGGATCCTATTAGCCAGGATTTTGTTGAGGATTTTGGAATCCATATTCATCAGGGTATCGGTCTGAAATTCTCCTTTTTGATGGGGTCTTTGCCTGGTTTGGGGATTAAGGTAATGCTGGCCTCATAGAATGAGTTTGGAAGTTTTCCTTCTGTTTCTATTTTTTGAAACAGCTTCAGGAGAATAGGTATTATTTCTTCTTTGAATGTTTGGTAGAATTCCCCAGGGAATCCATCAGGCCCTGGACTCTTGTTTTTGGGGAGGTTTTTGTTTTTGATCACTGCTTCAATCTCATTACTGGTTATTGGCCTATTCAGGTTGTCAATTTCTTCCTGTTTCAGTCTTGGCAGCTTATAGGTTTCCAGGAAGGCCGCCATTTCATCCAGATTGCTCAGTTTATTGGCATATAGTTGTTGATAATAATTTCTAATAATTGTTTCTATTTCCTTGGTGTTAGTCATGATCTCTCCCCTTTCATTCATAATTTTATTAATTTGGGTCCTTTCTCTTTTCTTTTGGATAAGTCTGGCCAGTGGTTTATCAATCTTATTAATACTTTCAAAGAACCAACTTCTAGTTTCGTTGATCTGATCTACCGTGTTTCTGGTTTCTAATTCATTGATCTCTGCTCTAATCTTAATTATTTCTCTTCTAATGCATGGCTTAGGCATCGTTTGTTGCTTTTTCTCTAGTTCTTTAAGGTGTGGAGTTAGCTGGTGAATTCGGGATTTTTCTATTTTTTTGAGTGAGGCTTGGATGGCTATGTATTTCCCCCTTAGGACCGCCTTTGCGGTATCCCATAGGTTTTGGACTGATGTGTTTTCATTCTCATTGATTTCCGTGAATTGTTTAAGTTCTTCTTTGATTTCCTGGTTGACCCAAACATTCTTGAGCAGAGTGGTCTTTAGCTTCCAAGTGTTTGAATTTCTGCCAAATTTTTTCTTGTGATTGAGTTCCAGTTTTAGAGCATTGTGGTATAAGAATATGCAGGAAATAATCTCAATCTTTTGGTATTGGTTGAGACCTGATTTGTGACCCAGTATGTGGTCTATTCTGGAGAAAGTTCCATGTGTGCTCGAGAAGAATGAGTATTCTGTTGTTTTAGGGTGGAATGTTCTGTATATATCTATGAGGTCTGGTCCAGTGTATCATTCAAAGCTCTTGTTTCCTTGTTGATTTTCTGCTTCGATGACCTATTGCTGAGAGTGGAGTATTGAGGTCTCCCACAATTAACGTATTGTTATCAATATGACTCTTTATTTTGGTTAACAGTTGCTTTCTTATACACTAACAATGCAAATGTAGAAAGTGAAATTAGAGAAACGATTCCATTTACAATAACACCAAAAACCATAAGATACCTCGGAATAAACCTAACCAAAGAGGTAAAGTATCTATACTCTAGGAACTACAGAACACTCATGAAAGAAATTGAAGAAGACACAAAAAGATGGAAAAATATTCCATGCTCATGGATCGGAAGAATAAACATTGTTAAAATGTCTATGCTACCCAGAGCAATCTATACCTTCAGTGCCATCCCGATCAAAATTCCAATGACATTTTTCAAAGTGCTGGAACAAACAATCCTAAAATTTGTATGGAATCAGAAAAGACTTGCAAAGGAAATGTTGAAAAAGAAAAACAAAGCTGGGGGCATCACATTGCCCGATTTCAAGCTATATTACAAAGCTGTCATCACCAAGACAGCATGGTACTGGCACAAAAACAGACATATAGACCAATGGAACAGAATAGAGAACCCAGATATGG